>NW_022900921.1:33813481-33854570 GCF_012274545.1 Fukomys damarensis | reverse complement strand
TTATCTGGGAAATTATTTCTGTTTTGAATTTTTCTAGAGCCTGATTGATCTCTTTTGTTACTTCCTGTGCTTTGAGTTCAGGGTGTCCTGGTGGTTCACTATCAGCCTTTTCATCCTCATTTGCCCTACTGTTTGCCATTGGTGCACTGGAAGTCTGTCCTTGTGTCTTGCTTAAGTGTTTTCTCATTGTAATTTTTGTTGTCGGACTCTCCTTGGTTTAATCTCTGGATTATCACCCAAATCTTCCTGATATAGTTGCACGCTAGCGTCTGTGTCTCCAACGACCCACAGACATTCTCATCTTCATAACATCAGAGAAAACAGCTCATCAAATCAACGGCAATGCTTTACCCCAACTGATACAGTCAGCAACACATTAAGATCAAGCACAACTTGGACACTGACCACTGGTGGTAGTCACTACTCTATCACCCTTAAACCATTTGAATTAAATTGAAATCAAGAAGCAGTCCAGAACATGTCTGCAGTGAACAAACTTTTCAATATAGTATATTTACCATTTAATGGCTCAGACAGAGTGAGGATGCAAGACCCCTGATCTCAGTTATCTGATTGCTGAACCCCATGATGCTGACTGACCTCGGGTGCAAGGCCCAGATTGAGTTCCTCATCCTTCTGAATGGTTGAACTCTGCAATGTTCTATTACAGGTTTCCCACGCCCTTTCTTTAAAGATGTTCAAAGTTGGGAACTCAGAAAAATACCCTTGATGACCACCTCTGTCTTTGTAGAGTGGGTCCAAAGACTTGCACAGTCAGGAGGTCTGAGAGTGCGGGGGGTGGTGGATTATGAGGGTTCAGGGGTACCCGCGCGGCTACCTTCCCGGTGCTTGAGCGATGGCTGCTGGGTCGGGAGCAGGCGTGGTTCTCCTTCCCGTGGTGGATCGGGCCTGGCCTACCTTCCTGGCACTTGAGCGATGGCTGCTGGGTCAGGGGCAGGCGTGGTTCCCATAATTATATATGTATGATATATAGATATCCCCACCAGGACACTATTCATGGTAATGCACATTGTTGAATTGAGCCAAGTGTAACATTGTATTTGCTAGAGTACCCATGTTAATGTTAAATAGCATTTTATTAAATTATGTCTTGGACCAGGGAGTTAGCTCAGTGCTGCTGCTGCCTGCCTCACAAGTGCAATGTCCTGAGTTTGATTCCCCAGTACAAAAAAAATAAAAATAAAAAATTAAATTGTGTCTTTTGCAAAAGGGAAAGGGACCAAGAGATGGAGGAAGGGGAGAGGGAAAGGGGACATTAAAAGAATTAAAGTGTGCTATGTACATGTACCAACTCCTGAGGATACATGTAACCATTATGTACTACAAATATACTAATAAAAGTAACCATTAAAAAACAAAATAAATAATAATGACAAGACTATTTTCAGTCATAGAAATACAAACCATTCATGTATCAGAAATTTTTCTTAAGAAAAATTAGATCCATCAGATGGGAATACATTTTAAATAATTTTGACCACATTTGTTTTGCTTGCTAGTTGCTTAGTAATACACTGAGCTTGACAGAATTGTAGGCATGAAGAAGGTGCAGTTGATAATCACTCTGATTATCAAAGAGCTGGAAAATAGTTTGGCTTTGGTGCTAAGAAATTTACTGGTTCAGAAAATAACATGTAGCTTATTGCTTTTGTTTTTACACTGAATTCTTTCAACCTGTGTTCTTTTTAACATACATTAGTGTGTTAGAAGACTTCTTCTGGATATATTCTAGTTCCCTTGGGCCACTGCTGTACACTACCATTTCTAGAAATGTCAAACTACACATAATTTTACTTATTTTATCAATTAGATTCAACAAACTAGGTGAAAAGCAGTGATAACAAAATATAATTTTTAAAATTGAATTAAAGAATCAGTAAAAACTAATATATACTTACATGGCATCTATTTGCTAGCTATATGACTTCGAGCTACGTAATTTTTATAAACTTCAATTCCACGATAAATGAGAATTAACACTTATTCAACAAGATTTTTTATGAGGAGTAAATAAAGTATTTTAAGTCTAAGCAAAGCATCTGGCACATAACAATTTTTTTTGTTTTGTTTTGTTTTGAGACAGGATCTCACTATGTAGTTCAGGCTGGCCTTGAACTCATGGTGATCCTCCTACCTCAGCCTCCTGAGTGCTGAGATTACAGGTATGCACCACCATGCCCAGCAATAATTTCTTAATAAATGTAACTATTATTATTTGGTGGAAAATATGTCATTGAAAAATATCAAATACTAGATTTATTTGGATTTTTAACCTTTAAGTGAATTTGACAATGAGCTTTTTTATACTTGACAAAAAATGTAAATTTTTAATTTTCTGAAATCTAGACTATTAAAGAGTACAGCTAATATTCATAATAATATTTTTGAAAGATGAACTTGGGAGGTAGGAGGAGGAAAGAGCTTAGAATTGAAAAGCTTCATTCTTAATTTTGAATCCTGACAAGCAAAGCCATGAGACCTAATACATTAAAATTCTGTAATAGCTCTAAAACTAAGCCCTGAAATAGATGGCCCAGGAGCAGGAAATGTGTTAAATTTTTCAAAAGCTTTTCTTTGAAGAGTTTCAATTGTATTGTCTTTAAGAGGTGGAGAATTGATTTCTAATTCTGCATCCAAGGGAAAATTGGCCACATATTCAGTATTATGGGCAGACTTCTAATGCCCAAAGGGAATTATGTTCTGTCTTTTATTGCTTGTGGGAGGAGTGTTGCTAAGAAACAGAATTCCTGATACATTCTCAGAAAAGCAGCTTGTCATGTTAATGATGCACTGAGAATAAAACGCAATGAAGGCAATGTATTTTCAAAATCTAAAGTTGTTAGTAGCCAAGGAAAACTGGACCTCAGATTGATTAGACATAACATATCTGATTGTATGAGTCTCAGAAATAAACTTTAAAGTCTGTATACTGATGCTCTGAAAGCATAGATATCCTGCCAAGTCATTAGTGTTGGATGGATGAAAGGAAAAGAGCCAGAGGGTTTAAAGGGTAGAAGGAAAGTAGCACACACAGCTCCTGCCTGTGAGCCCTGGCCGGCTGTGTTCTTATCTGGTGGACTCTGCAGTAACCTGTGCAGGAGGCTCATGCTTTCCATCTGCAGATGAGAGGATGAGCTCTTTTGAAGCCTGAGCAAAGCTATAAGGCTTCTGAGTGCCAAAATCATGAAATCAAGCTGGTGCTTTCCAAACCCAAGTGCAAAGTTCTTGCCACTATCATTAGCCACGTGTTCACTTCCAGTGCCAGACGAAAGCAGGGTCAGAATTAGATCAAAATTGGGAAAGAGGTGGGGAACATCCCGTAATGTCCAGACACAGGCCTAGGGTTTTAAGAAGCCTAGATTTCTGGTTTCCTTGTCTGCTAAAGAAGAGTCTCTACCTGGTTGTTTATGCTTTGTCCTTTATGGTGTTGCACCCTCAGGTGATAAGGCATCTTGCCAAAGATTAGTGAGTAAGATTCAAGACAGTAGGGAGTTAGTGACATTGTTCAGTGGCAGTACAAACTGCTACTATGTAGGAGGCTATCTGAAATGATTGGGATCCCTATAATCCTTTCCATTTTCATTTCTGTTAAGCCACCATTTTTGTTTTGTTCTTAAAATTTTTATTAGTACATGTTGCAGTAAATAATGATTACATTCAGTGTGGGGAATCAGTACTAGTACATAACACATCTCAATTCTTTTGTTTTCCCCCTTCCGCTATTTTTTGAAAAATTTTTTCTTTTTTAAATTTTATTTTATAAGTCTTTCTCAAGTTAATTATCATAAACTCAGATTAATAGGCCAGACAACAGATTAAACGCACAAGAAAATTTTTCCTAAGCCTTAGGAAGCCCTTACTCGAGTCCAGAGAAGAGATCTCCATCTTGGAGCTGCAATTGTAGCCAGCAAAATAAGAAGTGAGGCCATTGACTGATGGTTAACAGTGGCTCCTAAGAACGCTGCTGAACAGAATGAATGTGAAGGTGAGAGGAGAAATCAGGGACTCACACAATATGCTGGAACTTTCTTAATAGCTGTAAAATAAAATCTGTATTGCTGATAGTCTCCCAGCTACTTCTGTACTTTTATGTTTTTGTGGCAGTGGTGCTAGGGATTGAACCCAGGACCTGGCAAATACTAGGAGGTACTTTATCATTGAGCTACACCCTCTGCCATTTTTGTTTATATTTTGAAACAGGGTCTTGCTAAGTTGACCAGGTTCATATGGAACTTGTCAATCCTCCTGCCTCAGCCTCCCAACTGGCTGAAACTATAGGTTTGCATCACCACACCTGCCATTTCTGTCCCTTTCTGAAGCACTACAGTAGTTATTGGCAGTACAGACATTCCTCATTTAATGACCTACCTGCTTAATGACTCTTCAGACTTACAACAACTGAGGTATGCTGTTTGGACTTATGACACACCTCTTGGACTTATGACCCGTCTTTTTTTTATTGTTTGGTTCTGTTCATCTTGTTTATAAAGCCTTAATGGCTTTTTTTAAAATAATATACCTTGTTTATACAGTACTATAAATTTTCCTGATTGTACTGTACTGTACTATAATGTTCCATTATACATAACTTCATGTAAATAAAAGAAAAATCATCAAGTTCACATTTCCTTTGGCCATTTTTTTGTTCTGAATATTATACATACTATCTATAATTCCTCATTTGGTGACCAATTCATTTAATGACCTAGTCACAGGACCAGGACTATATTGTTAAATAGGAATATAAAAGTATATTTACACATGTGAGTGCCAGTGAAATATTTTAAATTGAACCTTTAAATTTTGTTTTCTTTTGAATTATTATTTTAATATTATCACAAAAAGGGAAGAATTTTCTTGGCTGTCAGAATCTTAAAATAAAAGGAAAAATGCAAAGACATAAATAAATGAATGCTATATATAGTTGCTGGTTTACATAGAACATAAAATCTACAATGCAAAAGCAAATTTTAACACCCCACTGGCCTATTTAGAGAACCCAAGAGGAAACATTAAGGTACCCATAGGTGAATACATGTTTTTTCCTTAAATAATAAATTGCTAAAGTAGAAGGAAAAATAATAATATTTTAAAAGTAATAATGTTTAACTTATGGCTTTGCTTAGGTGTACCTGAGTGTTAAAAGAAAATGCAAAATAAATCCATGACTCTCAAAGAATTTTCTATGGTTTAGAGGGAAAGGGCAACAGCACCTTCAGCAGAACATAGGATATTCCTTCCAGTGCAAATTCATGGTGCGCTCCACACAGAGTAGCCATCCCTGGATGGTAAGCCAGTGCAAAGCACATTAACATCACGTGTCCATTAGTCACCAGTGTGAAAGTGTTATGTAAAGGTGCAGGATGAAAATTCAAACACCATCACTAGTAAGTCACCTGGTGGTCTAGAGTAGATATTCACTCCCCTGCCCCTTGCTCTTAGCATCATTTGTTTGTTTTTCTGGTAATAGCTTCATGATTTTGTTTGGGAGACTAACTCCTCTCCCAGTCTTCAGCCTGAATGATGGTTGCAGTCTCAGTGGGATTGTCCTGCTTACACTGACCAAGGCAGGCAGTCAGAGGCACAATTCTCTGGGCTAGGATCTGATTTTAATATGAACACTAAAAAGTGGCTGGCACTCATTAAGCTCAACAGTGGCATCTTTAAGAGACCCATGTTGGTTTCAGCTACCTAGAGTCCCAGAGCAGCTCAACGGGTTCTTCAGCTATTCCTCAGCAAGTCTCAGCTGCCATATTCTTCTAAGCCCCCTCACCTTTTTTCCTAAATTGGCTAGAGTCAGTTTCTATTACTTGCAACCAAAGAATCCTAGTTGAATTGTTAAATTATTATATTTTTTGTAACAAATCCTCATTTTAATAAGAACTGTTTTATAACAGAAGACTATCAGAAGAGGCTTTTGTGCCTTTTAAGTACCTTGTATTAGTTATGACTTCAGCAGTAATTGTGTTAAGCATCTGTGTATTTTGAAATAACATTAGATGCCACGTAAATTCCCATGACTTTCTCAGAAAGCCACTTGGTGTGAGATAGCTAGGTGTTCATTCAAAGCAATGCTGCTTTTATTCCTTTAAGTTTATTTTACACATGTTTTAAAATAACAGCTCTGTGTTTGAAGATCTGTTTTCATTTGATGTTGCCTTTTCTGGCTATGGAAGTGAAATGCCCCTCATTTGGGCTTTGCTGTCAAGGGAAATGGAAGAAGCCCAGGTCATGCTGACAAGGTGCAGTCACACACCTGCCCTAGTAGGCCTTCAACACATGGAAAGTGATGGGGAGAATGGAAGGGTGTTAAGCTCTTCTTTTCTCTGTAAATTTTTAAACACTTTTAACATGTGTCATTCTGTACAAGTCTACTGCTTCCATGAAACTTTTTTGGTTAAAATGAAAAGAAGCTACAATTTAAGCAAAATATCCAGAGGTGCACAAGGAGATGAAAGCCATTCATGAGAAAGGCAACTTAGTTTGTAAATGACACAAAATATAGGAAGAGTAGGAAGTAGCTTATGCAAGCAAGTTCATGTAGAAAGGGTAATGGTGCAATCAAACAAAAGAAGCAAAAGATCTCTACACTGAAAACTACAGCACTCTGAAAAAAGAAATTGAAGAGGATATAAAAAAATGGAAAGATATCCCCTGCTCTTGGGTAGGAAGAATCAACATAGTGAAAATGGCCATACTACCAAAACTGCTATACAGATTTAATGTAATGCCAATTGAAATTCCAACACTATATTTCACAGAACTAGAAAAAAGAATCCAAAAATTCATTTGGAACCATAAGAGACCTAGAATAGCAAAGACCATCCTAGGCAACAGACACATGGCAGCGGGTATAACAATTCCCAATTTGAAACTATATTACAAAGCCACTGTGATAAAAACAGCATGGTAATGGCAAAGAAACAGATCTGAGGATCAGTGGAACAGAATGGAAAACACAAAAACAAATCCAGATGTACTCAGCTACCTCATCTTTGACAAAGGAGCTGACCATCCTCAGTGGAGGAAAGATAGCCTCTTTAATAAATGGTGTTGGAAAAGCTGGATTTCAACCTGCCAAAGATTAAAACTGGACCCTTATCTTTCACCATGCACTAAATTAAAATCCAAGTGGATTAAAGATCTAAATATTAAAACAGAAACACTAAACTTGCTGGAAGATAAGTTAGGCAGAACTCTTGAAGACATTGGCATAGGAAAAGACTTTATGAACAAATCCTCAGTAGCATGGGAACTAGCAGAAAGAATCAACAACTGGGATCTCATCTTATTCTGTACTGCAAAAGAAACCATCAGCAGGACTAAGAGCCAACCTACAACGTGGGAAAAAAATTTTACCAGCTGCTCCTCAGACAAAGGACTACTATCTAGAATATATAAAGAACTCAAAACTATCATCCCCCCAAATATAAAGACCCTATTCAAAAATGGGCATCTGAAATGAACAGACATTTCTCAGACAAAGAAGTAAAAGCAGCAAGTAAATACATGAAAAAATGCCCCACATCACTGGTCACTCAAGAGGTGCAGATGAAAACAACACTGAGATTTCACCTCATCCCACAAAGAATGGCTGCTATCAAGAAATCACACAATAACAAATGTTGACGTGGTTGTGGGGAGAAAGGAACCCTCCTCCATTGTTGGTGGGAGTGCAGACTGGTACAACCACTGTGGAAATCAATATGGAGATACCTCAAAGAGCTTGGACTGGAGGTTCCATTTGACCTAGCCATCCCTCTGCTGGGTATCTTTCCAAAAGAACTAAAAGAATCATATCACAGTGATGTATGCGCACCCATGTTTATAGTGGCATGGTTTGTAATAGCTGAAACTTGGAAACAGCCCACTTGTCCATCAGTTGGAAACTGGATAAAGAAGATGTGGTTTTTCTATAAAATGGAATATTACTCAGCCATAAAGAACAAGAAAATAGATTCATTCATAGAAAAATGGATACATATTGAAGATATACTCCTAAGTGAAATAAATAAGTCACACATGTGTAAATACCGAATAGTTTCTCTGGTGGGAATAAACTGTAATAGTACATAAAATCCTAATGAGATAACTGATATTGTGAAATGGGAAGCGAGGGGCTAAAGGTGTAGGGAAGGTGGGATGGATAGGGAAGGGTAATAAGGGAAAAGAAAAAAAAATATGAGATAATGAAAAGATGGAAATAAAGTGTTTGTAGGTGGGAAGGGGAGAAGGGGGTGAAGGGAGGGCAGGGACAAGGGGAAAAATGAGAACCAAGACCTGTCATGTAGAGGTACAAGATCCCAACAATGAATGTAACTGTGCAGTATCCCTAAAATGTACCAATAAACTCAATTAAAGCTGAAAAAAAAAGAAAGGGTGATGGTGGCAGTGGGGCAGCATGTGCTTTGATTTGCTGTAAGCAAGTACCAGTAAAGTATGTGCAGTGTTCCATGTCACATAGATAGGTTGTGAGGTGTGATGTAAATGCCTGTTATCCCAGCACTTGGGTGGCTGAGGCAGGACAATTGTCAACTATGTGAGACCCTGTTTCAAAAAACAAACAAAAAACAGATAGGTGCTGGATATCACTGCTGAGGGGACATTTCTTCTAGCATTGAGTCATAGTTGGAGGAAGGTCTTTAAGAAGTATCACTTGCTTTTCAGCCAATCACCTCAGGCAGTGTGTTTTATTACTTTAAAATGTTAGAGGGATCCCTATTCCCTTGGCTTTGTGTTTTTATTAAGATCTTCCACCAGCACCCCTCATTCTAAAGGAGGAAAAATAATTATCAGATTGTGCAGCTTGGTGACTCAGTCCAGACACAGCTCCAGAAGAATCCATAAAAGGTGAGTTCTGGCTTGACCAAGTTCCTCCCTGGCCATCCTGCCCTCAAGGTAAGTACAGCTGGTCAGAGCCAGAACCCACATCCTACAGGTATTTCTGGAGACCTTTGTCTCTGCAAACTGAGCACGAGAAAATCATATCCTATGACATTGACTGGGTAAGTTTCCTGTGGGTGGAAAGCCCAGTCTCTTCTACAGCTGGTTCCTAGATCAGGCCCGAGAAAGCAGGTAACAGAAATTTCATGCAGTGGCCAACTTGTTTTGTGTCAACAGGAGTGCTATGAGGAAGTTAAAGCAGTGTTAGAGGACAGAGACGAGGGAGAAAATCTGATAGATAGGATAGTCAGGGAAGTCCCCTCTGAGGGTAACATGTAGACTGGGAATTAATGGTATACAGGAGAAAGCCACTGTGGAGATTTGAGGATAGGGTGCTTTAGGCGGAGGGTACAGCAAACATAAAGGTCTTGAGATTCAAGTCTCAGCTTGGATTTCCCAGAAAGAACAGACAGGCCAGAAAGAGAGATTGGTAGAACATTAGGGTATGGAGTGAGACAGAGGCAAGTATAGTACACCTGAGGACCTGGACAGAGTTTGAGTTTTGCTCTAAGCAGGGTGGGAAACTGGAGGGTATTGAGTACAGAAGTGACATGATCAGGTTCATGTTTTTTTTTGTTTGTTTGTTTCCTCATTGAGTTTATTGGTACATTTTAGGTATACAGTACAGTTACATTCATTACTGGGATCTTGTACCTTCACATGACAGGTCTTGGCTCTCATTTTTTCCCCTTGTCCCTGCCCTCCCTTCACCCCCTTCCCCCTCCCCATTTACAAGTGAAGTGTTTGTAAACAGGTTCATGGTTTTGAAAGATCACTCTTAGCTGTGTGGAGAAGAGATGGGGGGTAACAAGAGTAGAAGTAGGAAATGATAATGTGAGGGTGGTGAGCAGTGAGAAATTTGGGGATATATTTTGAAGGTAAAATGAATAGGTATTTTGAAGGTATTGGTTTCTAGCTATGAATGAAGAAAGGAATGAAGGCTGCTTTCCAGGTATGGAGTGAGAACAACTGAGTGAAGGATTCTGCCATTAATTAAGATGGGAGAGTGGCAGATGGCATAGCAGTGGGGTAGGGTTCTGATTTAGATATATTAAGTCTGAGATCTTCTTGGATGTCTGAGGAGAAACATCAAGTGTAGTACGATCCACAATTTCAGTGAGAGGTTTGGCTGGATATCAGTTTGAAAACCATATTTAAACCTTAGGACTGGCTGATTTCCCCTGTAGAGAGATGTACATAGAACGCAGAACTTAGGGCTAAGCTGTGATATGTCCTAAATACCTACAGACTGGGAAGTAGAGAAATCACAAATAATTCTGAGAAAACACTTATACAGTTGGGTTTCTCCAGAGAAACAAATCAATAGGATGGGCATATAGGCATTATTATAGAGAACTGGATCACATGATTACAGAGACTGGGAAGTCTAAATTTGCAGTGTGGGTAAGCCGTTTAAGACCAGGAAAGCCAGCAGTATGGGTGAATTCTGAAGGTGGTCTGCTGGAGCTCTCACTTCTACTCTGGCGAAGGCTGGTATTTTTGTTCTAGTCAGATGTTCAGCTGATTGAAGCCCGTGACATGATGGAGGATACTCTACTGTACTCTACCAAATAAAATGTTAGTCTCACTTTATGGTATAAACTATCATTTTAAATGTTAATCTCATTCAAAAACACTCTCACAGAGACCCCCACAATGATGTTTGATTAAATATTTGGGCACCCTTTGGCCTAGTTAACTTGATACTTAACTGTCAAAGCAGAAATAGGAAAGTTATTTTTCAGTATGGTCTTAATACTTTCATATACATATACAAACTGAATAAAGGTGTGGAAAAGAAAAAAATGACTCATTCAAGTCATCTTTGTAGCTAGAAAGCCTAGGATCCTAAAATTAATCTTAAAGACTGGTTAGGCCAAACTTCTATCCAATGTAGATATTTTTAGTACTGGGGTGCTCACTAAGAGAAAGTTATAATGATGTGACTCTCTATTAAAAATTATCCTTATATTGAGCATAGATCTTCATGAAGCCTGAGTGTTTGTCTCCCAGCTTCCTTGGCAGGTAATAAGTCAGGATCACGTGATATGTCTCTCTGTGCATCACCCCTTCTTCAGATGGCTGCATAGGTTCTGAAGCTTTGCAGTGTGAGGACAACTCTATCAGTCCTAGAACCCAAAGCTTTTCTCCCCAGGTCATGGAAATGCTCCCAGGTAGTTAGGTCAGAATGGATTCAAGCACTGTTTGTCTGAAACCATTTATCTTAGAAGAGGAAGCTTAGCTGCTAAGTCTACCAGGCTGCTTCAAAATAGTGAATTTGAGCTGAGAGGACTTCTGAGCCTCTAACCTGGCTTGTGTCAGAGCCCTGGAGCCTGTCAGCCCTTCTCGGAGATGTCTGAATCTGTGGACACATCCCAACCCCCATCTCCATTTAGGTCAATAGACATAAATAGATGAGGGAAGAGTGTGGACCAATTCCAAATGCCTATGAAAATGTTAGCTCCATTCTGCCTAGAGATATTTAATTTCAAATAACCGTGCATAGGTCCCAATTTTATTCCCTGTCAACACATCCCTTCTTACACTATAGTCAGTAAACTCAACTTTGTCCATTTTGTAATGAAAATGCAATTTAAATCACAACCTAGACATCAACAAATAAGACATTTTCTTGAAAACTACATACAAAAGACTACCATAGGTTGATGGAAAAGCTTTTCTGATCACTGGTAGACCCTGTTGTCTAAGCATCTTTGGCAATTGACAACAAGACCTAGGAAAGGATGTAAATGTTAATATAGAGAAAGAAGATTAGTATAGGGCTTGGAACAACCTCTTTAGGGCTTGCTTTCTACCCTAACAATTGAAACATTTAATAGAAAAGCAGTTTGCCTTGGAAGGGTGAGGTCCCGAGTTCAATCCCCAGTACCAATAAATAGATAGATAGATAGATAGATAGATAGATAGATAGATAGATAGATAGATAGAAAGAAAGAAAAGTGGGTTTGGAGAGAACTGGTTCTGCTATTCAGAACATGGCCAGGTAAATTCGACTCTTTTTGTTAGTTCTGATAGACTCCTTGTAGCTCCTCAAATTCAGATGTTGAAACCTAGCTCCCAATGTGATTGTATTAGAAAGTAGTGTCTGTGGACATGATTGGGTCATGAAGGTAGGGTAGAAACTTCATGGATGGAGTTAGTGCCTAAGAGAAACCCCAGAGTGCTCCCTTGTTCCTTCCATCATATGAAAATGAGAATGCAGCAAGAGGACAGCAGTCTATTAACTGAATAATACCCTCCAAAGATACCAAACCTGCTAGCACCATGATCTTAAAATTCGAGTCTTCAGAACTATAAAAAGCAAAATTTTTGTAATTTAAGTTACCCAGTTTGTGGTACCACCAATGGACAAAGATACTTGCTGTTTGCAAACACTAAGACAAAACATCATCTTTTGTTTTGATTTGTTTTGTTGGAAAATTCAGTGGCCATGACTTTTTAAAAAATATGTTTTGAGTCTTAAAAAGGACTGGTTACATAAATATACACAAATATTTTTGATCATTGGATCTTATCAAGAAATTGAGGACACTGCTCAACCAAGATTCTTAGCAAACATTAACCATTCTGTGTGCATTCTGTGAGTATTTTTTGTTTCATATCTTTTTATAAAGTCACTATTAGACTTTGGGGATATAATGTAATTAGCATGGGAATCTACTAAAGAGAAAATTGAAGATAATACTGAATTGGCAGGCGAGGTGTGACACAGGCCCCATTGTCAAGAGGATGACAGTAGCACTCTATCAGCAATTTAATGTATTTTTCTTTTGTTTTCCATCGTTTAAACATGTACTTTCCTTTCTTTTAGAAAACCCATAACACAAAATAAACCAGCCTAAGCACACAAACCATCTATGCCATGCTCCATCTCTGGTCAGCAAAACAAAATAAAAAAACAGCAAAATAAAAAAAGAAATAGTCTGGACTTTAGTACCAATATAATTTCTTATCTTTTCAGGGAAGAGAACAAGTGTTTTTTTGTTTAGTTTCCTTTGATCAAGCATTGTGAATAATTACCCTTGCTAAAATATAGACAGTTCTGATCAATATTATATTATTTTTTGAGACAGGGTCTTGCTATGTAGTTCAGGCTGGCCTTCAACTCACTATGTAGCTAAAGCTGGCCTTGAACTCATGGCATTCCTGCCTCAGCCTTACAAGTGCTAGAATTACAGGTAGTGTGCTCCACCACACCCAGCTAGTCCTAACTGGAAGTTTGCTGTAGCATTTGAGACTGATGTGGAAAAATGGACTACAGGTATCTGAACTTTTGCTTGTTGTGAAATAACATGACCCATATTGTAAAAAGTGGTGGTGTTTTTGCAGTTCCTGGTTGAGCATAGCTAATTTCTGATCCGTGGGAGCATGTTTGTATTGCAATGATCTTAATTTACCCATAAATAAATTATTATCCTCCAAGGCCTATTACAAATATAATTTTAATTGCATGGCAACTGTTACACCCTAAAATTAGACAACATTGGTCCTTCTTTGCCAAGGGGAGGAGTATTCTGGAATATCTGAGTTGAGGTTTGCTGTGGCTCTAGAGTCACTTTGAAAAAAATGAGGTAGTTTTTTTTTTTGATAAGTGAATACATTTCCATTGTAGAAACTTATTTCTGGATCAGGCAGAAGCCAAGTTAAAATGTTTTTCAATAAGCCAAAGGGTGGTGTCAACCTGCCCTTTATCTTCTCGCTTTCTTTGAATCCTAGGGTCCATTTTCACAGATGAAGCCAGGGGGTGAGTCAGAGACTACCCTCCTGACTTACCCCTGCATTCTGCTTTCCTTAATTAGCAGAAACAGTACCACTTAGAAAAAAATGTTTGTGCCCTGGTGACAAAGTACCTTCAAATAGTCACTCTCCAAAGGAAAATGTAGGACAATCTGACAAATTAACTTGCACACCAGGGAATACAGGCCATGCGTGAAATCAGGTTGACCCCAATGGAAGCAAGGGTAGAGTAAGTTGGAGGCTCGACAGCCTCCCCATCAGTACCTCTCCCCAATGCAGCAAATGAATGGTTTTGGGCAATGGGTTCCTCTTTCTTCTTTTGAAGCACAGAGAGAAGAGCAGTGTTATCTCACTGACTTATGAGGGCCAAACAGATGTTTATAGAGTGGGTAGTAAACAAGTCACTGCCCCTTCTTTTCTTGCCCTTTTAGAGGTGTACTCTTCATAAGTTATTGCTTAACCCTACTTTATCTTCAGTTCCCATTCATTTCTGTGCCCACATTTTCCTTGTGTGGAATAATCACAGGCTTATGTACTAGGGTAGCTTTCCTTGGACATTAGATGGGTGTGTGCTAATACTGAACTCAGTCTTCAGTAGATCTTGTTTAATATGGCAACTGCTAGAGATTGCAGTAAACCATTTCAGGATGTGCCAGGTGTCTCAGGATCAAACGTAATGAATCAAGGTGTCTCAGTTACTTTTCTCGTTGCTGAGACAAAATACCTGACACCCAAAGTTAAAAGAGGAAAGGTTTATTGTAGCTCACAACTTATAGAGGTTTCACTCCTCTGCTGGCTCCAAGGCAGGGTGGCATGGCAAAGGACCATCACAGAGGAGAAGCAGTTCATGGTGGGCAGAAGGCAGTAAAGCAAGCAGGGAAGTAGCAAGTAATCACAGACACCCTCTTTCTATCCAGGCTACCCACCCTAACTTTAGGGCAGGTAGCACTCATGTGCAGGGGAAACTTTTCTGTTATCCACTCCCAGAACTATGCCAAACCAATCAGTGGATTAATTTAGTAATCACACACCCTTGATTTCAGCATCACACACTTAATCTCAGCATTATGCATTCTAGATCCAGCTATCTCTGAGAAGCCCTACACATGAGTTCATGAGGCTTTGGGGAGACATCTAGACACAAGCCATAACACAAGGTGAAGAATTATTAGCAGTTTTTTGTTTTCATCACAGGGCTGCAGTTATTCTCTTCTGTCTCTTAACTCACTTTGCAAACTGTCACTACTGGAGCATCAGTGAAAACCTTAGTTGTTAATTTTTTTTGTCCTGGGGATTAAATCCCAGACCTTCCCACTGAGTTACATTCCATGCCCCCCCCTTTTGGTACTGGGAATTGAACTTGGGTCCTTGAGCTTGCAAGGCAGGCCACCAAACCGCTGAGCTAAATCCCCGGCCCTCCCTGCCCTTTTTATTAACTTTTATTTTTCATTTTGAGATAAGGTCTTGCTAAGTTGCTAAGTTGCAGACTGAGCTCGAACTTACAGTCCTTCTGCCTCAGCTTTCTGGAGTGCTAGGATTATAAACATGTGCCTCCATACCTAAAGCTGCTTTCAATTCTTGTTCCTTTTCCTGAAAGCTATGTGACTTCTGAGTCTCAGATTCTCCTTCAGCAATGCATTTGTCCCACCTCCTTCTCCAGAGATGGTAGACTCCAGATAAAATACTTGGATGACCAAACCCTTAGATGTGATGTCATGTTATGTATAGTTATCTCCTTCAATTCCAATTTTTTGTCTTATGCTTTCTTTCACCCATGCTTTTTGCTGGCCTCCTGTCTAGAACTTTTTCTACCCTGTCATAATAAATAATATCTCTGCCCACATCTTTATGTATCATTATTAATAGTCTCTTAAATGTACCTCAAATTTCCATTATAGGACAATGGTAAAATTGTATTTTTGTTTTTATTTACTCTGAGTTTATTTTTTCACAGCCCACAGGGACTGGTAGATAAGGAGTTCTTAATATAAATGCTAAATAAAATTCATGATTTCAACAATTATTTGCTTAGGTCCTGCCATGTGCCCAATGATTATACTACAGACAGGGCTCAGATGTAGTTCCTGGCCTCATAAAGTCGACATATTCCAGTTTGGGAATTAAGACTTGTGAATAAGGACATGACACACATAAGCACTTCTACAATAAATAATATTGCAGTAATAAAGGCTCTTTAGAAAGACTGATGTATTTCAGAGTGTGAAGCAGATATAAATTAAAAAGCATCATTAGAAACATTCACTAATGAAGGTGAATTTTCTTTAACCACCATATTCTTGCCAAGGCACAATTGAAATATCAACAAATGCTAAAACACTAGAAAAAAAAATTCCAAAGAGGAAGAAAGAAGGTTACTCCGTACTTCCAGTACTGGTGAGTTAGTCTGGAGTTTCAATTCCCTGAACTCCTGCCCAGTATACTTCCTCCTGCACTGTGGACTGAGCTCACGGGGAAGCTGTGACTCATCCTTTCCCACCACACTTCAGCATACTTGAGTCAGGCTCCTTACCTTCCTTCGTGAACATCTGGATTGTTCCTGCTGCTCTCCTGGTCTATCTTTCAGTCCAAATTCTACCCAGTCTTCAAGACTCATGTAAGTCAACATTTTCCAAGAATCCTTTTAAAGTCATTTAATTTTTTCAAATTTAGGTTGTCATTTAGAAATTGTAATAACTCAACTTTGAAGTGGACACTTCTTAAAATTAACTATCACTAAAACCTTTGAGCTTGTGGGCCATTGATATGGTTGTTCCTTGGAATTCCTGACCCTTGAGTATGCTTGCCTGTATGGTAATCAGTCTTTGTTACGCAAGACTACCCATGGTTAAGGGCATGTACTGGTTTTGCCTGACCTCTATCCTTTGTTCAGTCTCCTGGTAACATGACCTCAATTTTTCCATAGAGTAGAGGGGGAAGGGCATATAACCCAGACCTGGCCAATCAGCTTATTTCATCTGTCAAGTCACCTGATTTGTTCACAGAAGGCATGTCATTCAGAGTATATCTTATTCGAGTCTCAAAGTGAATCAGTATGGGATTTGTGTAGAATAATTAGAAAGGAGAGAAAGGAATCCAAATTGGAAAAAAGACATAAATGGTTTATAAATTATTAGAATAAAATGTAGGAAAAACTTCTGGGTATTGACTCAAGCAACAATTTTTAAGGGGATATGATCCCCAAAACACGGGCAACAAAAGCACAAATAGACAAATGGAACTTCATCAAGCTAAAAATCTAAAAAATCACTACAAATGATAAGATATGATGTAATGGATATGTTAATTAACTTGATTTAATAATTTCATAAGGTATAAATAAATCAAAATATCACACTCTATACCATAATATGTACAATTTATATTTGTCAATTGTCCTTTATTAAAGCTAAGAAGAGGTTGAAAAGAAAGTAGCTCTTTTTCCTTAATCTAATGTAATGAAAGCCTGGGGTTTTGGGGGAGTCCGTCCTGAGTGTGCTGAGAATAGAAAATATATAAAGAAAATTAGATGAGTATTTAACAAGAGGGAGATCCATTAATTTATAGAATTGTTTGAACTGGATTACGTATCTAGTCAGACCAACCCTTGAAATTTTCATTTCCTTGGAACAATAAATTTATCTTTACTTAATCTGCTTGTGTTGGGAGTTTTTTTAGCTGGAACTCAAAAGTGTCTCAGTAGATTCATCCACCGACAAATGAAGTTTCCTAATGCTGTATTATTAAACATGGGCTATTAGCCCATGCCTACTAGTAAATAATACTTGTCATCCAACAACAACAAATGTTACAGTTCTTCTTTCTCTTCAGATATAGGAAAATGATCAGGCACTAAATGTGTAGCCTAACAGCCTTGACTTTGGTCTTGTCCTAAAAATAGTAATTCTGTGCTCAGAAAGAACTGAACATAGTTCACCAAAACTACATAACAAAGTCCTGAATCCAGTGTGAATATTTTGCTAAAGAGCCTTTGAAATCTGGAGCTGGCTCTTTCCTGCCATTGCTCAACCATTCACAGACCCTTCTAAACAGAATGAGGATTTGGGATTTATCCTACTGTAGGATTGTCAGAGGGATGGCAACAAGAAGGTGTTTTCCGAAAAAGGAAGGCCATGAGGAATTTATAATAATTTCAGGCTTGTACCATGGGTTTTTGAAAAGGTTTATACACCTCAGAGGAATGGAAACTTCAGTACTCTGGTAAAGCAGGAGAGCTAGAGAGACTTAGCAGAGAGGATGTTTGCAGAGAATGAAGCAATTTTCAACTGCAAAGTGAAGCAATTGCAAAAATTAAGAAAAAAAAAAAAAAAGAACTGAGTCTTCTGAACTGTTCTTCCTGTGTGAGCACTTTTTCTTCCCCTTCAGTGGAATAAAGTTAAAAAAAGCCCGAGTAATCAGCTTGTCTAGCAGTTGCTCCTGGTTGGGCTCTGTGCCTTGTTCATGGCTCTGTGCTCCTGGTTTGTCAAGAATAAGCAGTAGGTATTTGTCTGGAAGCCTCCTTTCTCAACTTTCCCTGGGAGGGGGAAGCAAGTCCTTTGAGTTGCAGCATAGCACTTGGCTGAGTGACCTAAAGCACATCCGTCTCCTCACTTTGCTTTACACAGGTCACCAGACCTTGAGTAGAAGAGAAAGGAACTGACTCAGAGGTACACTGCGGCTTGGAGGTCAGCTTGCTGCTTAGAACAGAAGTGGGAGGCAGACATGATTGGCATTTTCCTCAACTGTCTGACATTGGACAAAAACTAGTCATATCCCAGCCAACTTGGCATCTTATGGGCTCCACCTCACCCTTCAAGGAGCCTCCTGGAATCTAAAAATGCTCCTTTTGTCTTGTGCTGGGATAACATGAAGCTACACCCCCAGCTCTGGGACTATAGATATGTTTTTCAAGCCTCCCAATTTCTTTGAACCATATTTGAAATCACACTTTCTTTCTTTTTCTGTAGGTATTAACTATCTAGTCAAACATTGCATCAGGAATTCATACTTATATTAAAGAAGCATGAGAAAATTAAGAAAAATAAAATGAAAAAATAAGGAAAGGCTCAGTGATAGTTACTGTTTATTATCTTTATTAAGTTTATTGGTACATTTTAGGTATACAGTACAGTTACATTCATCACTGGGATCTTGTACCTTTACATGACTTAACAGGTTCTTATTTTTCCCCATTCCATAGCCTGCCCTTCAGCCCCTCCACCCTTCCCTGTTTACAAAGACATTCTTTCCATGTCTTTCCTTTTCAAATATTTTTTCTTTTCCCTTTTTCCCTTTCCCCTACCCCTCCCACTTCCTCTACTCTTTTAGACTTTTTCTTCCTATTACACAACATCAATTATATATTTTGGGCCTTGTTTACACTTAGTTTTTCAAATCAGAAAAACTATTTTGTATGTATACATGTGTGACTTAATAATTTCACTTAAAAGTATGGCCTCAATGTACAGCACACTTAGTCATAAATCTCTTCAGTTTCTTGTCCTTTATGGCTTAGTAGTACTCCATATATATTAGGAAGCCTTGCTTACCCAAAGCTCCTTGCTCATTGTCTCTGATCTCTGAAAACCTCTCATACATTCCTTTACAGTAAATGTTACCTCTTCAGATGTAGCTTTTTAAAAGAGGTAAAAGATGTAATTCTATAAGAAAAATAACAATGCCTGTAGGTTTTCTCTTTACACGAGAGTCTAGAGTGGAGGTAAGTTTGCAGTAATGGAAGGGAAAGCAATCACTCAAAAGTTGTTATGATGGTAATTTTTATATTACATGTATTTTATCACAATTTTAACAAATCGCACTCAAAACACTTTAAAAATAAACATCAACTGTGGGAAGAGGATAAGGTGAGATTTCAGAGGATGAGCTTTACCTACCACATATTTAATATACACAAACCCTCCTTCCAGAAAATGTTGGGACTCTAATATTTAAATAATTGATATTTTAAGGAATATTAACTTATAAAGTTTTTTGAAAGTTCAAGTTCAATAATTTATTTTTCATTTCAGAGCTAGCTATAATGTTATACATTATTCTCTACCTAGTGGTGTATGTAAAATTCAGAAACAAGATGACAGTCTTCTGATTCTACAGAAGTGTGGTGGCATCGGTTTCCAGTTCTTAGGATAATGGAACATTCTTGATTAAGATTTAATCAAATTGGGAAAACCCATGATGGGGAGGTTCATCTGAGAGTTGGACAGAGGTTAATTTTTGTTTCTCTTAATGAACAAATGTGCATCCTTTTATTAGATAAGAGTTTTCAAATTCATGATTCTTTTATTTTTTATTTTTTTGCCTTCACTACCAGAAACACAAAGCTAATTTAGAGGATGATCATAATTGTTGTCTATGGCTTAGCTGTTAAAATTCAGTGCTTTCTGAGTTTTCTAATCCATGCCTTGTTTTTTTTTTTTGCTTTTGTTCTAATGGGTCAATTGGACATGTGAGTTTTTGCCATAAAGTCTTCATTTTGTAAAAGTAGGAGAGGAGTAAAAGATAACAAGATGAATGGAAATATGAAAAACACCTACTTGAATGGTACGTTGAAATAGAAGGGCACAGTAAATTACTTTGTTAGTCATCTATCCCAGTTTAATATTGGCTTGGCTAAATTTTACCTAAGCTTCTTTTTGGTAACTGCACACCAGTAAGTGTTTTCTCATCTGTGATTGCCTGGGCCTGGCTGCTGAATGAAGTCAGCTGGTCATACCCATTTAACGCTAACTTCTTACATAGTTCTTGGAGCCTCTGGTAGAGAAGAGAACTATGTAAGCACACCTGCTCTTCACACAGTGTCAAAGTAAAGCTGAGGGAGCAGTTACCAGTGTGCTGCTATTTGAGATCCTACGCCCTAGGGCTTCCAAATAGCAGGCAGGCAGGAGTGAGCATCCTGAAGTGCTCAATCTGGAGGAAGAGCCCTAGCTGGTGCAGTCTTCCTCTGAGCAGTACTTGGAGAAGTCCTATGTCACTGGAGATACTCTTCGGAATATCTGCTGAGAGTGACTCAGGTATACAACTTTAATTTGGGGGAGTACATTTTAAGATGAGCCTTGATAAAGGGAGGGTCCAGGACAGGCAAAGAGCATGCCAAAGATGCCTGGAAATGATTTATGAAGAGTGAAAGGAAGAGGAGAGGATTAACTTTGAAAGTTAAAACCAAGATGATGCCTTTCAATATTTAAACAGCTGTCATGTGGCCAGGCTAGATCTCTTGCTCTGAATTATTTTGTACACAGACTGAAACCAATGAAAGGAAATTAAGGAGTGGCAGATTCTAAGACTACAAATTTACCAATGAGTAGTGAATGTTCTGGGAAGTAGAGTTATCTATCACTCATGTATCTAAGGTAAGAGGAGTATGTTTATATTAGAGTACTTTATGAAGCAGGGAGAACATTAACTCAGATAACCCCATCTCTTGAAAAATAAATAAAACCTGGAAGTAACCTTAGAGATTATTATCTAAGGTTAACCGAATAAAGTCTGGAGTAATATTTTATTTGTAGCAGTGCACACTAATTACTGGCAGTGAGAGAACTAAAGCCCACATCTGTAGTCCTTGTCACAGTCTGATTTTTACTACAAGCCATTCTTCCCATATGATTCCCATACAAATCTCAGCTTCTTTGATGCTGTGTGCCTTCCAGGGGCATCAGATGAATTAATGAAGAAAGGAAGAAAAACCTGCTGGGACTTGAGGGCTTTACTCATTGCAAGTTATTGTGGAGTAAATTAATGCTACTAATGCTGAACTCCACTCCTCCTTTCCACTAAATGACTTTTTTCATTTCTACAAATAGATATATCATTTTTTCATGATACATTAATGGAGTTCTAAATTATTCTCCCATGAAACATTTTTTTTTGGCCATTTCAATGAAATATATCTTAGTATATAGCTCAGAAAATTATTTATACCTGGTTAGGTTATATCAGGCAGAACCAACATAATCAAAAGTATTTTTTGGGATCGGGATAATGTTAACTTCTGAGAGTGATTTTGTGTTTCATTAAAACATTTGAGGAGTATTGGTGTTTGACCTTTCCTAAAGTTTTTGTAAAATTCAGCTGTGAATCCCTAAGGCCTGGGCTTTTCTTAGAAGTCTTCTTCCTCTTCCTCCTCCTCCTCCTCCTCCTCCTTCTTTTGCATTGCCTGTTATTGGATTGTTCAAGATTATTAAATCTTAAACTGGGCATGGTGGCACATGCCTGTAATCCCAGCACTAGGGAGGCTGAGGCAGGAGGATTGCTGTGAGTTCAAAACGAGCCTGGGCTACAAAGTGAGTTCCAGGTCAGTCTCAACTACATAGTGAGACCCTGTCTCAAAAAAAAAAAAAAAAAAACTATTAAGTCTTTTTGGTTTGTTTTTGGCAATTCATGTGCATCTAGGAATCTTTCCATTTCTTCTGAGTTCTATTCTTCAGCATATGTTTGTGAAATAGTTTCTAATAATTTTCTGGATTTTGACAGTGTCCTTTGTGATTTCACCTTTTTCATTTCTCATTGCATTAATTTGTGTCTTTTCTTTCTTTTTTTTTTTTTTGTAAGATTGACTAAGGATTTATCTGTTTTGTTTATTCTTTCCAAGTACTAGCTCTTCAATTTATTGGTTATTGGTATTGTTTTTCTAGTCTTTGTTTCATTAATTTCTGCTCTAATCTTCATAATTTCCTTCCTTCTGCAAACTCTGGGTTTGGACTGTTCTTGTTTTTCTGAGTCCTTTAGATGCATCATTAGGTGATTTTATTTGGATTCACAGCTACTAATGCTTTCCTTGTAAGTCTGCTTTCATTGTGTTCCATAAGTTCTGATATGTTGTCCTGGCACTATCATTTAATTGTAGGAACTAATATCTTCCTTAATTTCCTTTGTGACACATTGATTATTTAAGAGCATGTTGTTTAATTTTCATAAATTTTCATAATTTCTATGATTTTTCTGATATTGCTAGTTTCATTGCACTGGTATTTGATAATATAGAAGGTAAAATTTCAATTTATTTGCATTTAGTTAGGCATGTTTTATTAAATATTATGCGGTCTATTGTGGAGAGAGTTCCACCTGTGGCTGGAAAGACTATTCTGTTGTTGAGTGGAATACTCTGTATATATCTATTAAGTCCATTTGTTGAAATTTTTCTTATTTCAGTTATCTAAGCTTGGAAAAAGAGAAGCTATGGGCAGATACCCTTTCACATCCTACCTCTCTACCGTACAGTAGGAGAGATGACCAGATAGCTCATGTAAGCATAAGTAGCACTCTTGACCTAGCACTCAAAATGGCCACAATTATAGTGATTCCTCTGAAGGAAAAAAAATGGAGCAACTGCTGAGAATTTTCAGTGATGCCAGAAAAATCTCTTAATGAAGCAAGGGAGTACAGTAAGGGGGCAGAGTATGACACTTGGCATCCTTGGTGATTACAACTTGGAAATGTTTAGAGTAGACTTCATATATTCCTTTGATTCTTGGGCTTAAGACAAGGAATCCTGAAAAGAAAGCATGAGCTTCCCAGAGAAGGATAAGACAGGGATGCATTGACCAGTTGACCCCAAATCCTTCATTAAATTAAGATCTAAGGGAGCTATTCAGCATTATCTTAGTGGTTATATGAGGCAATAAGAAATTCACCCAAATCTTTCCCTAAGGGATTGTTATTTGATTGCCCTTTCTTAGGGATAAATAGTAAGCCTCTGATGAGAATAATGAAAGGTCTATTTGGTCTTTCTCATAGATCCCTGGCACAAAATTCCTAAAATTACTGACATTCCTTAAATGATTGGAATGCACCTTGCTACTTATAATGGGTAAGTTTTAAATTTATGCTGGTGAAGTGACCCTTGATAGATAGTTTCAGTGTAAGAGTTGGTATTAAGGGTTGGAACTGTCAGCACACTGCTTCAAGAGAGGTGGGAGACACTAGAGGCTGAGCTCAATCATCAGTGGCCAATGGTTTGATCAATGCTGCTTGTTTAATGAAACTCCCATAAGAACCTCTGGCTGCAGGACTTTCCAATTCAGTGAGTCAGGTGTGGCCATGGACTCTGTAGTGAAACAGTCTCTAAGAGATTTGGATGAGCAAAAATCTACTTTCAAAGTCAGGCAGCAAATCTATGGCTGACCTTGGGGTAATTAGATGTACTTTGTCTTACTAGGGAGTTACACAGGTGTATTCATTGTCAAAATGTGGCAGTTGCATTTGTGCAGTTAGTAGTATGTAGCTTGCACATCAGAAAGAAACATTATGAATAAATATTGAGCTCTAGGAAATGATGCACATGCTGAAGTATTTAGGGAGAATCATCCTGAAGCCTGTAATTCACTTCTAGGTTAGAGTAATGGATGGGTATAGAGATGAATGAATGGTTGTGATAAAGCAAGTAACATAAAATGATAGTGATAGAATCTAGAAGAGATTATGCCAAGGTTCACTGGAAAGTGCTTTCAAATGTGCTGATGTTTAAGGGTTTGTTTTTAATTAATTAATTAATTAATTAATTTTGGTACTAAAATGTTAGAAAAAATAACTCATAGCCAACCCCGAATTTCTGCCCAGGAGACTGTCTGGTGTATCAGTCCCAGCTCCTTCTTCCTGTCTGTCTCCCCTGAGAATATCCACTGCCAAAAAGTTGAAGGGCTCCTTCCCTGAGGACCTCTAAGCTGAAACTGGCACCATTGTACATGGTGATTCCATTCCTAGCAAAATAACGCCACAAAAAATTCACCTTTTGTTCACAATGAGGGGAGAAAATTCTAACTCTATTCCTCTCATTTTAGAGCCCAGCTACTGTACTCTTTGGGCTGAGGTTAGCAGCTCCACAGTGACCTCACAGCTGCTGCCTCCTCTGACAGTCACTTTATCACTTTCCCTCAGCGTCCCTCTGTCCTCTATGCCTGGCCCTGACATTCCTCAGTTGCAATTCTCCTTTTAACCTCCTCTGAGGAAAATTGAGGGGTTAAATAGACATCTTTAATTATGATTCTCAATATTTTAAAAATTATTCAGGCACATCAAGTCTTGTTCCTGCCTTGCCAAATTCTGATTTCAGTTCATTTTACATAGTACATTCCTAACATTTCCTTGTTTTTCTTAGTTCCAAGTGCTTCCCATCTCTTTTCATTCCTCCATATTTTGTTTCACAAGATAGACTGGCAAGTATTGTTCCTTAATTCACAGATGGAGAATCTGGAAGATGTTGTAAATTGCATTCTTTTGAGTTCCTACTATGTGCCCTCACCATGCTGTCTGCTTCTATGTATAGTGTCCCTCGGGAGGTGCTTATGGCATGAATACCACTTTTGCAAATGAGGAAACTGAGGCCCAGAGAGAATATCTTTACTGAGGTACAACAACCAAGTGGCAGCTGCTACCAACTGCACAGTCCCACCAGATGTCAGAGCAGGGAGGATTTCCAGTGACTTTTCAGTCCAACCATAGTATTTTCCAGCTGAGGATATTGAGGCCTAGAGAACTGAAGAAAAACTAGGTTTTAGAAGTTAGGAGGAAAGCTATTTAGAAGAAAGGCTAGAATTAGAACTCTAAATTTTGTGGATTGGTCTAATTTAGCAATAAGAAACTCCATATAGCTCCTGCCATATGGTTATAGTCAGTGTTTCATGCCCTCAGATATCTGTGCCACTATAGCTGGCAGGGCAGTTTTAAAATCTGGTATGAGCTGAATGCTGGGTTGGCTTGAAAACTCAGCCACTCACAGCCTGTGGGGTCTTGAGCATCCCAGACAAAACTGAAGATCTCTTGTGCAATATTTGCCTCTTGTGCCAGAAGCTTTGAAAGTCAGAGCAGTATCAACATTTATAGGATAAACACTGGAACGGGAAAAAGTTGGGAAAAAGTTGAACTCTGACCCGCTGGACACCCGGGTCTTTTTCTTACTGTCACAGAAGGAAGTGGTAAGTGACCCACATATAGATACAAACTGAATTGAAGTAAAATAATAAAATGTTTATTTTGCCAGCAAAGGGTCCATTGTACTCAAAAAGGCAGTGCCAATGATCGACTGGCTTGTTTTTAATTCAGTTTTTCATTTCAATTTTAACAAATAATAAGTAATAAATGCACTTTTTTTCTGTAGTACTGGGGATTAAACACAAGGCCTTTGCCTTGAGTTACATCTCCAGACTTTCTTATTTTCCATTTTGAGACAGGGCCTCCCTAAGTTGCTAAGTTGCCCAGGCTGGCTTGGACTTGGAATCTTTCTGTCTCAGCCTCCAAGAGTGCTGGGATAACAGGCATATGGCACCATGCCCAGCTTAAATGTACATAATTTTAAAACTAAACAAAACAAGGAGGCCTATAGTTACAAACAATACTTGGCCTACTATTCTTTGGCCCTTGGCCCCTTCTCAGAGATAATCACCTTTATTTCTTTTAGCTAATCTTTCTGGCATTTACCTTTATATTTCTAATAATATAATTATGAATGGAATCATGTAATTAAGATTAGGCAGATTCTTTTTAATTTCAGAAACAGTGTATTAAGTATGATTAGATTTTCTTTCTTGTATAAAAGAGATTCTTTCTTGGGGGTTTTGGAGTTATTAATTGCTTCTGCTTTCACTTGTGTAAGTTCTTATAGACCAGTAACTAAGATTTTCTATATAGTCCATCAGAGGTGTCACACGTCTTTCAGAAGAAATTTTCCCCCAAATTCAGAGGCATGAGATAGTTTATCAGTTCCCTCCTTTTACTTGGAAATTTTCTTCCCAGAACCTTCTGTCTTCCTCTTCCCAACCTATTTCCTCTACACCTTGTCTCTCTTAGTTCATGTCCTCATTTTGTTGGAGAATTTTTTCTCCTTGCTACTAATATTTCTGTATTCTTTTATTTTATTTTTTTATTAAAATAGTTTTTTTGTTAGTATGAGTTTTGCAGTGTATAATGATTACATTCATTGTGAGGAGTTGGTACACATGTGTAACACTTCTCACTTCTTTTTTCCCCTTTCTTTCCACTCACCTTAAAAATTTCTTTTGCCAGCATCAGATTCATTTATTTATTTTATAAATCCCTATTAAGTTGATTATCATAAATTTAGATTAACAGCTAGAATAACAGGCCAAAAAAAAACCATATAAAACACATTGTATCCTTTTACTTTAGATTTATTATTTAAAAACAGACTATAGTTGAGTTTATTAGTTTGGGTGTGTTTTGTTTTCTTTGTTTTGATACACATGGACAGTCTTTTGTATAGGGCAATTAGTCTATTGACACATTTAACATAATTATCATACACTTGTGTTTAACTTTACCATTTTAGTTCATGCTTTTAAGCATGTCAGCTACTCTACTTCTCTGCCTCTCCCTCTTTCCTCCTCTCCTTTCTTTTTTAATGTACTGATTTTATTGATCTAAACTTCTCCCTCTAGTAGTTTGGAAGTCCCGGAGTTTGTTTCTCTTCTCTTGATCATTATGCTAGAAATGACAATATACAGTATCTTTTCAACTTATTGAATGTTAATACTTTTACTCTCTTCCTGGACATATAAACACTTTAATATTAATTATAATCTCCCCAGATTTCATGCTATTGTTACTGTTTATTTAAATTTTCTCTATATATTTAAGATACCATAAAATATAATTATTTTATCTAGTCGTTATCATTACATTCATTCACCACTTTTTTTTTTTTTGCTCTCCTTTCCCCTTTAACTTTACTTTCTACCTATGATCATTTACCTTGTGTCTGATGTACCTTCTCTATTGTAGACCTGTACTTGAATCCTACTTCTAAATACAGAGCAGGTACCCTACAGAATACCTGTCAGTGAAGATTTGCAGAAAGCAAATTCTTGGATTTTTCACTTTTACTTTTAGTATAAAAGTCTTCATGTTACCTTCATTTTTACTCACTATGGAATTCTAGATAGGCAGTTACTTTAGAATATAATCCTGTGTTAGGGCTGTTTTTTTGTGTTGTTTTTGTTTTTCTTGAAGTCAGTTGCTACTCTATTTATCTTTGAAAGCAATCTTTTTCTCTAGCTTAAGATTTTTCTTTCTTTTGGTTTTTGTGTGGATCTCTTTATATTTATTCTATTAGGTATTGATAGACTCCTGAATTTGTGAGTTGCTATCTTTTGTTTTGTTTTGTTTTCTGTTTTTTGTTTTGGTACCAGGGATCAAACTTGGGTCCTTGCACTTCTGAGGCAGGCAGCTGAACCACTGAGCTAAATTCCCAGTCCCGTGAGTTGCTATCTTTAAAATCTAGAAAATTATTAGCAATTTTTCTTCAATGATTGCCTATATTACATTCCTCTCTACTTCCCTCTTTTTTAAATTGTTCATTGGTACATTATTTTAGGTACACATTCATCAACGGGAATTTGTACCTGTACATGATATATCTTGGTTCTTGTTTTTTCCCTATTTCCCTTCCCTACCTTCCACCCCTCCACCCCTCCCTATTTATAGAAGCTTTGTTTCCATTTTTTCCTTCTTTTCTTGTACTTTTTTCTGTACCTTCTTTTGTTTCTCTCACCACCACCATTCGCAGTCTCCTTTGGACCTTTTCCTCCTATTTCCCACTATTATACATTTTGGTCCTCATTTACACTTTCACTCTGATATAACTGGAGACATCTGTCTCTAAATTATAACATTGTGCTGAGTATTGACAAGCTGACTTGTGGGTCAGCCCTGTTTTCATATGTAAAATCTGAATACAGCTCTGATTATTTAGACCTAAACTCCCCACTTACCTTGCCCACAATGGCAGAGTTGAATAATTATGATAGAGACAATATGGGCTTCATGATCTAAAAATACTGACTTCTTGGCCTTTCCACCAGAAGTCACCAATCTGTACTCTGTTTTCATCATCATGTCTGTTTTATTCCTCGTCCTTTTAGTCTTTCCTGATACTTCTGATTTATATTCCAGTTCCCTAGGCTATTTTTGGTCTATATCCGATCTAGTGTTAAACTTATACATTACATTTGTAATTATGATTACTGTATTTTTTAAAATTTCCACTCAGGTCTTATTTTCAAATCTAAGTCATTTACTTTCCAGCTGAAATGTTCAAGCTTTTCATTTTACCTTTAAAGACAGGAAAGACGATTTTGGAGTCTATGTCCAGTACTTCCACTATCCGAAATTTTTCTGGATTTGTTTCTGTGGTCCTATTTTTTTCATACCTGGTTTTCACTCATTGAGATTTCAACTTATGCTGTTGGTTTTATTTGTAGAAATAATCTGAGCCTAGATTAAAAACACCTGCCTTCACCCAGAATTTTAATTTGCTCTGACACCCCGTGGATGCCTTAGTTGAAGTTCTTGGCTTGAGATTCCCAGAATCACGCACATGAAGGACTCTTGTTACTTGCAATTCACTTCTTCTCTAGCAGCAGTTCCTAAGTCTACACTTGTCCTAACTTTTCACCTGGGAAACCTCAATATCTTCTAAGCCTCTATCCTATGGTCAAAGGTTGAGATTTGATTGGTTTGCAGTGTGGCCTGGGCTTCAGAATTTTTTAAAGCTCTCTAGTGATTCTAACATGGAGACCACTTTGTGAAGCTGCACTCCCAGTGCAAAGCCCTTAGGGACCTCAACTTAAGGTATGGTTATCTATGGCTCTGCATTCTGCAGTCCCTTTTATCTGTTCTGCCCAGTGGACCTGCCAAATACCACACCTGCACATTGCAGCCATTTTTTCTGATAGCTGTAAAAGCATTCTTGCTTCTCAGAGCCTCACAAGTTTTTGACATGGAAATCTTTCACTGACTTATTAGCTCTTCAGTGTTTTTAAGAAAAATTGTATGTAGATATATTCATCCTCTGTTTTATTTGCAGGTATTTCTTACAGCTGTGTTAGTCCACCTCAACAAGAGGGGTGATACAGTCTGCTGTTGTAAGAATTAAGTCTTCCAGTTGCTTTTTGAATAGAAGAAGAGAGTTTTAGAGTTCTTACCTTTCTGAAAATGTCTTTATCTACTATTTTGAAACATAATTTAGCTGGGATTTGAAGCCTAAGTTGACAGCACTGTCTTGATCTATTTTAATATTCATTTTAGCTGTTGAATGATGCTATTCATTCTTTATGCTCTTTCCTCTGTAAATAACTTTCCCTCTCCTGTCTGGAAATCATTAGGATTTTCTCTTCCTTTGGGTTGCTGGCATCTCACAATCATGTACTTTGGTATGGAATAGGCCTTATTTCATTCATGTTTCCAGGCATGAAAAGGGACATACTTGATCTGAAGATTTTTATTTTTGCTGCTGGGAAATTTTATTGCCATGTATCTTTCAGATTTCCCTTCTCTTTGTTTCTCTCTCTTTCTCTTTTAAAGAATCATTTTGTTTAGATTTTGGCCTTCCTAGATCCATTCTATATATTTCTCACCATTTCCTTCCTAATTCTTAATTTTTTTTGTACTAACTCATGGAATATGTCTTCAACTTTACTCTCCAATTTGATTCACTTTTTATTTCCAAAAGAAAAAAGTATTGTTCTTTGATTTATCCTTTTATATAACCTCTATTTCTGGGCATAGAATACATATCTTTGCTTATTCTCCCAAAGATTGTAGATCTTAAAATCTTATATCCTTTTATATCTTTTTTTCTCGAGATGTCTTGTTTTTATTTATTTTTTTCTTGCATTGGTTTTCTTCTTTCTGCTAGAGGTTTTCCTCACTCAACTGGGTCTTTAAAAGATTGTCTGGAAGGCCTGAGTGTGTGTGCAGAACTTATTGCCCTGGGAGCTCCTTTTGGGAGTAAGTGAACTGGAGTTCACAAATGCAAACCAATAAAAAAAGCTGATTTTTCCTTTAGTCACTTAGTTTGTTAAAAAAAAAAGTATATATCTTGATAATCTTTCCATATCTGTCAGTGTGAAGAAGGCAGTTTAAGGAAGGGTGGCTGTATAGTTCAACTATTTCTTTTATAGGTTATTGTGGATCCCTTAGGCTGCTTCCTTCCGAGTAACCCTTAGTCTAAACCTTTTTTATCAAATTATACAACTACTAGTAGTTATCAAACTACTCTTTGATCACCAGAGGAGGATCAACCAGTAGCCTGACTGCCTGAGGTGAAAGAAGAGTATAACTGCTCCATAAGAGACTTTCAACACCTATTTTTAGCCCCCCACCTCTACTCAGCCCTTCGTTATCCTTGTACTTCCTGTTTCCAGTGCTTCAGAATCTCAGGCTTTCCACTGCAGGCTGATAGCTAATTTTGTCTTGGTAACCCATCTCCAGATGACTCAGATTATTGCTTCTTCTGCTCTGCTAAATCACTCACTTCCCCTCCACTTGGTCCTATCTTCCAAAACTATGTTAAATTTCTTATCTCCTTGTCTTCTTCATTATTCTCTTCTTTTTAAAAAATAGGTTTTTACTTTCTTTTTGTTGTAGTTCCTTTACCTTCAAATTAATGGCATCTCTGTTATGGCTCGTGCCTAGATGTCTCCCCAAAGCCTCATGCAATCTTTTTCAGAGGTGGCTGATCTAGTATGTGATGCTAGGATTGATTCATGATGCAATGCTAGGCTCAAGGGCACTAGGATTAAGGGCGTGAGTACTACCCACCTTAAGTAATCTGAATAAAATAAAAGGGCAGAAAAACACATTCTCTTGTTGCTTTGCTACTATCTGTACTCTAGTGAATTGTTGCCCCTCTACCACCTTGCCTTGGAGCCAGTCAATTATGGACTGAAATCTCTATGAACTGTGAGCTAAATAAACCCTTTCCCTTTTAACTTTGGGTGTCAGGTGCTTTGTACCAGCAATGAGAGAAAAGTAAGACAATCTCAAACAAGAGAGAAGGTTGAAAAAAAGAAAATAAAAAAAAACCCTGCCACTTAAAAATATACCCCAATTAATTTTAGATGGTTTGTCTATTAAAGACAATTATCTTGGAGTTTTGTTAGGCTTGTTTTGGGGTTCTAGGCTAACTCGAGAATCGTCAATTCTATGTTATTACATTTTCCTATTTCAAGAACATGGTAAACCTCTCCATTTATTTTGATCATGACAACCTGAAAGATTGCACAGTTTTCTTCATGTTAGTCTGATTAGTAAAAATATTTCTCTGATGAAGACTATGAGACACAATTGGAAAGCAGACTCATGGGCTCTCCTTCCATTCTGAACAGTTTTAAATACGTGAATGAATTGACTGTATTTCTAATACACCTTTGAAAGCATGAGTTGGAGCCCCTTTCTGTATCATTTCTGGTACTGGAAAAAGAAAGATGAACATGGGTCCCTTTCACTGGGTAAAGATTTTAGCTCCATCAGTTACTGTCCAGGTGGACTTTAGTAAGCCATTAAAACTCCACAGTTCTTCAGTTCCTCATCTTCACAGAAAAATACTGCTGGCTTTGCCTACCTGACTCAGACTTTTTGTGTTTGGAGGTAGTCTGATAATATAACATGAAAGAGCTATAGGAAAACCTAGAGGGCATTATCATTTTCTCCTGATGTCTTTGTCTTCATTAATCTGAGTTCCTAAATTAAAGGAGAATTAAAATTATGTTTTCATTTCACACAAGGATGAGCAGTGACTCCTTCTTGGGGTGTAGTGATTGAATCTCTCTCTCATCTCCTACCATCTCTTTTCCATTGAGTGCTTGGAGGGCATATGTGAGTCACTTATGTTCTGGATCATGGTCTGACATTCTCTGCTCCTCCCTTGAAGCATGAAGAAGGAAGATACAATACTACTAGCTGAATGGATCCTTGCTGAGCTCTACTAAGTGGTGAGATCCATAATCTTTGAGCTTCCCAAGGGATGTCCCAGTTGGTAAACTGGGACTTCTTAACAAGGGGAAGCTGACTTTCCATTGCTGGGGTTCTGATCTATCCAGTTGGGGCTATCTTGTAAAGGAAATCTCACCAAATCATTAGGCCAAAACCTAACACTTCAGTATTTTTAGAACTTTATGCTGATTTTTTTTATGTTTATTTAATCCAGGCAACAAGCCTTTATTATTCCATGTCACGGGAAAGAAAACTGAGCTCAGATCAGGTAAAAGACTTGCTCCAGTTGAAGGTGCTTATGGGTAGCGGAACTGGAATTTGACCCCATGCAATCCCTCCCCCAGGTTTTTAACCACATTGTGGCCCTATCTCTTAACCCAGCTTTGCTCAGTTAGTTAAGAGTCAAGGGAATTTCCCAGCATTTAAAGTGTCTATGAGGATGCTTGCATACTTTGGTTGATGATGTGAATGTCAACTCTTGTGTTTCCATCTCTAACATTCCATCTCTAACATTCTACTTTTTCTTTCCTCAATGCCCCAATCAAATGAATACTAATCTCCTTGGTGCTTACATAGCAGGCTAATGGCAGGTAGAACCACATGAATTTGTTACAGTTGACAATTTCATCTGGTTTGATCTAATATTTGTTGAGCCCCTACTTAGGCATAAGATTGGTCCTGAGATTTTGCTCATCTTAATTTAATTGAATCTTCATACCAATACTTCGAAGTATTTTTACTTCCATTTTCTCATAAGGAAACAGGCTCAAACTAGACAGAGATCAGCTAGCAATTTGTAGTGGTAGAGACAGGGGCCCTCTTACAGAGGGGTTTCTTCTCACTGCACAGCTCTGGCAGCTGAGTTCAGGAACTGAGTAGAGCTTGAGGCACAGGAGGCAAAAAGGTGGGGTCACATTCAAGCAGCAGATGCATGTGAGTTTTGAAGTGAAACATGAGTCAAAAGGGTAAATAATACGACCTCTGGAAAACATTCAAGTATGACTCCGTGAGCAGCAATAGTCAGTTTGGAAAAATTGAGTCAGATCCTTTTAATTTCATTCAATCTTGTCACAACTATCAGGGTCTGCAAGCATGCTCACATGCTTGCTTGCAGCTAAAGAGAATTGGAGAGTGATTTGCCCAACTGGAGGGTGCTGTTGTGGGAAGCGCAGCCTGCAGAGCCCATATGGAAGATATCCTGAGAAGTGGGGGCAATTGGGATTCAAGGTTGAGACAAACACAGCTAGAGGAACTAGAGTAGTTTGGGGGAGAAGGAGAATGGAAAGTCCTTGGTGTTACAAGCAGAAAAGAGTGATAATGTGGCACACTCCAAAATCTCTAGTGTTCACTGAGCTGCTTAGGGATAGAGAACACGATTGAAGCACCTGGAAGCAGTTTGGAATGACTGTAGGTTATGTACTCTGAAGGGAGAAGGGAGTGTTAAATGGGCGTGAACACACTGAGATATGTTCCAGTTAAGTGAATATTATTCAGGGATAGATGGAGAAATAGTGAAGTGGTTCATAGGCATTCATTTTAATTGTATGATTTTTCTCTGTGGGAAACTACTTCCAACTTGTTCTTTTGATACAGATTGAATCATATTCTTTTTATTTGCTGCAAGCTTTATTTGCCATGAGCATTTTGAAGCACCAGACAATTGTTGCCTCATTTTCAGGGGCCTGGTTGGTAGACTTTTGCTGAGCTGCTGCCTCTCCAAGTCTAAGACTTTGAGATTAATTTTTAACTGCTGGCATGAAACTATCAAAAGAATAAGAGTGAATGTTGTCATTGGTTAACTGATTTTTGTTTTAACTCTTTTCTGGGCAATGTACTGGGTACTGGGGCATACAAAGGCTGCTTTCTGGGAGCTTATAATCTAGTTGAGAGGAAAGCTTACATATACACAATGCAAGATTGTTTACAAATGCAAAACATGGTGGATACACAAAGTTATAGAAGGCAGTAAAGCTGATACTGGAAATGGTGCTCGTGCAGTCCACAAGAGGTGCAGATTTGAACTGATCATCAAGGAATTAATATTCAGAAGGTTCAGGAAGAGGAAGGCATTTTAGACAGAATGACACAGTAAAGAAGTGTTGGGGGTGAGAGAGCTCATATTTGCTTAGAGTTTGCATTAGACCAGCTTGGGAAAAAGTGGAGAAGTTGTTCAATAAGTTCTATGAATGGCCTTATTTTCTCTTTCCATATGATCTCTGGTAGTCTTGTTCAGTCTTTAAATTTAAATAATGCCTTAATGTTGATGATTCCTAGGTTTGTAGCTGTAGCACAGAGCTTTCTTTCATATTTACAATGACCTCTTGTTTTTTTACCCTCCTGACCTGTCCTTGTCCTCCCACCTCTTGTCTTTCCCCTTTTGGTAAATGACACCATGATTCAAGAGATCAAGTCAAAACCATAGGAAGCATGCGTCGCTTCTGTTTTCCTACTGTTCCACTTCTAACCCAGTAGTGAGTGATGTCAGTTCTTCCAAATGTGCCTCAACTCTGTCTGTGTTTCTTTGACCTCAAACACTAACCCCCATTGACCTCTCCTGACTGTCATTCTGTTAAGGCCCAAATTCAACACCTTCAAGCTTGGCTCCCTGCAATCATTTCTCTAACCTGCAGTCAAAATATTCTTTTTGAAAGGTCATCAGATCATTCCCCTGCTTAGAACCCTTTGATAGCTTCCTAGTGCTCTTAGCATAAAATCTCAACTCATTACTATGGCCTACATGGTCTTACTTTGTGGACATTTCTCGTGCTTCCCAGCACTTTCTTCTGATAGCTGCTTCTCCGTTTTTCTTTGAGGACTTAACTTTTTCTTGCTTCAAGTTATTCTGGTGATCTGACTCCACCCCTATCTGTGTTTCTGGGATTATCAAATAATTCTGGCAGTATATGCTTTCTCCATGTCACATTGATTAGCTCAGAAATGGACGCATCTTGGGAATTAATACAATAAAGCTCAAGCCTAAGTCTTTTGCTACAATACAGGGATGGTTGGCTTTTAAATTAAATGATGTACCCATGAGGAAAGGCTTCCAGAAGTCAACCCAGAATAAGAGAGACAAGTAATGAACCAAATTGTTGATGATGCAATCCCCCTTCTTATGAAATGCTTCTACTTTTCAGTTATACGAGCCCTCTCGAAAACCTCTCTTTAGTTATGGTATGTTCCTATACCCACCTATATCTGTCTTTTTAAGGTCTGAAGAAAACATTTCCAGCAACCTCCGTGGAGGTTTTATGTTTATTTTATGTTTCATTGAGTAGCATCTGCTCACAGGTTGCCCATTCTAAACCAGTTCCCAGAGAATTAAACCTATCCCAAGAATTTAAGAATCCTTGGAGGAGAGTGAACAAAATGAGTACTGTTAGAATGTAGGTTCAGGTGACTGATTGCTGGTTTAGATTTAAAAGTTTGCTATGAAAGGTGATCTAACTTTATGTTTTTGGAGTTTTCTGAGTGCTATAAATTAGAAAAAAGCCTGAGACCATGAATGAAGAAAGTAGCTAGTTGCCTATCTTGTACCAGGTGTTTGACCAGGTTTGTGTGTAATTAACTGATATATGACTGCATAATTTTTGTGCATTTCCTCTGCTTTCTTGGTTTTAGTCTAAGTCTCTATAGCAGGAATTCAAAAGTTCTACACAAGACAAAGTAATCACAGACCATCTCAGAAAAGTAGATTTTAAAAGGTCCCTTCCTTTCCTAGGTATTGCCTAATGAAAAGTTATATAACATTTTGTAGCCACAGAGTTTTAAAATTTTGTGATAAAATTTTTATAATGTTTTTATTTCATTCTTCCCTTCCCTATTCCCAGTGACACCACCTCTCCTTGTTCTGGTTATTTGTAATTTAAATTAAATTAAAGAAAATACATTCTGCCTCTCAAGCACAATCTTACTGAAACTACTACCACAGTTGCAGAGTTAAGACTGTCTCCTGGGCCAGGGATTTAGCTCAGTGGTTCTGCTGCCTGCCTTGCAAGCTCAAGGTCCTGAGTTCGATCCGCGTTACCAAAAAAAAAAGAGACTATCTCCTCCGGTGCCTCTGAAAGACTACATGCAGCCATGATAGGATTCAGGCCATCTCTGAATGGCCTGGGATGGGATCAGCAGAGTCCTACACAATTCCAGACTTCTGAGGAGAATTTGGAGGAACTTGGGGAGGAGTATCAGGGAAGGTGAACCCTTGGAGGCGTCAGAGCCCAGAGCAACTCAGCCAGTTGTGTGCTTGCATTGCAAAATAATAGTCATCAAATTATGTGTCATGTTCATACCACCCATAACCACCACCAAATCCTGGATCATGCCAGTTGCTCCCCTAAAGAATAGGCTTGATTTTCAAGGGGTCCAGCAGAATCCAGGATTGAAGGTGAGTAGTGAACAGAAGAGACAGCTTGACCCTAGAAGACATATAGAAAGACTTACTCTTACAAAACTGGTTTTCTCCTTTCCCTCTGTGACTTAGCTTCGACTTCACCTCCTTCTGGGAGCCTGCCCTGACACTTCTTCCCCACATTTCTGTCAGGTGCCTCTTTGTGTTCCTGTACTACTACTCAACCAAGTAAGTCTCCCATGAGTTGCAATTGTTAGATAATCTCTCTCCCCACTAACCCAGTTTCTAAGAAGATTTACCATTGACTTCAACATGTACTAGCTATGGAGACTCAGCTTCAGTTTTCTTGTCTGTAAAATGGGAATGATAATCTTACTGTGGTGGCAATTAAATAAGATAGAGTATAACCTGGAAGCTGGGCTGTAGTACTCAGGAAACATTGTTGTGCTTGTGTTATTTCATCATCATTATTTTCCTCAGTACTGAGGCAAGGTACATATTATATGCTCAATAGGTTTGTTGAAAACAAAGTGTGGGAATGCATGGACAAGAATGAACATCTTAAAAATACTGTTAATAAATAAATTAATTAATAATAGAATTCATTGTTAAAGCAGTCCAACAGTCTCAGGAGACACAGCAAGGGGGCAAGGTATGTACTTGATTTCCTAATGGGAGAGACCTACAAGCAGTTCATTGACTGCAGAAGAATGAAGTCGGGGGGTTGTCACCAGGAGGCAGCAGGGTCTGCAACATTCTGTAAGGACGGAGGGAAGCTGAATAGAGAGGAGAGGAGGGAAATTTCAGGTAGTGGTCTTCCATACTCACACCTGTCTTCTTTGAAAAATGTAAGCATTAAGAATATTCCCCTCAGGAGCTGAAATTTAATTTGGTTTTTGTATCTGCATCCCAATCCCAGAGTCTGTTTTGTTCTTGCTGGAGAATGGGAGGTGGTTGCAGTGCAAGGCCCACACATCTGCAGAAACATTTTCTTTATAAACCAGTTCTCTATGACAACCATTGCATGTGTTCTGGGGTAGGGGCCAGCTGACTCAGGATTTCATCATACCCTTTATTCCCATTCTCATCATCATTAAAAGGGCCTTTACACAGAACACTTACATGTGCAGTGAATGAATATTCATAGACATATTTTCCCCATCAGTGGTCCAGAAGGATGCTACTCTCAGAGCTGTTTGCTGCTTCTTGATAGAGGGTACTGGATTTGGCCTTTGTGCTTATTGCAGAGCAGAGGGAAATGAGTCAGCCTTTCCTCTGAGGAAACAGAATGCCCTTCTTCTGGCTGTGCTGAACTTGTTAAAGGCTAAAAAGTGTTGGGGAAGGAGTCAGAGGAGTTCCAATTACTGCTATTGCTTGCAGTGTGTAGAACAGGCTGGCATATGCATTCAGTACAGGTGACCTGGGCTGTCTTCTCTGAAACTGTGACTCAGTTTCTTGGACTATTTATCCCATGCTTTGTTGGATCACAGTTCTCAACATTCTGATTAAAGATAGCTCCCACATTTAGAGTAGTTTACAGTTTGTGAAGAGCTTCTATTCACATTATCTGATTCCCAGAGAGGAAGACAGGACTGAGAATTTAACCCCCTGCCCAGGTGAAGGACCAGAAGTACACTAACCCCTTTATGAGTGAGGGATCTGAAGCTCAGAGAGGTTTGTTTGGCCTCAGAAAGGCAGAAAGATGCTCTTACATCACAGGAATCTGACATCTAGTCAACATGCTCCCAACTACACAGCCTCTCTGCCTCCTGCTAGAACCAGGGTCTGAGTCATCAAAACTCCACATCTCATAAGCTCAAAATCTGGTCTTGTGTACCTGAAATGTTTGTGCTCTTCATCGAAGCAATTGTTCAAATTCAGTTCTGAAAAAGGTCTTCCAAAGGGCGATCCTGCCACAGGATTTATATTTGGTACCTTTTCTTGGAGTCCATTTCTTTGGTAAATTTCTATAACCCACAGTAGCTCAAGTAGATTTGGTATGTTTAAGACTCATTCCAGTGTGTGTCTGGTGTCTGAGAACAGCGAGCATGGAGCATCTGTTACCCACCATGTCTCTCTCTGGTGTCCTCAGGGCTACCCTAACCCTGTGTGCTGTCTATACTCAGGCATTTCCATTCCCAACAAATATCTCCAGCAACACAGTAAAGGGACAGAGGAGTCATTCACTGTAGGAAAATAGAGTTATATTCTTTAAAATTATAAATGTATCAACTCTTGCATCCCTAGCAATTCTGATTGGGAATATACATTCTGTGTGTGTGTGTGTGTGTGTGTGTGTGTGTGTGTGTGTATTGATATGCATACAGGATTTTATACTGCAGCTGGTTTTGTAATAGTAAAGACTGAATATAGACGCTGTGACTATAGGCTGAATATAGACACCATCTTTTAGGGAACCAGTGAAGTGAATTGTGGTGGGACCATGTAAACACTATGCAGCTACAAAAATGAATGAGAAATTTCTTAGTAAACTGATAGAGAAATATTGATAGGCTGGATTATTAAGTAAAAAAGCAAAATGCAAAACACTATGTAATTTGCTACATTTTGTGTAAGGAATAGCAATTGAATATATTTTCATATTTGCTTGTGTTTCCATAAAGAAACACTGGAAGAACATTCAAGGAAATAATAAAATGGTTATATTTAAGAGGTAGAGAGCAGGAAAGGGCACTTTTTGTATCATTTTGAGTTTTGAAGCATATTAATAAATTGTTTAAATAATTGAATTCAATCAACTTGACCCTATCAATAGGCCAAGGTGTGCTGACATCTTGCCATTGAACTTCTACCTTGGAGGCTTCTAGAGATGCATGTGTTTGAGCCGTCTCCAAATTCTTACCTTTTGCATTACCCATTCAGGCTTCTTCTTATCCCTGGAGCATACTACTGCTTAAAAGGACCCAGTAAGGAGAGAGTGTGTCACTATAAATGGGAATATGGGGAAAAAAGCTAGGAAGGTGGAGTGATGGTATGAAGGGTTAAGAAGCTGCTCAGATTGTTTTAATAACTTTGGAATTTTGTGGGACTCAGTACTTTACCCTTTGGAGCTCATACGAACTCCCTGATTATTTTTCTGCTGTGCTTTTGCTTGGCCTATTTCTGAGGCACTGAGATACACCACTCTAAGAACCAGTGTCATTGTGATGCCTGCCTAACTGCTTTTTGACGTTGCCTGCAATGAGGCCTGGCTTCTAGGAATGAGGTCTTGGTGCCAATTTCTCTACCGCTCTATCAAGGATGAAGACTTTGTCACCCCAGGTGCAGAGAGTGTTCCCACGCAGCAGCAACCAAGCACCTGACTGCTCTGGTGCTGTTCGGAAGGGATTAAATAGTTCAATTACACCTTATATCCTTTTTCTCCTAACGTAGCCTCTTCCCATCACAAATACATCCCTCTTCCCTCATGTGTAGGTCAGTTCAAGAAGGCTTGTGTGCCTTCATTTCACTGGAAATAATAAAAAAATGAATCCCATCTCCACCAGCATTGCTGACAAGAAGCCCTGGTTACCACTGCTTCTCCTGTCCTAACTCCAGTTCCCTGCCAGGAGAAACTTCATTGTTTTTGCAATTTTCCTAGAGGAATGTGAATAATATAGAAAGGAACAGATATTTTTTCCTGCCAACCAAAGATAGGCTTGTGTTACACAGCTCAGAACATCTCCCATTTAGCGCATTTGTTAGGAATTGTGAAGCACATGTCTTAGCAATCTTAAACCATGTGAGCCTTCAATAAGTCCTTGGGGCCACAGTGAGACACTCATAAATGTCTGGGCCTATTCTAAGGGAAAGGTAGGAGTTTGCTGAGAAAAATGGCTTAGTTTGCCCCCTCTCTTCATTTGTCTGCACCTTGAATTACAGAAAGAAGAGTTTAAACGGGTTCCTTTGTTTTCTCCTTTTACTCAGGTAGAGGAAGTGTTTGTTTTGCTTTGTCTGTCTTTTAGGAAACTAGATACATAGGTCAAAAAAAAAAAAAGACAAAAAATAAGCTTAGTGTAAAGCTCTCAGAGTTGGAAATTTAGACTCTGATCCAGGGCCCATGCTTTGACAGTCTGTGGTGGATTTCTTCAGTCTATGGCTCTCAATATCTTACCTGTGGATTCAGTATAATGTACCTTTTTTGGATGTCTTAAAGGATGTTATAAAAAGCTCTCTTTTCAGAAGCAGTCCTAAGAGGAAAGTTCATTGCAATCAATGCTCACATTAGAAAAACAGAGCAGTGAGATAATGAAAAGATGAAAATAAAGTGGTTGT
>NW_022900921.1:33805641-33813311 GCF_012274545.1 Fukomys damarensis | reverse complement strand
AAAAAAAAAAAAAAAAAAAAAAAAAAGAAAAGAAAAACAGAGCAAGCTCAAATAACCTTATGAGGAATCTTGAGATATTTGGGAAACAATAATCCAGGCCCAAACCAAAATTAAGGAGCAAAATTATAAAGATTACAATAGAAATCTATGAAATCGAGACTAAAAAACAACACCCCCCCAAATATCAACAAATCCACTGACTATTTGAAAGAATAAGCAAAGTAGATAAGCCCTTAGTCAGACTTCCTAAGAGAAAGAAATTCATATTAGTGAGAAAAGAAAAAAAGTGAAATCATAATAGAAACTGTTGAAATCTAGCAGATAGTAACTACTTTGAAAAATTGTATTCCAGCAAACTGGCAAAATTTGAAGAAATGGAGAAATTCCTAGACTCATACAAATTACAAAAGCTAATGCAAAGAGACACAAAGTATGCTGAAAAATCCAATAACAAGCAATGAAGTTGACACTATAATAAAGAATCTATCAACTAAAAAAAAAAAAGTCCAGGACCTGGTGGATTCACTGCTGAATTCTATAAAACCTTTAAGGATATTGTATCACCAATACTCCTCAAGCTCTTCAAGGGAATGGAAAGGAGTGGATCATTCCCAAACTCATCAATAACATCCTGATTCCAAAACTGGATAAAGAAGCAACTAAAAAAGAAAACTATAGGCTAATCTCTTTAATAAACATAGATGAAAAAATCCCCAACAAGATACTAGCAAAAAGATTGCATCACATCATCAAAAAGATCATACGTTATGACCACATAGATTCAATTCCAGCTGTGCAAGGATGGTTCAATATATGTAAATCAATAAATGTAATACATCATATAAACAGAAGCAAGGTAAAAAACCACACGATCATATCAGTAGATGCAGAAAAGGCTTTTGACAAAATTCAAACACTTTCATGATAAAAATCCTGAAGAAAACATACATGAATTTGATAAATGCTATTTATGAAAAACCAACAGCCAACATCATATTACATGAGGACAAACTAGAATTCCCCCTAAAATTAGAAACAAGACAAGGATGCCCACTATCACCACTTGTATTTAGCATAGTGCTTAAAACACTAGCCAGAGCAATCAGGCAACAAAAAGAAATAAAAGGGATACATATAGAAAAGAAGTACTCAAATTATCATTATTTGCAGATGACATAATACTTTATATAAAAGACACGAATAATTCCACCAAAAGACTTAGAATGAATAACCAACTTCAGCAATGTATCAGGGCACAATATCAACACGCAAGAATCATTAGCATTTGTGTATACAAACAATGAATGGGATGAAAAGGAAAGCAATTTGGGGCAACAAGAGCAAGGCAAGAGGTATTGTAATACTAGATCTCTACCTATACTACAAAGCAATAGTGATAATAACAGCATGGTAGGGGAACAAAAACAGATATGTGGATCAGTGCAACAGAGTAGAGGATACAGAAACATCCCCAGACACGTTCAGTTATTTGATCTTTGACAAAGGGGTCAAAAGCATTCTTTGGAAGAAAGATGGTCAATAAGTGGTGCTAGGAAAGTCTATTCAACAGGTAGTGCTGGGAAAACTGGATAACTGTTTACAGAAGATTGAAACTGGAGCCATATCTCTCACCATATACTAAATCAAAATGGACAAAAGATCTAAATATTAAAACAGAAACATTGAAACTATTGAAGATGCAATAAGCAAAACACTTGAAGTCATAGGTGTAGGAAAGGATTTTCTAAGAATCTCATTTGCACAAGAAATAACAGCAGTAATCAAAACACAGGATTAAATCAAATTTACAAAGCTTCTACACAGCAAAAGAATCAGTTAGCAGAGTGAAAAGACAGCCTAAAGAATGTGAAAAAAATTTTGCCAACTCTTCTTCAGATAGAAGACTAATATGCAGAATATATAAAGAACTCAAAAAATTAGATCACCTAAAATAAAGACCCCATCAAGAAATGGACAAGTAAAATAACACTTCACAGAGGAAGGAGTACAAATGGTCAACAAATATATGAAAACATGTTCAACATCTCTGGTCATTAGAGAAATTCAAATTCAAACAATGCTAAGATTCCATTTTATTCCAGAAAGAATGACAACCATCATGAAATTAAAAAATAATAATAACAAATGCTAGTGAAGATGTGGCGAAAAAGGACCTCTCCTACATTGTAGGTGGGAAAGTAAACTAGTACAACCATTATGGAAATCAGTATGGAGATTACTCAACTAAAATTAGAAATTCTTTAAGCCTCAGCTATCCTCTTTCTAGGAATCTTCTCCAAAGAGCTTCAGTCATCACATGACAGTGATACCCAAAACTGGTGTTTATAGCAACACAATTCATAATAACTAAATCCTGGAAGTGCCTGTGTACCCATCAGCAGATAACTGGATAAAGAAAATGTCATATCTATATATAATGGAATATTTCTCAGCTATAAAGAATGACAAATTTGAGACATCTGTAGGAAAATGGATGCATCCGGAAAATATACTGTTGAGTGAAATAAACCAAACACACACACTTAAATATCATATGATATCTCTCATTTGAGCAGGGCAAAATACAAAGAGAAAATGAAGGATGGATATAAGGAGACAAGGGAAAAAAGAGACTAAGGGAGAGGTGTGAGGGGAGAAGGGAGGGTGTAATAAGTAGAATAAGGATATGCTACATATAGGAACTTAATAAGTTCAATGAATGTAAACATTATATGTCATAAACATGAGCCAAGATTAATAATATTTTTTCAGCTTTAATTAGTTTATTGGTACATTTTAGGGATACAGTACAGTTACATTCATTGTTGGGATCTTGTACCTCTACATGACAAGTCTTGATTCTCATTTTTTCCCCTTGTCCCTGCCCTCCCTTCACCCCCTCCTCCCTTCCACATCTACAAACATTTTATTTTCATCTTTTCATTATCTCACATTTTTTTCTTTTCCCTTATTACCCTTCCCCTACTCATCCCACCTTCCCTACACCTTTAGCTCCTTTCTTCCCATTTAAGATTAATAATATTAATAAGAATGACAATGGGAAAAAAAGAATTGGAGGGAGAAATGAAGGGAAAGTTTTTTTTTTAAAGAAACAAGATGTATTTTGTGCATACACCTACTCCCTAACATGATTGAAAATTGCATGTACTGCAAACATGTACTGATAAAAATATGAATAAAAAGATTTTAAACTAAAAAGAAAGGGAGAGAGAAAGAGAGATGGCCGTGTTACTGGATGGACAGTCCCATGGGGGTTCTTTCCAGGTTCTTGTTGTCCTGAACAAAGATTTGGAAAAGACACACAGGAAGTCTGCAAAGGTGTACATTTATTGAATGTGGAAAGGAAGTATGCTCCAAAGAGTAAGAATGGGCTGGTGAAAAGGCCCCCAGTAGCCCAAAGGATAAAGGAAAAGGGGTCTTTTGTTTGCAAAATTTCCACATTATTTCTGTCTCATGCAAACAAGGCATTGGGAAAGTCTACCTATGAAACACAAGTCATGCTGTGCATAAACTAACCTATTGAGAAGCTCATTTGGCTCCCTATTACATGTAAATGAGGGATCAGGGATAGTGTGTTGTGCGCACACAAAAAAATAAAATAAGATAGAATCCTAATTATATTTTAAAAACTCTCTTTTCATAACTCCATCCTTCTCCCTGTCTTCATACACATCCCCACTTTTTCTATGGTTTTGTCATAATGCCCCTAAAGTACCCCGTGTAAAAATATTCAAAGCTCATGTCTGGGGAACTCACTGTTTCCAATTAAAATGAGGCAAGGCACTTGCCAAATGATTATGACGACGATGATGATGATGAAGACGACGATGATGATGATGATGATGATGATGATGATGAGAATAAGCACACATATAGTATCACTAGACAGTCATATGGCGGGACAGTGCCTACCTAGGCCAAGGAGCTCATGAAGGGGAGTCACAGAAATGGTGTGTGGAAGGTGCAGGAGCCAGGTATTGGGGGTCTGGGGACCTCCATGTGAGGAAGACAGGACATGGCAGTGGCCAGTGTAGACAAGAAGGTGCTGAGATCCAGAATGAAGGCCTTTGGGATGAGAGAAACAATCACTGCACTTTGCTGGATGAACAAAAACCATCCTGTAGCCAGGATTACTCCCCTGGCTATAGACTATGGCCTCTGGAATAGGCACAGGAGGTGGAGAGGTGAAATAGCAAAGCCAGAAACTCTAGTCGGGAAGAGGTGGACTCTCCATGGATGAGGGGGCAGAGTGTTTTGGAAGAGAGACCTGAGTGCTAAGCACCACTACTCAGGAAAGCACTTTGCTATTTGCTTCTAAAGCATGGTGTCCAGCTGAAAAATACTCTCAGCCCCTCATCTGCCTGCAGCTGTCTATGATCATATTACTTTCTATTATTATCATTATTGTCACCAGGTAACTGCATGTGGGAGTAGGGCTTTTGTCTGGATCTGCCTGAGCCCACTCACACCCATTATCTGTACCAACTGATTCTTCCACTGAAGCCGCTAGGACAGGCCAGCTGAGTGTGTCCCGTGCCCACTCTCCTGCACACTGGGAAAGGGGGAAGTGGCCAACTTTGTTCAACTACACACACTCAGAGATATATACATCTAGGAAATGTGTACAGTATTAAGTACATTTCCAGTCACAGAACAGGCTAAAAAGATGTTTTAGCTGGCCCAAGATTTGGCGCAGTGGTGCCGCACCTGCCTCACAAGCACAAGGTCCTGAGTTAGATCCTGTGTACCACAAAAACAAAACAAAGCAAACAAAACCGGCGTTTTACCATAAAGGCCCTGGCTTGCTTAGTGTTATGGCACTTCATGAAGTAACAGCATCCTGCCCTGTATTTGTATTAAAAACAATCTAGGAAACATGGTTCTGATACACTTAATTGTTTTTTTCAAAAGGTCTAGAAGCACAGTTACATCTTAAGCAATGTACATGCAATTATATTTTTTAAGATTTTTTTTAGAAAGACTGGCTATGAGAAGAAAATTTGAGGGCAGCAAAATCTGAGGAATTTGTGGACACATTAATTGAACACATGTCTATTTGAAGAATTTCCTTATTTTGCTTCATATCTTGGTTCATGCCCCACCCAGCAATTTACTAGTATTTTTGCTGAGCTAAAGGGTCAAGGGAAGTTCAGTTTATTTATAGACCATACTATCTTCCTCACTTAGAGAGGCTGAATCTACAATAAACAAAGTAACTGCATAGAAAGTGAACAGCTTCTGATAATCTCATAGATTTCTGGAAGCCCCAGAATGTTTGCTTTATAAGATAAATGTTCAGAGAACATCTGAAATTTTCACATTTTACCTAGCAACTCTTTTGGAACTTCTAATACTACATTATTGCTTACATTGGAAAATTCTGAGATAATGCCCCCACTTGACATCTGTTGCTCCTCTTAGGACTTAGACTTTAATTTGTTCTTTAGGGAAAGTGCAGTTGAAAGCTGGCTTTTCTTTTGAATCTTGGCTTGCCTTCACTTTAAACAGAAGAGAATAAAGGGAAAAGAAAACAGAATGAGGTTGCAGGCAATAATTCATCTAAGAAATGGCTCCATGGTCCCCAGAAAAATGGGCCTTCAGTGTGGGAGATGTAGATGGGTGAGGAATGGAGAACACTGCTTAACATGGTGTCACAGGAACAGCCTGATTGGCAGGTGGGCTCCAAAGGAAAACTGGGTCCCTGGATGGCTTAGAACAGGGTTCTAAGCTCTACCACCTATAGGAACCAGGTTGGTTATTTAAATAGGGTGAGGAGGGCTTGTGGCCAGTTGGAGAGTCTAGATCCTTTGGGATATGTACCATGGACTGAAATGAGGCACCTGAAACAGCTCTAGCCAACAGCAGTTCAGCATCATTCTACAGGTCCTACATGCCATTATGTTTCTAGAGAAGCTGGAAATCCAGGTTTTGTTATGTTTAATCTTCCAATTGAGTAAAGGTGCAGTTATTCAACTAAGAACATCTAAAGCCTTAAGAGGTTCATTAAAATGTATTTATAGAGTGTATTTGTTTATATATATTTGTCATCTGACAAATACCTGAGATAACTAACTTAAAAGAAGGGAAAGTTTATTTTGACTCACTGTTTCAGAGATTTCAGTCCATGGTTGCTTGGCCCTGTTGCTTTTGGCCGGTGGTCACAAGGTACATCATGGCAGAAGCATGCAGCAGAAGAGGCAGCCATGGAGTAAAGAAGTAGGAAGAGAAAATGGCAAGATCCCAACCCTCTTTAAGAACATGCTGCCATGGGCCTCATCTTAGCAGTTGAAGGCCTAAGAGCAGACTGAAGTTTCCCAAAGTAGAAGTAAATGTTCCTGCAGACTGCAACACAAAAACTCTGTCTGAAAAACAAAACAAAACAACACAAAAATAACACACACAAAAACCTGCCTTTCTGGGCTGGGGAATGTAGATCAGTGGTGCTGCTGTCTGCTTCGCAAATGCAAGATTCTGAATTTGATACCTGGTACCAAAACAGCAACAACAAGAACAACAACATTTGGGGTGTGGGTACCAGGAATTGAACTCAGGACCCTGTGCTTGCGAGGCAAGTGGCAGCACCACTGAACTAAATCCCCGGCCCTATATCCTTTTTTTTTTTTTTTTTAAATTTGAGACAGGATCTCACTATGTAGATCAGTTTGGCCTTGAACTCATTATGTAGCTTAGGCTGGCCTCAAACTCATGGAGACCCTCCTGCCTCAGCCCCCCTCAGCTGGGATTACAGGTGTGTGCCACCACACTTGGTGGTATCTTTTTATATCTCCTGTTGGCTTCATTTCTCTGAAAAACACTGACTTATACAGGCTCCTTAAAAGTCCTAGAAGATTTCAAGAAACCCATGTATAGAGAATTTTCCAAGCATAAGGTCCCAGAGAAAAAAATACCATAACTGAAGTGAATAAGGTAGGAATGGCCGAAACAATGATGACAAGATCCTTCTAAAAGTAGTAACATGTACTTAACACCAAGCAAGTGTTTCCAGGTGGAAATGAAAATCCTGTATTATGAGACAATGTGATTAATTAAGGGAAGCCAAAATTCCAATTGTTATGCAAAATCATTGTAGGAATAATTTTGCAGAAGGTATAGATTTTGAGCATCCCTACAGAAACACAATCTACCATGAAATGTAGGAAATACTGGATTCAAAGCTATATAAAATAGGCACAAGGACCCCTTTATACTCAGGAACCTTTGAACTCAGGGGAATATTTCTCATGAGTTTCAGCCTCTCTGAAGAAAACCAATGGAGCTAACTTTGCTTATTCAAGAAGAATTTCCTTGTATATAATCACCATGTTTCCTTGTTGTTTTTTCTTTTTTTTCTTTTTATTGAGTTTATTGGTACAATCTAGGTATACAATACAATTACATTCATCATTGGGATTCTGTACCTTTACATAACAGGTCTTGATTCTCATTTTTTTCCCCTTGTCCCTGCCCTCCCTTCACCCCCTCCTCCCCTCCCCATTTACAAACACTTTATTTCCATTTTTTCAGTTTCTCATATTTTTTTCCTCTCCCTTATTACCTTTCCCCCACCCTTCCCACTTTCCCTACACCTTTAGCCCTTTACTTCCTATTTCACATTATTAATTATCTCATTAGGATCCTGTGTACTATTA
>NW_022900921.1:33793808-33805033 GCF_012274545.1 Fukomys damarensis | reverse complement strand
AAAAAAAAAACAAACCAAAGAAAAGAATAATATCCAGACAACAGCAAAGTTCTGTTGCTGTTGTGGTACCTGGCACCATTTTTTTATTAGCCTCTTAATCATCATCTGGAAAGAGAACATGCTAGAGTAATATCATTAAATGTAGCTCTGATAAAGCACAGTCCCTACTATGTATCATAAAGCAGGTACTAGATATTTTACATTCATAGAGGTATGATACAGTACCGTCCTACACCAATAATACTAGATTCAGTTTTGGTTTGAAATTTACTTTGTCTGCAAATAAGATTGCTACCCCTGTTTTTTTCTGGGCTCCTGTCACATGGAGAATTGTTTTCTATCTTTTTACTTTCAGTCTATGGGCCTCTTTTTGCACTAGGTGTGTTTCTTGTATACAACATATTATTGGATTTTGCTTCTTATTCCATTTTGCCAGTCTATTTCTCTTGATTGGTGAGTTGAGGCCATTGACATTGCTGGTTATAACTGATGGGTACTGACTTATTATTGACATGTTATTGGCCTTTTGTTGACTCTTTTTACTTTTTCACCTTCTCCTTCTAATTTCTTGTCTTGCCTATTTGATTTGCTCTGTTTGGCCTCATGGTATTGTTGCCTTCATTGTATTTTTCTAGGATCTTGTTTAGAATTGCTTGTAGTGCTGGTTTGGTACTCACATAGTTTCTCAGGTGTTCTTTGTCGTGGAAGTGTCTTATTTCCCCCTCCATTTTGAAAGAGAGTTTTGCTGGCTACATCAGTCTAGGTTGGAGGTTGTTCTCTTTTAGTCCTTGAAATATCTCATTCCAGGCTCTCCTTGCCCCAAGGGTTTGTGTTGAAAAGTCTGCTGTGATTCTGATGGGCTTTCCTTTGTATGTGATTTGTTCCTTTTCTCTTACTGCTTGTAGTATTTTGTTCTTCTGTTGGGTTTCTGGAATCTTATTAAATGTCTAGGTGTAGATTTTTTTTTGATTGTAGCTAGTTGGGATCCTATATGCCTCAGTTATCTGAATGTCAAATTCTTTCCCTCTGTTTGGGAAGTTTTCTGACATTAATTCTGCAAACAGCTTTTCTAAGTCATTTGTATTTTCTCCTGCTACTTCATGGATTCCTATCAGTCTTATGTTATTCTTCTTTGCATCATCTAGGAGTTGTTGGATCGATTTCTCATGATCTCTTACTGTTTTTAAGAGACCTCTCTTTTCATGGTCACTGACTGCAATCTTATTTTCTACATCTGAGAGCCTATCTTCACATTCTTTTATTCTGTTGTGTACTCTTTCAATGGAATGTTTAATCTCCTGGATATCTGTTTGAATCTGTTTTATGGATTCCATTTCTTGCCTATGTTGTATGTTGGGCATTTATTTTTCCCATTTCTTTCTTATGCTGGGCCTTCATGGCTTCTATCATGGTCCTGAGCTCATCTATTTTTTTGTCAGTTTCTGCTCTAGAGTCTTGAATCATGACTTTCATTTTGCTCACTATCTCTATGGCTATCTGGGAAATTATTTCTGTTTTGAATTTTTCTAGAGCCTGATTGATCTCTTTTGTTACTTCCTGTGCTTTGAGTTCAGGGTGTCCTGGTGGTTCACTATCAGCCTTTTCATCCTCATTTGCCCTACTGTTTGCCATTGGTGCACTGGAAGTCTGTCCTTGTGTCTTGCTTAAGTGTTTTCTCATTGTAATGTTTGTTGTTGGACTGTCCTTGGTTTAATCTCTGGGTTATCACCCAAATCTTCCTGATATAGTTGCGCCCTAGCTTCTGTGTCTCTAACAACCCACAGACATTCTCATCTTCATAACATCAGAGAAAACAGCTCATCAAATCAACGGCAATGCTTTACCCCAACTGATACAGTCAGCAACACATTAAGATCAAGCACAACTTGGACACTGACCACCTGTGGTAGTCACTAGTCTATCACCCTTACATCATTTGAATTAAATTGAAATCAAGAAGCAGTCCAGAACATGTCTGCAGTGAACAAAATTTCAATATAGTGTATTTACCATTTAATGGCTCAGACAGAGCGAGGATGCAAGACCCCTGATCTCAGTTAGCTGATGGCTGAACCCCCTGACGCTGACTGACCTCGGGCTGCAAGGCCCAGATTGAGTTCCCCATCCTTCTGAATGGTTGAACTCCGCAACGTTCTATTACAGGTTTCCCACGCCCTTTCTTTAAAGATGTTCAAAGTTGGGAACTCAGAAAAATACCCTTGATGACCACCTCTGTCTTTGCGGAGTGGGTCCAAAGACTGGCACGGTCAGGAGGTCTGAGAGTGCGGGGGGGGGTGCTTATGGGGTTCAGGGGCGCCTGTGAGGCTACCTTCCCAGCGTTTGAGCGATGGCGGCTGGGTTGGGAGCAGGAGTGTTTTTCCTTCCTGCAGTGGATTGGGGCCCAGGTGTTTCCTTGTTTTAATGCTTAGGGAAAAAGAGAAATGAAGAGGGTTGAATTTTTCATTAACTATTTATATCATGTGTTGAATTGTGTTAGGTATATGATTGGAAGCCTGTAAATGAATACAGTGTCATGAAGACAAAGCAACTTTATGAAACTACTACACAGGTTATTTCTGTCTTGCTACTTTGAAAGGGCATTAGAGCTCACAAAGCAAAGTCAAGAAAGAACAAATAATAAAGGTGAAAAGCAGCCCTTTTCTGTAGGAGGCAGGTTTGCATGGAACATGTGATTATGTGGCAGGAGGTATGGATGTGAATCATGAAATTGTATAGCAATTTCCCCAGGAGAAAAGGTTCAATAAAACAGACTAGCCTATCATTGGAAGTGACATAAATGCTAGTTAGTATATTGAGCCATAGAAAGTTCAACTGAGTATGATCTTTTCAGAAGCAGCTAATTTCTGAGGATATGTTTCCTCCTGCTTAGTGCATTCTGATGTTAGAGCAAATTTGGTGATTCATGTAATTGAACAAAAATATGTTTTATTATATAAGAAGATGGAAATGATTAAACTATCACTTAGGTGATTCTCATTTCCTAGATCATTATGCAAAATGTAGTATATCTTGATGTCTTCTCTTCTCTTAATAGTGAAAAATATATTTTGGCTGAAGTGGTTTCAGGTAAATAATTTGTATTAAAAATTAAGTACCAAAAATAATAATGCCCTAATTCTGGAAGCTTTCCCTGGCATATTCTGAGTGCCAGATGGCACTAGGAGCATCAATAAAACAAAATAATTTCTACTGCAGTGAGTGAGATGTTTACATCAAATGCTGCTCTCTGCAAGGCTATACTGATTGCATATGGAGAACTTTGAGAAATGTGTTCTGCCATGACTGCATTTCAGCTTTCTTTTCTAGATGATTGTTAGATGAAATAGAATAGTGATTCTGACCTTGGCTGCAAACCAGAATCACTTAGGGAAATTTAAAAGCTGTGTGGATAACTGGGTGCCATCCCCAAATTCTTATTTTATTTGTTTGGTCTGTGTCTAGAAATCAGGATTATTTTTAAAGCTCATGGATTATAGAATACTAGAACTTGAACTATTTGTTTGATAGATGAGGCAAGTGATAGAGAGACAGAGGTTTGTACAAAATCACATCTTAGTGATAGAGTTGTCACCTGAACTCATTCTAGTGATTTTTTTTCTTTAATACTGTACCACACCGACTTTGGTTGATGGGCTACAGAGAAATTAGAGACTTGAAAGGCTTGTAAGAGTTGTCAAAATACTGTGTAAGTAGTTACCCACTCACCATACATAGGACCGACCACAAGTTTGCCACTCAAAAACTAGGCCAGGGGTGGCGAACCTATGGCACATATGCCACAGCAGAGCATTTGTATTATTGAAAACTCCAAAAGTTTCATCACTGTTGTAAGTTGTCAGGCATGTAGAACTAGACGGAGTCAGTTCTTTCAGGCCATATACTTTGGGCTTTGTGTTTGAAGTTAAACTGCATTTCAAAATAGGCAGGTGTCTGCAGATAATCTGTGTCTACAGATAACTGTGTGTGTAAGCCTTCCCCTTCAGTGAGGTTCTTTGTCTTCCTTCCACAGAGGGCCATTGCATGGCCTTTGTTGGAAAGAAACTACCTGGATTTTAAGGATTCTACAGAAATCAAGCAATGGATCAACAAGTGGAGATAAGCACCTGTTAGAGATTAGGATCCACACTAGCTGCTTTGAGCTTGAAGATGCATGGCATGGTTGCTGTTTTCAGCTGACCTATGATGTAAATGAAAGATAAGATGTAAGAGTGCACATCTTTCCTTCTTTCCTGAATGTCTCTTGCAAAACCCCCCTTCAGCAATTCCTAAGTCACATGTATATGGCAGCACTACTTTCAGATGGAGGCCATGATTCCCAGGCCAAAAGTCTGAGACAAAGGGATGGGTCAGTGGTATAAGCTGAGCCGAGATGAACAGCCCTACATCTTCCCAGAGCTGTGAAGAAGAGGCTCCAGCATCAAGAATATAGGGAGGAAGGGAAAGAAGGAGAAAGGAACATTGCTTAGATGGTGTTGTTGGAGCACTGACACCGCCTTGTCTAAAGTTCCCTGGATTTCCCTGAAGACCTTGGGCTTCCCAGGTACATGATACATAATCTTCAATCCCTTTTTTCCCTTGAGCTAGTTTAAATTGGGTTTCTCTCCTTGTCAGCTGAAAAAGCCCTAAGAATTGGTGCTTTACTTTAGTCCACTGGAATGGCTCCTTGGACAGTCTGCTACCATTCATCTTCAAGACATCAAGCCCAGCTGAGATTTTTGGCAAACAAGCACAGCACGAGTGTTGATAAATTGGCTGTAACCGCCAGACTTTTCTGTTGGCTATTTTAAGGTCAATTTGATTTCAGAAGCTAGGAGAAAAACTGTTAGAACACTTACTTGGTGACATGTAGATTAACATGATCTTCACTAGTAATGCCCTCATTTGATCACAATGACCATTCCTAACAAGGCATCCCACTGTCCTTTAAAATCCATTTCTACCTGTCTGAATATAACTCAGAGGCGATACTTGAGGCAGTGTTTAATTTTTTGTTTATAATCATTGGCTCTTAGTATAAATATGGAATGTAATTGGATATATGACTTGTAACTTCAGTTACTTTTTCCATTCATGATTCTGTGTTGGAAACTGATCTATAATCTTAGAGGAGTTATAGCTGGGATTACTGAAAGGGTAAATTCAGCCCAGGCTTAGAGTAACACAAAAGATAAGAGATATTTTTGAAATGTATTTGATATTTTCAGGACCCCCACCCAAGACACCAACATCCAATGACACTCAGGAATCTTACATAAAATGGCATAGTATTTACGTATAACCCACACACACATCTTCCTGTGTAGTTTAACCATCTCTAAATTTCCTACAATATATAATCAACATAAAATCCACAAAAGTAGCTATCATACCATATTGTCTAGGGAATAGTGACAAGGAAACATAGTCACTAGAGAAGCAATTAAAAATATTTTCAATCCATGATTGACTGAATCCACAGATACAGAACCCATGGTTATGGAGGGCTAACTCTCTTCACTTGTGACTTAGAATTGTATGGATTTTCAGTTACATATTAGTGGAGAATGAGAGATATGCCATAATTTAGGCTCTGAAGATTTTAATCTGTTTCTAAATGCCAAGCAAAGAAACAAAAACTAAAAAAGAAATAAGAAAAAGATATACTACTGTGAGAAGTGAGGTCCAAATAAAGAAAGAAAAGGGAAAGACTATAGACTCTTTAATCATAGGAATACAAAACCCTTTTAGAAGAGAATGTTCCAGAAATGTGCTAATGGTTTATATTATTTTATACAGAAAGAGGAATCTTAAATTTTTTTGTAAACAGTTTGAGGTTTCAAAGAGTTGACTCCCTATTTAAAATGTTCATTGCTTCATGAATTAGCCTCGAGCACTCCTGAGTAAGTTATTTATGTGGTACTTCACTGTGGCTGCAGGTTTATATTAAGCCACAAGTGTATAAACAGAGACCATTAACCTATTGGCTGAATTTAGCAAACACTTTAGTGTGTTTAAATCTGCTGACATTTCAAATGACTATGTCTCCAGATTCTTCACAGATCAACCACTGCAGTGGCAAGACTATTTCTGAGTAGCCCTAAGCCAAACAACGTGTGTGTTCTAAACAATGGCCACCAAAGAAATGAGGGCTGGTATTCTGCTTTTACTCAAACTTACGGTAAGTGTTTTCACCCTGGAAGGGGATCAGTGGCTCAAAAATGAGGAAGGTTTTTAAAAAATGAGGAAGATTTCAGACAGCCTTGAAGGTAATGATTTGCATTTTCCCACATACAGCATATAATTATTAGTAGTAAATAATTTATTGGCCATTTGGGAGATACCATTTTTCCTCCTCTGTTTTCTTTCTTTGGTAAGCTTTTATATAAGTGGTATTGCTTGGGTCTGTCCTCCCTTTTCATTATTTCAGAGTGGATTTCAGGAAGTAGAGGAGTGGGAACCTTTACACAGGAAAGAAAAGAGCCAGTAAGGGGATTTTCACCCATTTGGGCATCTGGGATTTGGTCCTACCTGGAACCTTTGAGTAACAGTAGAATGCATGTCAGGACTTTGCCAGGAAGGAGCTAGGAAATGGGGTATTTACCCAGAAACTCCTTTTGTTGGTGCGGAAGTATGCCTGGGCTTTGAATTCTGGGGGAAATCCCAAAGTGAGGAGGAGAAAAGGTGGGTCTTTACATCTGAAGCTGTCAGCTGGCAAGGAAAATGTCTATGATCCTTCTGATAACTAGGTCAGGGGAAATACCAAAGGTTCATCAATGGGCTTGGCCACGCTAGCCATTTTTACATAGCAAAAATGTTTAGGTTTGTTATGAGGAATTGTATTTATTTTCTCCACCAGGAAGAGAATCTTTTTGACTATTTGCTTAAAAAGACTTCAATGGAATGATTTGAAACAGATTTTTCAGTTACACTCTGCAACAACATTAACATGACAAATGAACACAGAAGCAAAGTTAAATTATCAGAGTACTGCTGGGAAGTGAAATATTATGAAACCATTAACATCTTCCTTTTGGAATTTTTAATAACTTGAAAAGATGTTAAGTAAAATGTTAACATTAAGTGAATAAAACAGGTTATAAAAGTGTACAATTTCAGTTATGTGAGAAAAATATTTATGTAAGAAAAAGAAAGACTAGGAAAAAATTATGCCAACAGTTGGGTAATAGATATTTCTTTCTGGGTGGTGAGATAGTAACTTTATGGCTTTTTGTTTTTCTTCATTTGCCAAGTGTTCTACAGTGAACAATCTGTACTATATTTTAAAAAGTAGGTGCATGTTTTGGTCTTCTCTGTGCAATCAGATTAATTGGGGAGTTTGCAAGATAGACAGGTAGTTGCCCCATGTGTACATGTCATGACGGAGCAGTTTCTCTATGAACAATCTTGTGCTTGTTGATCTGAACATGAAGAAGCCAGCTGGGTTACTCATTTCTGTCTTTGCTGCCAGCTCTCCAGGGCAACCTGGTAATCTGGGTGCTCATCTCAAGATTAGGTCCTGAGCTGCTTCGTTGTAATTTACAAGGCCTCACCAGCAGTGTACAGCACAGTATCTGCCCAGCGAGGCTCTGCCTGGGCTGCAGGAAGTAGTGGCTGCCTAGGTGGGTCAAAGGAGACCACCAGGGAGGCAAGACTGGTATTTCTGTGGGGTTGAGCTGAGAGACACATCCTGGTTCATAGTTCCATCTGTTTACTGTCCTTCAGTTAACAGCCACTCTATCTAGTGGTAGCCATAGGACAGAATAGTCTCTTTCCCATCTGATAATAAGCAGCACTAAGAGAAGTAGAGAAATATAATCAGAGAATCATTAATGAGATAATATTCCTGAGAGAAGGTCCATTGGAAAACACTGAGCATATGAGGAAGATATGATTAAAGACCGTCATTACACATAGGTAAATGTGTACTATGAGTTCAGGGGAAGCCAAGGAAGGAAATTCAGAAAACAGTTAACTAGAGAGGGTGAAAAAAGTTTTCTAGAGAAGGCAGTGCTTTGAATAGTGGTTTGTTGTAAAATGGTTTAAAAGTCTACCTAATTGAGGCGTGTTTAGTGTTCTGCGGGATGAGCAGCCTTGAGTATATAGAATTTTGATCCTGTTCTGCCTCAGATTCTCTGTATGTCATCATTTGGAATATGTTTCCTGGCCCATAAAATACTGGTGTCAACAACCACCTGCCCTATCAGTGCGGTAGGATGAGTCATGGATGGTAAACATAGTAGTTAAACTTAGTGGTGCTGTCACTGAAGGCTTAAAAATATGAGACAATTAAATATAAACCTAGGCAACAGTGGGTTCTTAAGATAAAATGATAGTGATAGATAGCTCAAAGTATACCTGAAATGGTGTTCACCTTCAAGTTGAGTCAGGAGGGATTTCTCTGCTGAGGTATCCTAGTTACAAGCTGAATATAGAGACGTGGAATCAGCTGAGAAGTAGTTATTCCATTCCTGGAGTGGGCTCAGCCTTAAGCTGGGTAATATGAGGGGAATTTAAAAACATCATTAACAAGAGTGCTGTTTGGACGAGTTTATCGCGCTCAAACCTGAAGTGAAAGCTATACATCCTCAGGAGTACAGGCAATCAGCTAGATTTCTATCAGTTAACACAACCCTCAGGAACAGCGCCAAGAGAGGCTCATCTCACCAAAAGATTGAATTCATTGCTGAACACACCACGTCTCTGAACACAAGACTCCCCATGCACTCACTTGTTTTGTTCCTGTGAAATGGATTCAGTTGAACAGGGAAGCAGCACACCAAGAGCAAACAAACAGAACACTGGCCCCGATTCACACAGAGAACACGTTTTCCTTTAAAATGGGCTCTCTGACAGGCTGGCTGGAGCATGCCTGCATGCATCACTGGGTGAATACCCATGGTGTCAGCTCTCTGACCCTTTAGGACTGGAGCAATGCTGTGAAAAAAACAATAAGAGGTCAGTGTTTATTTGATCAGCTGTGGACACCAGGAAGGCTGTGTGGCAGTTTTGCAAGCAGATACCATTTTATACCAGCTTAAAAACAACCTGATAAGAGACCTTATAATAAACCTACAAGAGAAAAACATTAAGCGAACAATAAGACCAAGACCACAAAAACACAGTAATAACATTTCAATGAGGTGATATTTGCAGCACTTTTACAAATATAAACTCACCAGGTATGAAGCCGAAAAATAAACCTGGTTTATATTTGAGCCAACCACACAAAGCATTGGGAGTACTCCCTTAGACAGCTTCTCACTGGCCCTGGGATCAAGCCTAGAAAGAAGCACTCCTTCATATTCAACCTCCGTCTGCCACTGCAGAATCTCCCACGCCCTGTCTAAATTCATCACAGTCTTTCTCTGCTGGCTCACAGCAGCCTTGTCTCCCAGCGGCTGGAGAAATGATGAGTCAAGATCAGCTACAAGTGATGACATATACCCTTACAAAAACAATCATCCATTTTAAAATGTTGGCTTGTCCTCTCTCCTTTTTGTTTGCACTAAAAGAACCTGATGTAAAGTCTTCTCTTTTCTTGTAAAACTTTGCCAATCAGGGACTTCAGCTACATGGAAAGTCAAATACATTAACCTTGGCTGGTTAATCATCATGCTATGGAAATAGTAAACCAAAAAAAAACAAATTGCACAAGAACAAGAAAGAGAACGAGGCTGAAAAAGAAGGTGTTTTGGGGGAAGTGATTTAGTAAAGAGGAGGTTCTCATATAGCAAAGGAGGCCTGTGGGTGTTTGGAGAAAGAAACGTGCTCTTCACTCAGTTCAGGAGCCCATGGAAGCATCAGTCCTCAGAGGACAGGGTTGCGTGGTATGCCTGAGCACATGGTGACACGCTCTCCAGTTCCCACACCCTGCAGTAATTGTCTGCCAAGCAGCCATCCTCAGGAGTGTGTGTGTGTGTGTGTGTGTGTGTGTGTGTGTGTTCCAGCCAGGGCTTCCAAATAGAAATCAGCCTTGTCTACAGAAAATAGGCAGAGGCAGTCAGTCCTAAAAGAGCAGCTGCACTAAGCATTTTTGTCCCTGACCCATGCCTGAGTGGCCTAACAGTGGAACTGTTACAGAATCTTTGCCTGGCACACTCAGGGACAGGGTCACATTCTGCTGGATAAAATTTATTTAATCTGGGGGCCTTATTTGAAAAAAATTATAAATATAAGATTAACTAGAGAGTCTTAGGAAGCAGCAGTGCAATCAAAGAAAGTTGAAATTTAAGTGTCAGTAGTTTCGCGATGAATTTTCCTTTGCTGGCTTTCCTACAGCATGCTCTGGGTAAACAGGGAGAAGGGCTCTTTCCACACATCTGTGTGCATTTTCCTTCTCCTGAGAGTGTTTCATCTGCCTGTCTTTTTTTTTTCTTTTATTGAGTTTATTGGTACATTTTAGGTATACAGTACAATTACATTTAGTATTGGGATCTTGTACCTTCACATGACAGGTCTTGGTTCTCATTTTTTCCCCCTTGTCCATGCCCTCTCTTCACCCCCTCTTCCCTTCCCCATTTACAAACACTTCATTTCCATTTTTTCATTTTGTCATATTTTTTTCTTTTCCCTTATTACCTTTCCCCTACCCTTCCCACTTTCCCTACACCTTTAGCCCTTTTCTTCCTATTTCATATGGTCAATTATCTCATTATGATCTTATGTACTATTACAGCTTTTCACACCAGAGAAACTATTCAGTATTTACACATGTGTGACTTATTTATTTAGCTTAGGAGTATATACTCAATATGTTTTCATTTTCCTATGAATGAATCTAATTTCTCATTCTTTATGGCTGAGTAGTATTCCACTTTATAGAAAAATCACATCTTTATCCAATTTCCAACTGATGGGCAAATGGGCTGTTTCCAAGTTTTAGCTATTACAAACTGCTGCTATTAAACAATGGTGTGAATATATCACTGTGGTATAATTCCTTTAATTCTTTTGGAAAGATACCCAGCAGAGGGATGGCTGGGTCAAATGGAACCTCCAGTCCCAGCTCTTTTTGAGGTATCTTCATACTGATTTCCATAGTGGTTGCACCAGTCTGCACTCCCAGCAACAATGGAGAAGGGTACCTTTCTCCCTACAATCCTGCCAACATTTGTTATTGTGTGATTTCTTGATAGCAGCCATTCTTTGTCAGATGAGATGGAATCTCAGTGTTGTTTTCATCTGCATCTCTCGAATGACCAGTGATGTGGAATATTTTTTCATAT
>NW_022900921.1:33786293-33793717 GCF_012274545.1 Fukomys damarensis | reverse complement strand
CTGATTGTTTTGAGTTCTTTATATATTCTAGGTAGTAGTCCTTTGTCTGAGGAGCAGCTGGTAAAATTTTTTTCCCATATTGTAGGTTGTATCTGAGTTCTGTTGATGGTTTCTTTTGCATTGCAGAAGCTTTTTAATAAGATGAGATCCCAGGTGTTGATTCTTTCTGCTAGTTCCCGTGCTACTGAGGATTTGTTCAGGAAGTCTTATCCTATGCCAATGTCTTCCAGAGTTCTGCCTAACTTATCTTCCAGCAAGTTTAGTTTTTATATTTTTATTTTTTTTTTTTTTTTTTTTTTTTTTTGGTTTTTTGAGACAGGGTCTCACTATGTAGTTGAGACTGACCTGGAACTCACTATGTGGCTCAGACTAGTCTCGAACTCACAGCAATCCTCCTGCCTCAGTGTCCCTAGCGCTGGGATTACAGGCGTGAGCCACCACACCCAGTTTAATATTTAGATCTTTAATCCACTTGGATTTTACTTTAGTACATGGTGAAGGTTTAGGATCTAGTTTTAATCTTTGGCATTACCTGCCTGTCTTGTCCAGCTTTCCACACTATCCAAACCAAGGTAAGCTCTAAAAGCAGATCATTTACCCAAAATCCATTTGTTTGAAGGCTTACTCTGTCCCAGAAGTACTCAACCAGGTTCTTACCTTTAATTTAAAAACCTTTTAGTTCAGCATAAAGGTTTCCTGTTTGGTAATCATTCTCCCCATGTAACCTCACTCTTCCCTTTCTATATGTAACCATTTTCAAAGGAAATTTCTGGAATCAGCAACCAGTCCAGAAAATTGAAAGGTAGGGGAGAAGGTGGGGCCTCCCATGAACTCTCACTGGAACTGTTTATCTGGTCTTGGAAGGAGACTGATTTGCTTTCTCAAGGATGAGCAGCAAAGGTGGGGTTCACAGCACTGAGTTTCTTCTCCATGGGATACACTGAGTTTTATAAGATCTATGGACTTTGTCACAGGTGGAAGAAGACTCAGGTCCATAGAAGCAGTCAACATTCTCTGAGTCCCTGCAGTGGAAAGGTGAAGAAGGCTACTGGCTTTTGCTACAGCAGACGCTAAGAGTCCAATCTCACCTAGAGGGAGGATCATTGCACCAGGACACACAAAAGACTGTGCCATAGATTCTGAAGAAAATTCCAAAGGAAGACTTCCAAACCTTCTGCACATAGCATTTCTACTACTCTTTGTTTGTTTGTTTTTTGTTTTTTGAGACAGGGTCTCACTGTGTAGTTGAGACTGACCTGGAACTCACTATGTAGCCCAGGCTGGTCTTGAACTCACAGTGATCCTCCTGCCTCAGCCTCCCAAGTGCTGGGATTACAGGCATGTGCCACCACGCCCGGCTTCTACTGCTCTTTCAGACATTTGGTCTTGTTTGAGAAAGGAAATCTCATCGTTTTGGCACCAGGCCTCAAATATGTTTCGAGAAAACTGTCACAGTGTGTTTAAAGGAGTAGTTCTGTATGTATAAAATACTTTTTTCCATGTTGACATTTTGTAATCTTTGCATTGAGCATAATGGAAAAGAAATATAGGATCTAGCAACAGAGAAAGAGGAGCCACATTGTTTTCCACATTTGGATTTACACATCCTTGCCTTTTTTCTTCTTAAAAAAAACAAAAAACAAAAAACCAAAACCAAAACCAAAACCAAAAACTGAAAATCCCAGGTCTTTAAAGAGGATTAGAAATCCAAGAGGCAGGCTTGGCCTAAAGTGAAAGAGCTTTAGACAAGGAGCCAGGTAACTTGGGGTCTGGACCTGCTTTGCTACCAACCAACAGGTCTTAGAACCTCCTCTGTGTACCTTATTCACTAGGCCTCATTTTGCTCATTCATGCAATGAGAAGCTGCATTAGCTCAATCCTTAGTCCTTCCCAGTTCTACTGTTTGCTTACTGGTCTTCCTCTGAGAATTCCCGAAACCTTTACATAACTTCACTGGGCTAAGAATCCATTTAGGGTAAGCAAGGGGCTCAGCTGTGCTGTCACCATAGAACTAGTTAAGCTGGGAACAGTGTGTTCCAACTCAGAGCAGGGAGAGCTCATAGAATCCATTGTCCTGACCTTACAAGCATGGGATTGGGGCTACTGCCCGGTTTGGGGATTGACAGAGAAAATTGGCTTTGTGTCAGAACTCTGCACAACCGAAAGGCATGCGAAGGGAGACCCCGAGCCAAGGGCCACCCAGTTCTGCCAGATATGCTGTCTGACTTTTGGGTAGTCACTCAACTCTCTGGAACACTTTTCCTAAATATTTGTGAAGTGAGGTCAGCCCTACCTCCCCAAGGCTTTTGATAAGGTAAAAAAATAAATGAAAGTGAAAGGGCTTGGAAACTATAAAATGGCACAGAGGTAGAAGGATTGTGACCAGCGTGACTGTTGTTTCTGCCTCGTTTGTGTTTTAGGAAGGAAGCAGGGATAGGGAAATTCAGCACAGAGATGAGGGAAAAGAGAAGTGGGCAGAGAGACTGGGAGGAGGTGTTAGGTAATGTGCAGCACCAGAGAATCAGTAGGCATGGGAAGGGCTCCTGCTGCCAGCCAGCCCTGTGCTGAGGTGTTTGGAAACTCAGGTGGATCCTACTGTGATCTCGTCCCCAGTCCTCACTATGACCCTCGGTCCCAAAGTCTCTCTGTTCATTGATGGTTAGAGTTTGCTGTCAGAAATGTCTATTTCAGTATTTGTTTTAAACAGAAAATTCCAGTGCTGGAAAAGTAGCTATGTGCTAAAACATTTGCCTAGCCTGTTTGAGGCTATGAATTCAATTGCCAGTACCAAAAAAAAAAGGGTAAAAGTGATGACTTTGAAAAAGCCAAGCATGCTAGTATACACTTATAATCCAAGCTACTTGGGAGCACAAAGCAAGAGAATCATGAGCTCAAGGCCAGCCTTGGCAATTTAGCAAGACCATGTCTCAGAATAAAAATAAATAAATAGGGCTGGGGGTTTGGCTCAGTGGTTCTGCCACCTGTTTTGCAAGCTTTTAAGGGCCCAAGTTTGATCCCCGGTACCAAAAAACAAAACAAAAATAAATCAATAAAGTTAAAAAAGGCTGGAGATGTAGCTTGCTGGTAGAGTACTTGACTAGCATTTATGAGCCCCTACTTTCAATCTCCAGTACCCACCCCCTCCAAAAAAAAGAAGGGAAAGAAAAGGCCTTGCTATAGGCTACAGGGACCACAGGCTAAAATTCCACAGTAGGCCTCTGGACACAGAGAGAGCCCTGGCATGATGTACAGGAAACAGACAGAGGGGGCTCAGTAAACTAATTAGCTACAATGTGGAGATAAAACTAGGCTATAGGAGTAATGATGATCAGAGTTACTGTTTACGGAGCTTCATGTGCCACATGCTGAGCTAAATGTTGGATACACATTTGTTGTATAAGTTGCACCTACCATAGGAGCTTGTCAGGTTGTTATTTTACAGCAGTGTCAAGAGGTTAGGAGAGATTATTGGAACTTACCCCACATTGCCCATCTTAGTCTAAAGACAGGACAGACTTTGAGGCCAATTTGTTTGGAGTTTAGCTGTTATGCTTTATCCTTATGCTTTTCAGCTACACTTGGGTATACTTCTACATTTTGGGTCAAATTGGCTTCACGCTGTTTGGACCTTACGTGCATTGCAACAGAGGAACCTCGTCAGGAAAGACCAGGGTATAATGGTGATTTTTCCAAAAGTACCCGACTCACTCCCCTTTTGACTAAATAAAAAAATAAGTAAGATAAAATAGAAAGAAGTAATAGCTTTGTCAACGAGATGAAGTGTCATTTCCCTTTTAGAGTCATTCTGTATTGTGGAAAGGAAAGATGGAAAGGTAAGATTGCCCAGGTTGGGCATGAAATGATTTTTGGTTGGCCATCCCAGCCAGTGATGTACTGATGTGAGCTTGTGTGGCTCACAGCTGCCCTCGGAAACCAATGATGTGCATCTCTTCCCAATTCCGGGCTGCATGAAGGTACGTTGTTAGCTTGAACTTTGCCAGGGTGACTATCTGTATCACAGAAAGAGCAAACAGCACAGATCAGAGCACTGTTTCCCTGCAGAGATGGTTGTTCAACATTTGCCTACATATCACAGATTCCAGCTCTGTTTGTCATTTTTTGTGGTAAATTGTAGGTCCCTATGAGAGTTGTTTCTGAAAAGAGGTATTTTCATCCTCCATACCTAGATACCATAGGTGCATAAAGGAGATGTTTTGCTTAATAACCAGATTTTCCTAAGATCATTGTGACTGGACACTTGCTGCCAGTTTCTGTAGCATCTTGGTCTCAGAGGCCATCTGTGCCTGCAAGAGACAGGATCTGTGGTTGGTTTTCTTTGACGAGTTCTGGTGGCTTAACTTGTGATGGGGAGGCTGCCTGTCTGCAAATGACCTTTTCCTTCTTGACATTTTAAAATGATATACTGAAGATGGAATGGATAAATGAATCAAACCACACATAGCTAGATGGATTCTTTGGGGGAAATATTTTGTCAGGTCACCTAATCTTTCAGCATCATCTACATTTACCAGAAATGTCACATTTAGTGCTTTCTGTAGTGTTTTTCATGGAAATGGGAGTTAGTGGTATTACAGAAAGGCAGAACTACAGATTACCCACACATCTCAATTTTGCTGTTACTTCTATCTCTGTTAAGTCTTTTTTTCTGAAATGGAGTAGAAGTGTGTGCATTTCAGATGTTCAGCAGTTGTTAGATGCTTACCCCCAACATCCTTTAACTAGAGTTATAAGAGAATAGCACTAGACATTCCCTCTTAAGTTCCTTTCCAGTGCAAAGACACAATGCAAAGATGCTACACAAAAATAATTGATAGGGATATGGCCCATGGCACTTTTGTACATGCAACTTTTCAAATTCAGTGTTTCTTGCTCTGAGACAGGGCTGTATTTCAGTCCCAGTTTGCCATCTTGCTCAAGATCTTGTCCTTTCAAAGGCTATTTATTTTCCTGACCTGGACTTAGCAGGTGGAAGGATAACTTTCCTCAGATTTCTTAGTAAAACAGCTGCCAGAGTGATGGTAAAAAGAACAAGGATTAAATGACCCCTTCTGAGCTCCCAGTGGCACTCTGGGCTCAATGCTGATGGGGATGGCATGGTATGGCCTTCTGGGACCACTGTCAGTGCCCTGCTTGGAGTGATCTCACTTCTGCTGGACCCTGCTCCTCATGTGTAGGGGTCTTATATAAGGGTCCAGCACAGCAGCCTGCTCCTCCCTGCTGCCTGCTGGGGCAGTTCTCAGCACACAGGATTAACTGGCTAGTGCCTGGCTTCTATTTCTGGAAAGCAGAAAGTTCAGGCGAAGGGTAGCCACTGGGAAGATATTCTTTACTTCACTGAAAAAAGAAGAGGTAGCTCCTAGAAAGAAAATTATTTTGCAAGACCATTTTGTACAGATAAGCCAGGAACACTGGGACCAGGGTAGAGCAAGAAAACAGAAGAAACAAAACTGAAAATTAACTCTGTTCCTGCTCTTATGCCCTCCTGTGGCTGCTGCATACAGCTTTATATCTAAGACTTTAAAAGTGTAATTTATCCAGTGAGCCTGACAAAACAAGATGTCGTGATTATGTCTTTGCCCCCTCTTTAAGCTTACATTTGGGTATACCTTATATATTAGTCAGTTTAGAAAATTCTCACTATTTAACCCAAGCTAGACATTTGCTATTACATTTATGTGGGAGTAGAAGCATCATTATTGTATGTATGTGTACACTGTGGTTAATTCCTTCAGCACAGAAAGAGGTAGGAGATATGGTGATAATTCAATGCAGCTAATTAAGAATACATGATCTTTAGAGGTCATGTTGAGCTTTTGGAACAAATACCTATTGAAATATTTACAGGTAAAAATGTGTGACTGATGTTTTCTTCTTCATATATACATATATATGGAAGAGGAAGGTGGTTAATGGAAATGAGATTTGTGCTGAGTTGATATTTGTTAAAGCTGGATGATTGGTTCATGGGTCTCACTATATGTGGAACCAGGCTTTTCTTGGTAATAACAATTGCTAGTGCCATTTACCAGGACCTTCTTTCACAGCTGCATTTCTGTTCTGCTTATGCAGATTAGCTTTCCTATTGCACTAGAATGAAAACTTCCAAAATGCACATAATAGAGAGATAAAACAGAGCCACAAGAGTGTGGGAGTTGTGGTGGAGCTTTTTTGTTTAAGTGTATATATTCAGTCCTTCCTGTTAAAGAAATTGAAGACAAGCAGCATTGTTGGAATTTATCAAGATGAATAATAATGTGAGGGAAAGACTTTGGGCTCTTTTCTCTTTTTCCTTAGCAGCTAAACTTTAATTGTTCTGCAGGCTTCCTTGTTGTCCCAAATAAAGACTACATTTCCCAGCCTGTCTTATCATGATAAGAGGTGTGGCTATGTAACTTAATTCTGGGCAAGGAGCTATACCCAGGCATTTATGTGGGACTTCCTAAAAGACTTTTCAAAGGAGCTGACTCATCTGGAAGTTGTGTCCCTCAGTCCCCTCCCTCTTTACTGCTGTTTGGGATGCGGATGTGAGATACAGAGCTCCCAGGATGGTTTGAGAATGGAAGCCACACATCTCACTGATGGAGCAGAATCTCTTCTGTTTCTTCTGAGGACTCTGATACCTCTGGATTGTATTGTCTGTCTCTGGACTTATTTTATTACAGGAGAATAGATGTTTATGTGGTTGCACCAAAGTTACCTCTGATTTCTAATTATATGCAGACAGACATAATGCTGATCAATACAGGCAGGCAACTGATTATCTATTATTAATTAAGCACTATCTATTTGGTATTATTTATCAAAATTTAAAGAGTACAGAGTCATTGACTCAGCAACCCAAAAGCCAGGACTTCATTTTGTAGATATATACATGCAAGAGATAATATTGTTCATGATATAAATAGTGTAAACACCCAAACAGCCATCCTTGGGAACTGGTTATATAAATTGGCCATTCAGTGGAATGGCAGCCAGCCATTCAAAATATGTGTTGCCATGAAAGATCCTTATGATGTCTTTTGTATAAATTATATACATATATAGTCAGCCCTCTGTGGGATTCATGGATTCAGTCAACTATAGACAGAAAATTTTAAAAAACAATTGTTTCTGTATTGGACATGTGCAGACTGTCCCTTTTTGATCATTTTCTAAACAATGTGTTCTAAAAACTATTTACATAGTATGTATTGTTTTAGGTTTTACAAGTAATCTAGAGATGACTTAAAACATATAGGAGGATGTCATAGGTTATATGCAAATATGCCATTTTATACAAGAAATTTGAGCATCTGAGAGTATGGTGTCTGTGGGGCTCCTGGACCCAGTCTCCCCTACTGGGAATACTGGGAAATACACACACACACACACACACACACACACACACACACAAACTTTTGTCT
>NW_022900921.1:33781066-33786275 GCF_012274545.1 Fukomys damarensis | reverse complement strand
CAGACTGTCCCTTTTTGATCATTTTCTAAACAATGTGTTCTAAAAACTATTTACATAGTATGTATTGTTTTAGGTTTTACAAGTAATCTAGAGATGACTTAAAACATATAGGAGGATGTCATAGGTTATATGCAAATATGCCATTTTATACAAGAAATTTGAGCATCTGAGAGTATGGTGTCTGTGGGGCTCCTGGACCCAGTCTCCCCTACTGGGAATACTGGGAAATACACACACACACACACACACACACACACACACACAAACTTTTGTCTAGAAGCAACAAAAACCTGTTAACCAGAGAGAGAGGCAGGGAGGGAGGGAGGGAGGCAGAGAGAAGCAGGAATTTGGAATCATGAAGGGAGGCTTTTGTGACTGTGTGCATTTTTACATGGATTAAAATTTTTATTATATTTTTCTCTACATTGAAAAAAATATTTCCAGTAACACAACTTTGCCCAAGGTATACTGTCATAAATTAACAGCACAGTTTTCACGCATTGAATTTTAGTATCACTATCTTAATATCAAAGGTAAAGTCTGACTTGTGGTGGGTACTATTTTAAATAGTACCTCTCCTTTCCCTCTCTTTGTCCTCCTCCCTCTCCTCTTCTTCAGCTCCTATTCTTTCTCCCTGCTTCTCCCCATTCAATAAATAGAAATGTTACTGAGTCTCCAAGGACCTGGTCTTGGCAGGGTTTGTCAAAGGATTAGGGGAGAACATGACATATGACAGTATCTCCCAGAAATGCCTGAGCTAGGGAAGGAGTCTCTGTCAGTTCTGAGCTTGATGCTACATATTTAACCTGAACACAGAGGCCTCCAATGGCTTAGCCAGGTTGGTTGTTTCTTGTGGATGAACAAAGATACATGTACTTTTTTAGGACTTGGCACATAACCAAGAGTTTATTTACTCTGGCTTCATACACAAGCAAGGGTTTATTTTGATTCCCTCCTGCAGCTGAGAGGTTACTCACTCAAGGGAGCACATGAAATCACAGTGGGAAGAGAGCAGCATGCCAGTTTGTGCTGTGAGCAGATGGCAGGAGAGGTGACACTTGACCTCAAAAGATCTCTTGGGAAGCCTACAAGAGAAGCTTACTTGGTGCTTTACTTTTAGGACAGTCATTTTCATGAGAGGTAACCTTAGTTTCTGGCTGCATACTTTAGTAATAAAACTCAAACCTCAGCAACTCCATAATCCAGGAAGGACTACTGCAAGATGATCAAGAAAATTCATGTCTACACAGAGACAAGATCCAGGGTTGCTCCAGGGGTGCATCTCATGTAGGTTAATGTGAGCTGGAAAGGCCTAAGACATAAAAGGAGAAATGTGTGGAAAATATGAGATTGAGAAATTTGTTCCTAGACCCAGTATTTTACTCCCAATGATTTTGATAATAAAATGTACCACCAATTCGAGCTGGCATAAGAAAAATCTAGAGTTATTGATCCATGTAACTGAAAATTCAGTGGGTGATTTCAGACACAGTTTGACCCAGGGCTTTTGATAGTACATGAAGGACACACCTCACAGATGAAAGTACTTTCCCAAGAGCTGGTTAATAAAGGGTTGGACCAATACTCAGGTCTTCTTGTGCCAAGTCACCTGCACTCCTTTGTTCCTGACACAAGTGGGCAGAAAGAGCAGGAGAGAACATCAGTGCAAAGGATCAGGGGAGAGCAGAACATAGGACACCTTCCAGGAATGAGATATATGAAATGAAATATTTCATTTGTGAGGCTGAGAAGTACCATCTTTTATACTCTGCCAAGTAAGAACTGAGTCTGCAGAGCCTGAAAATGCAGTGGGAAGTGCTGGGTCCAAATGCAAACCATATGAGGACAAAGGATATTGTGAGGCAGATAGTTTACCTCAGAAACTGGAGATCACCAGTTCTTTTTCTTAGTGAGGAAAGAATATTCTAGAACACTTACTACAGGCAAGGCCATTAAGCACAGACCTATTTCTGAATAAACATTAGTGAGAGGGAGGGATATAGTTTGGAAAAGTGAAGACAATGAGAAAAGCTCAGACAGGGGCTCATCTTTATCTTTATTCTCAAAATTTGACCAAAGTTCTCAAAAAAGAAGTGATTGGTAGAGACAATGCCAGCCAGCCAGTCCCTGTCAGGGTTGTCCTATCACCACTGTGCAAGCTGAAAACTATCATGGAATGTGTGATCATTGCCAATTCCTTCAGAGAGTTCGAGCAAGACAAATCCTGCTCCCTTCTCAGTTCAAAAACATGACCCAGAGAGGAATCAAAATCTGAACCTGTCTGACTGAATGCACTCTGGCAGACCTGCTTCCTTACCTAGAAAAAAAATGGCAATCCTATCTACCAAGTGATTGTACCAGGGATGGCCACTAACCAAGCCAGAAACCCAATCCATTACTCTTGAAGAGTTCTGAATTTAGAGAAATGAGAGAGCAGCCAGTGGGTTAAGGACCATAAAAACTAGGTATGTGAAATACATGGTGATGCTCCAGTTGCTGCAAACCAGCATCCCATAGGTTGGAGCTGATACACAGTTGTGTTTTATTCAGCCTGAAAGGTTTTAAATTTGAAATAATTGCCAACATCTAAAAACTGTGGGTTTTTTCACAGTACAAAACAGGTGGGTCTTCAAAGTGCACAAAAATGGTGGCTATTTAAGAATGCACATGCTGATAACATAGAGGTCAGCCTCGAGAGACTTTCAGACTTTCAGAACACATATTCAAAGATTGAACAAGTACAGCACATATGCTCCCACAAGTTTCATCCAGAGCATTAATGAGCCTGTTCCTGATTCACTTCCTGCTCAGAATAATTGAACAATTTTCAGCAAACTCACAGGAGAAATAGTTAACAAAGAATTTGGTGTTTTGTAAGTCGCCCAGCGTCCTCTCCACTCCGTGCGACTCTCCAGGCCCTGAGGCTGAGCAGCAGGTGTGAGCCGCTCTATAGAGCCCACTGTTTAAGCCCAGAAGCCCTGCAGCTTGAAGTCCTGTTTGAAGAGGAGGGGCCTGGCTCCAGCTGTGGAGGGTTCTGACAGGCCCCAGTTTCCGCCCCTTCTGAGCTCTGGTCCTGCAGCAACTCCAGAACTCCCAAAAGACATTTTTTCGTTCTTAGAGTAAAGTCTTCTCTCTTCTTTCTGCATCCCCATCCAATACACAATTTATTTGAGCTAATGTGAGTTTCAGGCCTTACTGCCAAAGGAAGCTCACTAAAGCTCTGCAAACTTACCTACTTACAAAGAAAAGATCTCACGGGGAAGGGAGCCTGACAGGGCTCCATGGCATCATCTCTCAAATGAGGCCCTCTACGTACCTCGTTGGTGATCTCAGGACACCTGTTGATCAGGATTCCTTTGGGCTTCTTCCACCCACACCATCTGAGGATAGTTGACTGTGTCATGGAAGATATCAGGATATAAATGACTTGGCTTTTTGTTTTCTCCTCCCCACATTCTTACACAAGCTATTAACCCATATGTTTCAAAGGTATTTTGATAATTTTAAATGTTTACTTGTTTTTCTGCCAAATCTTGATGACCTAGATCTCAGTAAAACTGTTTATTAATGCTAGCAGAAGAAAGAGTCCTCACCTTACACCCTCAGGTATTAGGCTCTTGCCCCAAAGAGTGGGTTGTGTGGCCTGTTTTACAGCCATTGCACAGTTTTTTGCCCTTTTCTGTGAGTCAGAGTCATGTGCTGTCTAGAATAGGTGGTCAGTGTGGGTAAGGTTGTCCAAACACAATTCATCAAGTTTATGGGCAGAGAGAATGTGACTCCTGGTCCAAAGCCTCACCAAGACACTATTGGGGTTAGATTGAGAATGTGAGCCTATTGAGTTTGATGGTCCAGCTCAGTGCTAGATATCCTGAAACAGCTGTATGGTGCACCTTAGGAAGATGGAAGTAAGTGAATACTACCAGGCACCTCAATATTAAGTAAGAAAGTAAGCAGTTACATAGTTTGACTTCCCTGACAAACTGTACCTAATGTGTGGTTTTCTAAGAATGCACCAGCTTGCTAATGTAGCTCAAGACTGTTTGGGTTTTTGACATTTTTAGAATATATGTTTAAGGGTGAAACCCGTCACACACATTTGTGTAACACACACACACACACACTTGTATAAATGTATTCTCATAATAGTCATGAGTATTTATGCAATAGCTCATGCTGTTTGCAGGACTATGACTAAGTTCCCAATCTACCTGTCATTTATAGTGTTTAGCTAGCTGTTCACCTTCAGATCATTGAAAGGCTAATCACTTACTTCCAGAAAATGCATGACGGATGTACTTCTGATATCAAAGCCCTGTGAGGATGAGCAATTTCCTGGCTAACCACAACTGTGACATCAGAGCAAGCACTGTGTGGACACCCTTTCCAGGAAGCCACAGTGCTTGTTTAGAAGTATTACAAAATTCCAGTGCAATGAAAGCATAGCCCATTGTATCAGAAAGACTTGTAGAGATCACTTTGTGGGTATACTTGGGGGTGGGTAGATTTGATGGATTAACAAAAACACTGGATGGTCACTCAGCCTTGCTTAGGCAGTTATGTGGCCACATCTCTTTCTGCAAATTTTCGTGGCCTCCTTTCTGGCTTTCATGCACCCTGTATCACCACTATCCATGATGTAGGCAACCTTCACTGTCTCTGCCCTCTGTTGGCACTTATCTTATCTTAGAATGAGGATCAGTCATTGTGCTGAGTCTTCTGAGAGGACTCTGAACTTTGAAATGGAAGACTGTGCCCTTCCTTTAGTGACTTTTTTGGAGATGAGAGACCTATTGGAAACAGGGGTCTTCATTAATTCCTCAAACCTGAAAGTTGTGATTTTAGGTAAGCTCTGCTCAAGGCAAACAAAACTGCAAACAGCACATCTAGCAGGGACCCAGAATCCTAAAGCTACCCCTGAAGGAGAGATTCAGAATTGTTTGTGAGGCTACTTTTTGTTGTTGGGAGTTGTTTGGTTTTTGTTTTGAGAACTTGATGTTTCCCTTTCTTCGGTGCCCAGAAATGCAGGAACAGCCTTGGCCAGCTCTGGGTGTCTGTTCAGGACTCAGCAGTCATCCATCACCCTTCTTGGTATGACTTCAGCTTCTGGGGCTCCTGCCTAGTGAGGACATTTGATATTCAGAGAGAGAGAGAGAGAGAGAGAGAGAGAGAGAGAGAGAGAGGGACAGAAAAAGCCACCCCGGCAACGAGC
>NW_022900921.1:33733667-33781017 GCF_012274545.1 Fukomys damarensis | reverse complement strand
TTGATATACAGAGAGAGAGAGAGAGAGAGAGAGAGAGAGAGAGAGAGAGAGAGAGAGGGGAACAGAAAGACCTACCCCATGGCAACTAGGAAGCAGAGAGAGAAGGGAAGAGCCAAGGAAAAGAAAATGCCCTTCTAAGTCTCACACCCAGTGCGACCTAATGTGCTAACTGGGCCCCACCTCCTAATGGCAAATAAACTACTGAACTAATCAATGTATGAATCCACTGATTAATACTATAGCATTCCCACCATTCAATCACCTTCTATATACATGAGCCTTAGGGAATGTCTTACATCTAAATCATATCACCTGCTAATAAGTTGTGATTTGGTTAAAGAATTACCTGGGAGACTAGTTATCATAGTCCGAATCTTATTTTGTCATTGTCATGAAGACTAACCCTGGGCCCATGCTCCACATAAATACAGAAATATTTATACCTGATCGCTATGTTACTTTATTTTTTAACCTTTGAGAGCAATGTCAGATGAGAAAAAAGCAGATTCTAGGATTGCTAAACTTACTAAAAGCTGTCATATGCTCTCAAATTATTTGCCCAGTGGTCACATTTGTAACATATTCCATGCAATGTTTCTCCTGTGACCTCATGAAATGATCACTTCAAATGGTAACACCTCCATCAAGTGGATCTTAGCCTTATGAGATAAAAGCTCATTTAAGACTTCATTTACTTCAGAATAATTTGCTTGGTCCCCTTTACTGATCTAAGTCAATGGTTCTTATCAATGTCCCAAAACTCAAAAGACAAAATAGAAATTATTTTTCTATTTTTGATAGAGATATTACACAAAAAAGACAACTGAACTCTTGGCTTTGAATACAAGTCTGTTCCTTTTTCTTCTAATATAATTCTATCAACTCTCTTGCCAGTGTTTTCCAATTTTTTTCCTTAGTTCTAGAGATTTTATTCTAATTTATTCCACCCTCAGATCCCATGTCTTGCCAAATAGCCGATTTCCCATTCCCTTCCCAGAGAGTCTTTCCCATCAACATTCAACCTTATTTCCTTCTTTCTTCCACACCATGGCTTCTTCTGTTATTCATAGGGTAGGCATTTGCCACCCTGAAACTTTGGCTCCACTCATGCAATGGACTGATTATGTCCCACCATAAAATCATGTGTTGAAATGTAATTCCCAGGGATTTGGTGGTGGGGCCTTTAGAGGGTAAATTGAATTATGAACCAAGACCTGTCATGTAAAGGTACAAGATCCTAATAATGAATGTAACTGTACTGTATACCTAAAATGTACCATAAACTCAATGAGGAAAAACATAAATAAATTAATAAATAAATTATGAGAGTGGAGCCACCAGAACCATCCATTTTGGGAGCCTGATCTTATACTTTCAGCCTCCAGATCAGTGAGAAATAAATTTATGTTTTTATTAGCCACCTAATCTATAGACTTTGTTATAGCTGCTCAACCTGACTATGAGATATCTGATACATTCCCAAAGCCTTGATGACACCCAAATTCTGCATCCATGTGGTCTGACATCCTTTGTATTAACACACATTCTGATTACCTACAGAGATTCTGAATCTTTTTAGAGTCCTCTCCCACCACTTCCAATTTCGAGTATTTTTTTATAGTCTCCTGATAATATGAAATTTTGTTTAGCTTGGTGGAGGGAAGTAGCACCTCCATGTCATTATAATCAAAGTCTTCCTACACACAGCCCCAATCTTTTTTTTTTCTGAATGCCTACTTTCCACCTGTACTCTATTCTAACTCAGTCCTTACTCTGCATGAAAACTTGATGTTTATCCATCCCTTGATGGAGAAAGTGCTGCTGCAATGTTGTAAGGTTTTGGTTTTTTTTTTCTCATTGAGTTTATTGGTACATTTTAGGTATACAGTACAGTTACATTGATCATCAGGATCTTGTACCTTTACATGATAGGTCTTGGTTCTCATTTTTTCCCCATACCCCTGCCCTCCCATCGCACCCTCCTCCCTTCCCTACATTGTAAGGTTTTAAACATGGCCTGATTCCCAAAGTGTGCAAGGACTTCACATATCCCTGGACCTACATCACATACCTAAACATTACTGAACTATATAAGCATGTTCCCTGTTCAATTCATTTTAGCTGCTTTTTTTTAGAGAATGCATTGTATTGGGGGTCACTTCATGTTCAGAACTCATTGAGTTACCCTTTTATTGACTTTTACTTAGAACCACGTAAAAGCTGCTGAAGAGTTAAATGTAAAATAAATACAGGAACCCCTCCATATCCATAATCCACATCCATGTACTCAAGTAACCATAGATCAAAAATATTTGAAAAAGTTGCATTTATACTGAACATGTACAGTTTTTTCTTGTCACTGTTCCCTATACAATTATTAAGATAGCAATTACATTGTATTAGGTATTATAAATACTCTAAGAATGATTTAAAGTTCGTAAACACTATAGCATTTTATATAAGAGACTTGAATAGCACAGATTGTGGTGTATGAGGAAGGTCTTTGAACTAATCCTCTCTGGATACCAATGGACAACTATACGTTATTATCTCAGTCCAAGTTGGTTGTACAACATGTGCACCAAAAATTAACACTATTAGGTATGGTTAAATACAGTGGAGATACCAAGGAACTCTACCAATAAGGTCAAAGCCTGGCCACATTGGAAAAACTGTTAATTCAAGAAAGTTTTCAAAAATCTGTAGAATGGCATTTGATGTCGTATTTTATGAGCAATACAGACATAATAATGTTAATTATCCATAGTGATGACTAATGATAAAATAATGATAAGCTAGCCATGGCTTAAATATGCATGTGTGGGAGAAAAATCTGACAAGGAAGGCAGAATGTTTGTGATAAAGGTCCCAGTTGGTGAGGCTGCCAGGTGGCTCCAAGACTGCTGAAGGGTATTGTGAAGGCTGGCCCTCTGAGAGGTCATCAGCTCTCACAGAAAGCCGCATCCCTTTAACATATACTAAATACAGCAATGCCTGTGCCCCACCACAATTAATTCAACTAAGTCAAAATGGCTGGGGTATCAGTAGCCTATCCGAATGCTCCCCAGATGATTCCAGTGTGTAGCAACAGCTCTGGGAGGTTTAGCAACTTTGTTGTTTGTGTACAAGGGAATTTGGTTCTGCTTTAGGATGGTAGGTTGGTATACTGTAGAGTTTCTCCACTGCTGTAGCAAAGGCCCTCCCTAAGGATCCTAAATAAGAAGGGAAATATTCTCCGAAAAGGAACTAGGATAAACACTAAATTAGACTATACAGACTGGGTTGATCCAAAGCAGAAATTCCAATCTAAAATGTGCATAAGAGAAATGTTGCCAAACAGGTGAAGTGAACAGCAAGACTGTTCTGTCCCAAAGGTAGTGGAAACCAGAAGCAGGCAATATCAAGGAAAATCAGCATAGAAGTCTTCAGTTACTACTGCAAGAGAGGCAAAAAACTCATCCTCCACTGATGTTCTTCCTTCTACTCTGCTACCAAATACCAGTGACAAAGGGGCAGCCTCCAGGGAGAAGCTGTGGCAATGAAACCTAAATTAGACTGAATGGCCATATGTCATGAGGCTGGCCATTGCCAGTGTATATCAGACCTGAATAATTCAGAGAATCCCACTCATTGGCCTGTCCTCCTCCTGCTTTCCCTGAAAACAGGCCCAAGGACACCCAGAGCAGGAACTTCCCTGTTGTAGTCAGCAGGATTGGACGAGGGAATACATTAAATACAGGACACATAATTTATAAGCTTATTTTATGATAATTACCTGAAGAATCAAATGCAAAGGAGTGCAAGAGACTAACTGCACACTAGAAGCCCAAAACATTCAACAGAGGTCCTAGACCCCAGCAGTTTCCTACACAAGTCCAGTTAAAGGCTTAGAGTCCAAGGCAGTGTCCTCCACGGCAATATCTCGTACTTGTCCATATTGAGGATCTGCACCTGGAAGGTCCAAAGGCCATGATGGAAGCCAGAAAATCTATGCTCATGAGATGAAGGATCTGTGCCACCAACCTGAGGGATCCACATTGGAGCCAGGAAGTGATGCTCCCAGTAAAGATCAGAGCTCCCCTGATGAAAGCCGCAGCCATTCCCAGCAACAGCAAGATCCCAAGCTCCTCCTCCAGTGAGAACAGCCTAGTTCACATGAGGAAAACCATCCGCAGCAAGCTTCTCCTAGAAAAGCAACAGGCCAAGATCTTCCCCTCCAGTTCTCTTTTTATAGCTTTTTGTAACGATCTTCAGGTGGATCCTTCACACCCAGACCACACTGGTTCAGCTGGGCGTTACAAGTTGACCATTAGTCGATCCACTACCTTCCCCAAGCAGCTGGTAGCCCCACCAGGCAGTAGAGTCTAGTGGAGAATCGCAACCACAAGGAAGATGGCAGTAAAGATTATCACACATCTGAGGAAACCACCATGTGTTAGATAACAGTCAGCAAAATGGAGGCATTAATAACTGAGAAAGATAAACAATAGAACAAGCAAAGCAGGAAGTAAGAAAAAGTATAAATAATTTTTTGGATAGAAATAAATCCACCAGAAGTCATTGAGATTAAAATTTTATCATTATCATAAAAAAAATCAAATAAATTGGTGAGACTTTTAAAATTTGAGTTTATTAGAACAATGACTAATGTGTTCTAACAACCTAGTACCTAGTGATAGTTCACAAGCTTAGTAACTCATGTTTTCAGAATGCACGTAATATATTCATATATGACATTATAAAAAGTATTGTAAGAAATGAAATTTTTTCTGTAATCCTTTTTAAAAGAATTGGCTGTTTGAAAAATCAACAATGAATGAAAAATAAAATAAGAAAAAGGAAAAATAAAGTTTTCCCCCCAAATATATAAGAAACAGTCACTGACATTTGTATTTTGAGTACCTGGTATAAAATAGGCCAAATTTCATTTAGCACCAAATAAAGTAAGAGAAAAGGTATCACTGAAGGTATAGTTGGATTTCTCTGCCCCTGTCACATTGGCATCGCTTCTCTTACTGGGCCACAGTACATAATCACACATCCCCGTAACCTCATTTTCTCAAAGTAGTTTTCTCCCAGATGCTTGATTTATTTCTGCTTCCTAATGACAAAGTATGCTTATTTAACACAGTGCCACATGTGTTCTTTTACTCATGTTTCTTTTTTTTAATTTACCTATCAAGGTATATTATAAATTAGGATCAAAAGAACAGGTAAGTAGATCCCAAAGCACACATTTCTTATCCTAATTAACATCTGCAAACACAAGGCTTCAGTGACATTTTCCATTGAAGAAAATCCATTAAGCTCTGGTACTTATCCCGTAATTTACATCATAATGTCAGTTTCTGACATACAGATATTTTGGTATGCATGTACTTTTGAAAGCAAGTTATGCAGAAATAATATTTTCCTAAATGCCATCTGCTGCATTTTTATAGCAAACTGAAAATTCTGAGCATGAAAAGTGAAGGTATATTTAATAACAAAATGAATACAGCCAGTTTATCAGTGTCTGAGTTTAAAGGCAGCAGTAAACTTGTTTTCTGCATCTAATCTGTAAATCCAGCTGTTTTTCTTTGGAATTTTATAAAGTAGCTTGTGACACTGTGTACCATATGTTAAAATGCCTTTTTTGGCATCAGACTATGCAAAAGCTTCTGATAAAATACATCTCCAAATTAGTATAAAGTAATTTTTAACTTTTCAAAAAAATATGGCAACCTTATCAATCCCTTACTCATTCTGAACAAAAGCTATATTAGTACCAATTATTCTTTTGAATTTTGCTCTAAAGGAATTTTTTAAAGTTGAGACATCTCTGATGCTTTTGAATTATACACTCATGAAAGATAAGAGATGAAACACACTGATAATTTGAAAAGAGAAATCTTAGTATGTGGCTCGTTTGGCACATGTTCAGTATCCAGAACAAAATCAGTAGAAATGAACGTAATATAATTCAAAGAGGAATTTTTAGACAAGGTCTTTCTAAGGGGAAGGGCTTAAAAAAAATAAAGGGAAGGGCTTGGGCTCATTTCCTAACAGTGCATATTTTCCCTCATAGGGTACTGATGTGTTCTATTTAATTTGTGGAACTTTCATTTGTAGTAACGCATGCATATAGTTCTAGACCTTGTTGATTTTGGTTCCTCAAAATGGTTCCAACACCTCTTTTTTCTAGTAATATTCTGGGACCAATTGTGTTTCAGCTTTGTAAGGCTTCAATCTATTTTTTCTGTGCTGAGAGAGGAAGCCAGGGACTTGTGAATACTATATACGTGTGCTGCCCCTGAGCTACAGCCCCAGATCCCTCATTTAATTGAATAGATTATTGATTAATTAATTAATTAATTTGCTTGTTTGTTTGTTGTGGTGCTGGGGATTAAACCAGGAGGAAGCTAATCTCTTGATAAATGTCTCTTTCACCCCTATTCCAAGCAAGAAGCTCTCAAGCCACATAGTCAATGCCTAGTGCTTTGGGAAGGTTGAATTCAAGGGTGCTGACTAGGCTACTGGCAAGATGAATGCCTGAGTCATGAGGTGTTTGATTTCCTGAAAGGACATGATCATCTTCATCCCTGGTGTATCTAATAAACTCTGTTCAGGGCCTCAGAGTATGAGTGTTCTGGGGAAAGCATACAACTGTCAGGCTGGGTAAGAATTTTGAGCTCTTGAGGACCAGTGAATCCAGGCATCTCCTGGTCAGTGAAAGCCTTGGCCAACACAGCCTCTGTGCCTCCCAGCATACTGTATGAGAGATAGCCCATGCTGCAGCCATGCTGTGTTTCAAAGCACTTGATAATGCCCTTTGACAGGAAGCCCTTGCCAGAGCCTGGGGACCCTGAGATCCCAGCATGCAGCAGCCTCCTGCACATGTTCATGGCCACTGTGGGACCATGGCTGGCCTGCGCCTCTATGACTGCTTTGCCCTGCAGTGGACCTCAGCACCCACCTGATGTCATATGACTCAGGGACCACACTGACAATCACACCTATTTCAAAACTGACCTTCCTGAAAAGCATATTTGTGAATTGAATGACTGAGCCAAAGAGTTCCCCCATGGTGCAGCATAAAGAACTAAAACGATAGTAAGAAAGGAAAATTAAGAGACAGACGCAAAAGTTTCAACATTCCCAAATAGTTGGAGAGGATGGAGGAACATATTATTTAAAAATATAGTTAAAGAACAGGTAAGAATTTCCCAGATTTTAAGCATTTTACAACTCTGCATAAATAGACAAATAGATCTGTGGAACAGTATTGAACATCTAGAAGTAAATATTGGTAAAAGTGTGAGAAAATAGGTATTTTCACATTCCACAGGTGGGCTGTGGTTCAGATTACTGTTATGGCAGGCAGTTTGGCAGTGGCATTGGATATTACCTTTTAAAAATTATTTGTTGGGGGCCGGGGATTTAACTCAGTGGTTCGGTGGCCTGCCTTGCAAGCTCAAGGACCCGAGTTCAATTCCTGGTACCAAAAAAACAAAAATTATTTGTTGGCATCCTTCTAAAACACTCTCATATGACAACAAAGAGGAACATTTAGGATGTTCATTGTAGCCTTAGTTAATCATCAAAATGTTTAGCAATAAAATAGCTAAATGAACTTGAGCCATACTATGAAATATGATATAGCATCTAAAAAGAGGGAGGCACATCTTTATATATTGCCATGACAAACTTTTCAAGACACTATAAATACAAACAGTTGCAGAATATTATAAACAGTATGTTATGGTTGGTGTCTAGATGTCACCTCAAAGCTTCATGTGGTCATGGGTGGGGCTTTTTCAGAAGTGGCTGTGTCTACAGTGTGTGATCCTGGGGTTAAGGGGTTGTGATTACTAGATCCACTAGATCCACTGATTGGTTTGGCACTGGTAGCTTAAACAGAGTGTAAAAGGGGCAGAAAGAAGCTGCTAACGTCTCTTCCTTTTTGTTACCTTCTGCCTGCCATAAACTATCTCTCTTCTGCTATGCCTGTCTGCCATGCTACCTGCTTTGGAGCCAGCTGATTATGGACTGAAACCTCTACAAACTGTGAGCTAAATAAATTTTTATTCCCTTAACTTGTGGGTGTTGGGTAGTTTCTCTCAGCAATGAGAAAAGTAACTAAGGCACAGTAAAATATATGTTAAAGTACATTTATAAGGTAAACTGGGAAGTCAGTGAGATTTAGAGAAGCAGAGCACCATGACTAGGCTTTTTAAAAAATGGCTCTGCCCGCATGAATGGAAGTAGCACCTGTTAAAGGGTTATTTCATGGCTGGGGATTTAGCTCAGTGGTACTGTTGCATCCCTCACAAGTGTAAGGTCCTGAGTTCAATCCTCAGTACCAAAAAAAGGGAGGATATTTAAACAGAAAAGTGAGAAAGTACTATTTTAATCTTAATTTCTTCAATTATGAATGAAATTGAATATTTTTTCATTTGTTTTTGGACTGTTTGCATTTTAATCTATGCACAACTTTTTAAAATTTGTGTCTTTTTTCATTGGTATATTTTAGGTATACAATACAGTTACATTCATCATTGAGATCTTGTACCTTTACACAGTGTATCTTGGTTTTTATTTTTTCCCCATTCCCCTGGCCTCCCTTCAGCTCCTCCACCATTCCCTGTTAAGTTGACATTGTTCCAGTCCCTTCCTTAGAAGGAAAATGCTGTATAGGTTTCCCACAAAAGCTGTGAAACAGTTCCTCAGTTCTGTCTTGGGCAGTCCAGTTCCACTGGCTTTGTACCAAACAGCCCTTGCATCACACAGTGCCATTGCTATGTAAGGTTACTGAGTTACCAACCAGAGCAACTTCATTCTCTACCTACTCTTTAGCCATCTCTTTCCTAAAAGATCTGTAAAAATAATTTGATGGGTACTATCATTCTATAAGCAAGATCAAAAGTTATTTCCAGTATAAAGATTTTGAGAGTCAAAAACCTAATTTCTGTTTTTATGCTTTGTGGGGGCAGAGTAGAAATGCTGCTCTTATTTTTTCAGACTTCTTTTTTATTTTTTCTGCTATTTTGGACCCTTAAATTCATCATATAATCTCTCTTATTGTTGTATTACTAGGATTTATACAAAGTACATAAGATTTTAAAAGTATATGGATGTTTAATAGAAACCTGGTCCATATCCTCCAGCAAAGGGAAAAAAAGATAACATAATTTGAAAGTGTTTTGCATAATATAAATTGCTTTACACAATAAAGAAGCTCACTATTGCTGTCTTTTGTGATATCTAACTATATACACAAAAGCTATCTTGCCAAGGCTTTCCATTCTCTTGGAATAGATTTAGACTTCTAGTATATTCAACCTTTAATTGAGATACTCAATTTGGCATCAGACTCTGTCCCAGAATATTCCAGATAGAGTGTGTGTGACGAGTTAGTACTGTTCGCCTGGCTCCAGGTTTGAGTGGGAGAAGGTGTGCTCAGGAACAGCTTACTGCAAGCATAGTTTTTGTTGCTCTGCTGATATGTGTCACATTAGAGAGCACACTGACTCATTTCTGACTCCTGAAGTCACTTCACTCTACTCTTTCCCAGACATCTGTCACAGAAGCCATTTAAAATAAATGGCTATGTAGCCAGGAGAGGCTATGCAACCTCAGCACTTGGGAGGTTTAGGCAGGAGGATTGCCATGAGTTTGAGGCCAGCCTGGGCTACATAATGAATTCAAAACCAGTCTGAGCTACATACTGAGACCCGACCTCAAATAGCCTAAATAAATAAATAGCTATTCAGCTTGTTCTTAATAGCATCTGGCAAATGATTCTTTGACCAAACAAAAGCAGTAGCCATACAATATCATGTAATATATTTGAACTCATTGAGCAGAAAACATCAAATGCCAATCAACTGAGATTGTGGAAATTTATTGAAACTGTCCAGATGTGTCCTTCATAGTAACAGAAGTCAAATGGCATAATAGTAAAATAACAAGAGCTCCCCAGATTATGCCATTTTGTACGGCATTAATCATTTTGGTGGTGAAAATTCCCATTTATTTTCCACACCACCAGGGAGAATTAGTAGTCTAGGAAGATACTTAAAAGCCCCAAGGAAGACAGCAGGCTAAATAGTCATTCATTCATTAGACTCAGCAAATTTTAATTGGACATAAATCTGTGTGACGATTTGTTCTACGCACAGAGACACAATCCACAAGGAAGAATGAAGGCCACACACTTATTCAATGACAGTGTACTGAGTACTATGGGCCCCAGTTCCCAAAGTGTGACAATTGTCCCTTTAGGAATGTGAGATGATCGTAGGCCTATGTGAGAAAACATCTCCCTGAACTTAATAGGTATGTATTACTTTAGATTTAAATATTTTTATAATGAGAAATTTCTGAAGATACAAAGAATTAGACAATCATAGAAGCCTTGTGTGCCCATCATCCTGACTCAACAGTGATCAACAGTTTGCTATTTTCTATTTTTTTTTTTTTTTTTTTTTTTTTTTTTTTTTTTTTGGTACCAGGGATTGAACTCAGGTCTTTGCGCTTGCAAGGCAGACCACTGAACCATTGAGCTAAATCCCCGGCCCTGCTATTTTGTATTTTATTTTTATTTTTAAAAATTAATTTTATTAGTACATTTTGGATATACATAATGATCACATTCATCATAGGGAATTTGTAGCTGTACATGATATGTCTTTATTCTTATTTTTTCCCCAACCCCCTTCCCTCCCTTTAACCCCTTCACCCCTTCTTATTTACAAAAGCATTGCTCCTATTTTTTCCCTCTATTCTCTTTTCTTTTCCCTTCTTTCCTTCCTCCCGCTTCCTCCCTATTTCCCCTTCCCATTTGAACATTTTTCTTCCTATTTTACAATATCTGTTATACATCTTGGCCCTTATTTACCCTTTTGTTTTCTCACACCAGAGAAACAATGCAATATTTGAACATATGTGTCTGATTTATTTCACTTATGAGTATAGTCTCAAGGTGCATCCATTTATTTAGAAATATCTCACGTTTATCTGTCTTTATGGAAGAGTACTACTCTAATATATATAAAACCCACATCTTCTTTATTATCCATTCATCTGTTCATGGGCATTTGAGCTGTTTCTAAGATTTAACTATTATAAACTGTGCCGCTGTAAACATGGATGTACATATATCACTATGGTATGATGTTTTTAATTCTTTCAGAAAGATACCAAGAAGGGGAATGGCTGGATCAAGTGGAACTTTTGTTTTAGTTTTTTGAGGAATCTCCACATTGATTTCCACAAAAGTTGTATTGGTCTACACTCCCACCAACAGTAGAGAAGGGTTCCTTTCCCCCACAATTCTGCCAGCATTTGTTATTGGTTAAGATTTCTTGATAGCAGCTATTCATTCTGGAGTGAGGTGGAATCTCAGTGTTGTTTTCATTTGCATGTCTTGCAGGGCCATTGATGTTGAACATTTTTTCATATGTTTATTTGCTATTTCCTCTTCTTTGAGAAATGTCTGTTCATCTCAGATGCCATTTTTTTATTGGGTTTGCAGGTTTGGGAAGTCTGATTTTTTTTTAAGTTCTTTATATATTCTAGATAGTAGACCTTTGTCTGAGGAAAGCTGGTAAAGATTTTTTCCCAGATTGTGGGTTGTCTTTTCACACTGTTGGTGGTTTCTCTTGCTCTGCAAAAGCTTTTTAATTAGATGAGACCCCAGTTGTTGATTATTTGTGATATTTCCTATGTAATGGAGGTTTTGTTTACACCTATGTCTTCAATAATTCTGCCTATTTTGTCTTCCAGCATATTTAGAGTTTCTGGTTTAATATTTAGATATTTGATCCATTTTTACTTTAGGTTAGTGCATGGTGAAAGATATGTGTCCAAGTTTAATGTTCGGCATGTGAGAAGCCAGTTTTTCCAGCACCATTTATTGAAAAGGCTATCTTTCTTCCAGGGAAGATATTTGGCCCCTTTGTTAAAGATAAGGTGGCTGAGTATGTTTGGAGTCATTTTTGCAATTTATAGTCTGTTCCATTGATCCATGAGTCATTCTTTTGGAAGTACCATGCTGTTTTTATCACAGTAACTTTGTAGTATAATTTCAAATCAGGGATTGTGATTCCCCCTACCTTCCCTTTCCAGAATTGCTTTTGCTATTCTAGGTACCTTCTAGTTCCAAATGAATTTTAGGATTGTTTCCTCTAACTGTGTTAGATATGTTATTGGTATTTTGATAGGGATTGCAGTAAATCTGTATAACGATTTTGGAGGTATGGCCATTTTCACTATATTGGTTCTTCCTACCCAGAGACAAAGGATGTCTTTCCATTTTTTTTTTAAATTGAGTTTATTGGTACATTTTAGGTATGCAGTACAGTTACATTCATTGTTGGGATTTTGTACCTTTACATGACAGGCCTTGATTCTCATTTATCCCCCCTTGTCCCTGTCCTCCCTTCACCCCCTCCTCTCCTCCCCATTTACAAACACTTTATTTTCCATTTTTTCATTTTATCATAGTTTTTTCTTTTCCCTTATTGCCTTTCCCCTACCCTTCCCACTTTCCCTACATCTTTAGCCCTTTTCTTCCTATTTCACATTGTCAGTTATCTCATTAGGATCTTATGTACTATTATAGTTTTTCACACCATAGAAACTATTCAGTATTTACACATATGCAACTTATTTATTTATTTCACTTAGGAGTATATCCTCAATATGTATCCATTTTCTGATATCCTCTTCAATCTTTCTTAGAGTACTATAGTTTCAGTGTGAAAGTCTTTTACTTCTTTGGTTTAATTTATTCCTAAGTACTTCATTTTTAAAAGGTGTAGTTTCCTTAATTTATCTCTCAGTGAGTTTGTTATTTGTGTACAAGAATGCTATTGATTTCTTTAGTGTTGATTAAATAACAAGCTATGCTACTGAATTTGGCTATTAAATCTTGAAGTCTTTTGCTAGAGTTTTTGAGGTCTTGTATGCAGAGTATCATGTCATCTGAAAATAATAATTTGACGTCTTCCTTTTCTAATCTTCTTTTTATTTATTTCTTTTGTAATTGCTCTGAATAATGTTTCCAGAACTGTATTGAATAGGAGTGATGTTGAAAGGTTTATTTATTTATTTATTTTTAAATTTATTGTACTGGGTATCAAACTCGGGACCTTGAGCTTATGAGGCAGGCTGCGGAACCACTGAGCTAAATCCCCAGTCCAAAAGTTTCCATTTTTGAACATTTAATATGATGCTGGCTGTTGGTTTGTCATAGAAAGCTTTTATCAAATTGATAAAGGCCATGTATTCCAATTTTCTATAAGGTTTGGACATTAATGGGTGTTGAACTTTGTCAAATGTTTTTTCTGTATCTATTGAGATGATTATGTGTTGTCCTTGGTTCTGTCAGTATGATTTATTGATTTATTCATGCAATAAATCCAATGTGGTCATAGTGTATAATAGTCTCATTGATTTGCTGCATTCTGTTTGCCAGTTTCTTACTGAGAATTTTTGCATTATGTTTATTAGGAAGATTGGCCTATGGTTCTCTTTTTCAGTTCTCTCTGGTATCAGGATAATGCTTGCTTCCAAGAATGAGTTTGGGGTTACTGCTCCCCTTTCAATTTCATTAGAGTTTGAGGAGTAATGACATTAGATCCTCTCAAAATTTCTTGTGGAATCCAATAGTGAATCTGTCAGAACCTGGGGGTTTTCCTTTTTGGAAGGTTTTTAATTAGAACTTCAACTTCATTGGCTGATATACAATTATCTTAGTTACTTTTCTCATTGCTGGGACAAAATACCCAACACCCAAAGTTAAAGGAGGAAAGGTTTATTAAGTTCACATCCTGCTGAGGCTTTAGTCCATAATCAGCTCTCTTCAAGGCAGGGTAGAATGGCAGATAGGCATCGGAGAGGAGAAACAGTTCATGGTAAGCAGGAGGTAGCAAAGCACACAAGGGACAACCACAGCTCTTTCTATCCCTTATATCTTATCCAGGCTACTTATGGTGAGTAGCACTCACACCCTTAATTCTAGTGCCCTCAATACTAGCATTGCACTATGCATCAATCCCAGAATCATACACTCTAGATTCAGCCATCTCTGAAAAAGCTCCACCTATGACTACATGAAGCTCTGAAGGGACATCTAGACAAAAGCCATAACATTCCACCTCTGGTCCGCCAATGAGTCATACACACTTCTTTATGTAAAAGGCATTTAGTCTATCTCTATGACTTGCCAAAGTCCTCACAGTTTCAGCACTGCTGAAAAGTCCACATCCAAAGTCTCCTTTGAGATTTAAGGCACACTCTTTGCTGTAAGCCCCTGTACAAATGAAAAAAAAAAAAAAAAAACACAACCACTTCCAACATGCACAATATAGATATTTCCATTTCAAAAATTACAAATTTCGATTACAGGCATGGTGGTGCATGCCTGTAATCCCAGCACTCGGAAGGCTGAGGCAGGAAGATTGCTTTGAGTTCGAGACCAGCCTGGGCTACATAGTGAATTACAGGTCAGTCTCAACTACATAGTGAGACCCTGTCTCAAAAAACAACAACAACAAAAAAATAGGGGAATAGCAAGGAATGGATATAATAGAGCAGGGCAAATATTAAGTCCTACAGTTCTACACTCAGCCTCCCCAGCAACCTGTGGCAAGTTATGAACTCCAAAATGATTGAGTGGTTCCACCCCTATGGCACTGCCAGTGATTATAGCTCCCATGGTCTCTCTTGGACCCGCTCTGCTCCCTCCTTACAATTTTCCTCTGGCAATCCACATTCATGGCTTCTCCAAAATTCTGTGGTATCCCCTGTACTTTTGGCTTTACACTCAAAGCTTCACACACTGCCCTCTCAGGGGCACACTGCTTGGCATCCCTGGCCTCTTTGTGAAATCTGTTTGGAAGACTTCCTGACTAGATACTCTTACTTTCTATATTCAAAAACCAGCACCATGTGGATGATGGCAGTGTCTGTCACCAGTTAGAGCAGTATCCAGACCTTTTATTCTCTTGGTTGTTAAGGATTGAGTCCCTGGGTTGCTGAGCTCTCTTAACCCAACCCAAGGAACAAATTCTCTATGCCATCACCATTCTGGACATGGTGCTCTGGTGCTTTCTTCTCAAAGTCTTTCAAGTTTGCAACTCTGAGGCTACAAAGGCTAGAGTCCTACTGGTTCTTATGTTGTCCTCATGTCCTTTATGTTGTTTTCTTTTGAAATACTTGGCTTTTTCTTGCTATTCTTTTCAGTGACCTACTTCTCCTCTGTTCCATTTTTCCAGGCTTAAACTTTACTGGAACTTCCTTTCTGGCCAAACACACATTTTGAATCGTTCTGAGGGGCTCCTTTCTCTTGATTCTTAACATAAATTTGCCTCCAGCAGTAGCCATGCCACTGCCCCTATGTTAGGCTGCTTTGACATTTCTTTTGCCAGATTAATTAGTCTGCTTCCCTTTAACTCAAACCCATGCAAAGTCTCTGGGTGTGAGCAAAATGCAGACAAACTTTCTGCCAAGGTATGACACACATTGTCTGGAATCTAGCAGCCAATTAAGTTCTTCCCAGCAAAAAACCTCCTTAGCCTGATCTTTACCTACATAATTTTTATCAGCATTCTGGTTTTCTGAGCTCTGGTCAGAATCTCCCATCAAGTGTAGTCTTGGGCATTCCAGCTGTACTTTTTCACCTGGCATCTCCAAACCTTTCTTAACTGTTCTCTTTCCCACAAGCCTGCTCCAAAGGCTCATAAATCATATGGCCAGGTAATGGTACAGCAATGGCTCCCCTTCTCTGGTACTTTTCTGTCTTAGCTACTTTTCTTGTTGCTGAGACAAAATACTTAACATTCAAAGTCAAAGGAGAAAAATTTTATTGAACTCACAGTTTTTAGAGGTTTCCACTAATCAGCTGGCCCCAAGGTAGAGTGGCATAGCAGAGAGGTATTGCAAAGGAGAAACAGTTCATGGAGGGGAGAAGGTAGCAAAGTAAGCAAGGGACTTCAGAACACTTCATATCTCTTATATCTTATCCAGGCTACTTAGGATGGGTGGCACTCACACCCTTAATCCTATTGCCTTTGATCCTAGCATTGTGCCATGAATCAATCCCAGTGTCACACACTCCAGATCTAGCTACCTCTGAGAAAGTCCCACTTATGACTGCACAAGGCTTTGGAGGGACATATAGATACAAGCCACAACAAGGGTTATCTAGGAGTTTTATATATTCTTGATTCAGCTTTGGAAATTCATATGTATGTATAAATCTGTCCATTTCTTCTGAGTTTTCCATCTTATTAGAAGGCAGGTTCTCAAAGTAGGTATTGATGATCTCCTGGATTTCTGCAGGAACTGTTGTAATCTCACCCTTTTCATTCCTCATTGCATGGATTTGAGTCTTTTCTTTCCTTTTTTGATGAGTTTGGCTAAAAGCTTGACAACTGTATTTAATTTTTCAAAGAACCAACTCTGATTCACTGGTTTTTCTGGTATTAGTTTCTTAGTCTCAGTTGCATTAATTTCTGCTTTGATCTTTATAATTTCCTCCTTCATACAAACTTTGGTTTTGACTCAGTCTTCTTTGTCTAAATGCTTCAGGTTCAACACTAGGTTGTTTATTTGAGCTCACACTGTTTTTCTGCTGAGATTTTATCACTATATACGTTCCTTGTAGGATGGCTTTTGTTTCATCCCATAAGTTCTGGTATATTTTATTGGTGTTATTGTTTAATTGTAGACTCTGTCTAATTTCTTCTTTAGTTTCATCTGTGACCAATTGATTGTTCAGGAGGGTGTTATTTAATTTCTATGTATTTACACAGCTTTTGTGGTTTCTTTTGATATTTGTTTATAATTTCATTGCACTATTGTCTGATAATATGCATGGGATAATTTCAATTCTTTTGCATTTACTTAAGTATGTTTTATGAGCTAGAATGTGGTCTATTTGGGAGAATGTCCCATGTGTAGCTGAAAGTGTGTATTCCATTGTAAGGTGAAATATTCTGTAGATATTTACTAAGTCCTCTTGTTCAAAGGTTTGGTTCACCTCAGATATTTCTTTGTTGATTTTGTTTTTGCTTTTTTTTTTTTTTTTTTTGGTACCAGGTATTGAACTCAGGACCATATATTTGCAAGGCAGGCATGGCACCACTGAGTTAAATCCCTAGCCCTCTTTGTTAATTTTTTTATCTAGTTGATCTATTTGTGATAGTGAGTATTGAGGTCCTCCATTACAATTTTATTAGTGCTTATTTGATTTTTCATGTCCATTGATATTTGTTTCATATAGTTGGGTGTGCTGAAATTTGATGAATATATTTTATGATTGTTATATTTTCCTCCTCATTGTTCCCTTAACAAGTATATAGTTTGCCTCTCTTCATTGGTCTTGGCTTGAAATCCAAATTGTGTACTTTTTTCTGGAATACTGTCACATGGAATATTGTTTTCCATCTTTGACTTTCAGTCTATGTATTTCTTTTTTAGTTAAATGTTTTTCTTGTCTGCAGCATATTGTTGAATTTTATTTCTTGATCCATTCTGCCAGCCTGTTTCTTTAGATTGGTGAATGGAGGCTATTTACATTGATGGTTATGACTGACATGTATTGACTTGACTTTGTCATGTTGTTTTCCTCTTTTAGTTCCCTTTTTTTCTCCTCTATCTAATTGCTTACTTTGCCTGTTAGATTCATTCTGTTGGGGTTTGTAGAGTTGTAGTCTTCATTATCTCTTTCCAGAATATCCCTCAGAACATTTTTGAGTACTGGTTTGGTAGTCATGAGTTTATTCAGATGTTCATTGTCATGATTTCACATTGTCATGAAAGTATCTTTTTTATCCATCAATTTTGAAAGATAGTTTTGTGGGGTGCATCAATCTGAGTTGGAGATTGTTTTCTTTTAGGGCTTAAAATACTTTCACTCCAATGTGTGCTCAACTTAAGTGTTTGTGTTGAGAAGTCTGCTGTGATTCTGATGGATGTTCCTTTATAGGTAGTTTGTTTCTTTTCTCTAATAGCTTTTACTATTATCTTCTTGTGTTGAATGTTTGGAATCTTGACTATTATATGCTTTGGTATAGATTTGTTCCTTTTTATCATGGTTAATTGGAATTCTGTATGCCTCACTTATCTGTATGTAAAATTCTTTTGCCATGCTTGGGAATTTTTCTGCCATTACTTCTGTGAATATATTTTTTTAATGTCATTTGTGGTATCTCCTGCTTTTACATTGACTCTGATCAATCTTATGTTATTCTTCTTTGCATCATCTAGCAGGTGTTGGATTGATTTTTCATGGTCCTTTGATATTTTTAAGAAATCTTTCTTTTCATGATCACTAACTGCAAACCTGTATTCTAGATTTGACATTCTATGCTCCATTGGCTCATTCTGATGCATATACTTTCAATAGAGATTTTAATATCCTGGATATCTGTTTGAATCTGTTTCATGATTCCATTTTTTCCTATGTTGAATATTCATGGTTTTCATAATTTTCCTAAGCTCCTCTATTTTTTAATCTGTATATACTCTAGATTCACTAATCATGCCTTTAATTATTGTCATCATCTCTATAATTATCTGAGAAATTGTATGCAATTTGATTTTTTTCTAGAGCCTCTTTCATCTATTTTGTTACTTCTGCTGTTAGTACTTCAGAGTCTAGGAAGGTGGCTTTTGAATTGTTCCATGTCATTGCCCCCTGGGTTTACTTTTGGCAAGCTAGCAGCTTAGAGTTGCATCTTGCTTAAGTGTCCTCTCTCTCTCTCTTTTTTTTTGTTATTTTTAGTTTCATTCCTTCATTGTTGTTTATAAATTGCTTGTGGTAGGTACCTTTATTGCTAGTATTGAGAATCCTTAGGAAGTGGCTACTTCTCAGAGATGTCTTCCAAATGTAGCTGGCTTTTGTGTTTTGAGTCTGTTTCCAGATTTTATATTTTCAATATACTGAGGATGAGAAGTTACTGTCTATAATGCCTAGCCCCTGATTCTTTGGCCCTGGGCTATAGTATTATTTATGACCCTCAGGCAATTTCAGTCTTGGCATACAAGGAAGAGGAACTGATTGGAATAACTATGTCACTTTTCCTAAAGTAGTACATACAGTAATAACTATAGCATCATGCACAGCCTACCAAATGATAAACTAAGGTAACTATTAATTTGCCACTTTTAATCACATGAACAAGATTTGTAGTTATATAACAAAATCTAAAATAAACCAGGAAAATGTATGCATTAAATATACCCTTAATATGGTGACTTTACCCTCAAGAGAGAAAGTTTCAAAGAGGTCAGGAAAAAAAATATAGAAATAGAAGAAGAGAAAGAGATCAGAAGCAAAGTTGAAGAACAAAGGAAGATTAAGCCAGCTTTGTGAAACTGGTGATGATGCCAACAGAGAAAGAAAGAAAGAAGAAACAAAGAGGAACAGAACAAAACAGCAACAACAACAAGAAAAACTAGAAACTGTGTTTACACACATATAAAAACTAGAATAAATAATTAACAGAGAAGAAAACAAAGCAAAGGAAAGAAAAAAATTGTCCATCTAAGGGCTTGTCTCTGCTGTCAGTGGTAGGCAAAGCGGGCAGACAGATCCATGTTGATTGATCCCAGAAAGTCAGCAGCAGAAATTTGGCAGGTAGTAGATAATCCCCACAAGCCTGTGCCTTCAGTTCCACTGAAGTTCAGGCTGGTTCTGGACTCTGGCTGTGAGGCTGGGGCCCAAGTTGTTCAGATGGCAACACTCTTGCCAGCTTGATTTCAGCTCCCTGACTCTGGGTGTCTCCCAAAGCTGTGCTTCACTGTGATACTGGGAGTTCCAATATAGGGCCAGCCATGGCTGCTCTGAACCCTGGGTTCAACTGGCCCTTTTCCAAAATGATGTCTTGCCAGTCACCCTCTCCTAGGGATGTCTGAACCAGAATCACTCACCAGCCACTGCAGCTTACATTATCCACTGCTCTGTCTGGTGTATTTCTCCATAGAGTCCTCTGGAGCCACCCATAGTCACTATGCCTCAGCAGGTTTGAGTCACTTCACTCACACCATGTGCTCTGTGGGCTCAAATAATTGCTACAGATCCTTCTGGGTCCTTGAGACCCACAATTCTTCCTCTCTTCCTCATGTTGCTTTATTCCAGCATTTGGACTCCAAATCCCACAGAGGCTGATTTGCTGCTGCTCACCTCTCCACCATCTTCCCAGTATTCCCCTATCTTATTTTTAATTTAATTTTGTTAGTACACATTTGCAGTACATAATTATAATATTCAACATGGATAATTAGTACATATACATTTTCAGGAGCAATTCTACATAATCTAGGGGAAAAATCATTTGACAATTAAATCATGATCAGATCTAGTCTTCTTTCCTAAAAGCTGGTTATGGCATGTTGAAACAACCCCATTTTTGCCTCTGATCATAGCTGAGACCTGCATGGTTCCATGACACTGTGATATTCAAGGGCAAGATTAAGTCAGCTGAAGACATACATGCTGGTTCTCTGAGAACCAAGTAAAAAGGTCTCACCTGGGGAGGGACAAATTCCTTATCAGTTTAACTCATCCCACTTACTGTTGTAAGAACAACTTTGCCTTTCTTGCTGTCCTAATAAACATAAGACCCTCATCAGCATAAGAATTTAATAAGCATGAGATCTCCATAGTCTTAAGATTGCTGCCACCTTTGAAGACATCTGATATACCCTGTGAACCAAATAAATAGTGGCAAGATCAGGGTGCTTTTGTCTTTGCTGCCTAGAGCAGCATTGATCAGGTCCAAAACTCAGCTTTTTCTCTAAGTCTCATTTCCTGTCTTTATTCATTAATTCACCTTGTGTTGTCATGGCTCACAGGAGACCAGGATTTGCTGAAGGGGTTCTGGTAATGTCCTCTTTCCCTATTTCCTACAATACATAACACGTCTTATTTTTTTAAATCTCCTTTCCCTCCTGTATTGCCTCCTTCCTTCATCCCTTTGTTTCCTTGTTTCCTATTATCTATATTTTATTTTGCTCTTTAATTTATTTATACTGTGGTTTTTATATATAAGAGAAATTATACACTAAGCTTGTGTGTCTGATTTATTTTACTTAAAATTATCATCCTAAGATGCCTTCATTTTCTTAGAAATGATTCAAATATCCTTTATAACAGAGTAATACTAAATAGTATATAAATACTACATTTTCTTTATTCATTTATCCATTGATAGACTTATAGGCTAGTCCCATAATTTGGCTGTTATGCGTTGTGCTGCTGTGAACATGGGTAGGCATGCATCATTGTAATGTGATATCTTTAAACTCTTTGGGGAAGATACCTAGGAGAGAATAGCTGGATCAAATGAGATTTCCATTTTTAGTTTTCTGAAGAATCACCATACTGATTTCCATAATGGTTGTACAAATTTATATTCCCCCAACAATGTGGAAGTGTTACCTTTACCCCACACCTTTGCATGCATATGTTTTTATGTGATTTGTTGATGATTGGCATTCTTTCTATAGGAAGATGGAATCTCAGTATTGTTTTAATTTGCATTTCTTTAATGGGTATAGATATTGAACATTTTTCATGTTTTTTGTTTTGTTTTAACCAGGGATTGAACTCGGGACTTTGTGCTTGTGAGGCAGGTGCTGGAACCATTGAGCTAAATTCCCTGGCCCATTTCTTCATATTTTAATTGGCCATTTTTACTTTTGAGAAATGTCTATTTCAGTTGCTCACTTTTGATTGGGTCTTTTACTTTGGGTGGGCCTTTTTTATGGAGGGAGTTCTTTACACATTCTAGATATTCCTCCTTTGTCTGAGTAGCTGGAAATTTTATTTTCTCATTCTATAGGTTGTCTTTTCATTTCAATGGTTATTTCCTCTGCTGTGCAGAAACTTCTAAATTTGATGTGATCCCATTTGTTGATTCTTGATGTTATTCCTTGTGCAACTGGGGTTTGTTCTGTTCAGAAAGTCCTTGTCTATGCCTATGTTTTCAAGAGTTACCTGTTTTATCTTTCAGCAGATTAAGTATTTCTATTTTGACATTGAGATCTTTGATCTATTTGGTTTTAGTTTAGTGCATAGGAAGAAAAAAATGGGACTAGATTCAGTCTTCTGCTTGCAGAGAGCCAATTTTCCTAGCACTGTTTGTTAAAGAGGCTATCTTTTCTCTAGTTTAGCATATGTTGTTGGCCCTTTTGTCTAAAACCAGAGATCTAAATGTGCCTGGAGTTGTTTATACATCCTCTATTGATCCACATGTCTTTTTTTTTTTAAACCAATATGTTGGTTTTATAGCTGTAGCTTTATATATAACTTCAACAGGGATTCTGATGTCTCTTGTCTTGCTCTTGTTACTCAGGACTGCTTTTTTCTGTCTGTGTTTCTTCTGGCTCTATATGAATTTTAGGACTGTTTTCTCTAGTTCTGTGAGGAATACATTTGGTATTTTGATTGAGATTGCATTAAATCTATACATCAGTTTTGGGATATTTTCACAATATTGTTTCACAATATTGTTTCTGCCTATCCAGGAACAGGGATGTCTTTCCATTTTCTGATGTCTTCATCTCCTTTTTTTTTCATCATACTATAGTTTTTGTTATAGACATCTTTCACTTCTTTTGTTAATTCCTAAGTACTTGGTTTTCCTGAAGCTATTTTGAGTAATAATGTTTTCTTTATTTCTTTCTCAGTGGGTTCATTATTGGTGTACATGAATGCTATTAATTTTTTATGTTGATTTTGTATCCTGCTACCTTGCTTAGTTTTTAAAAATTAGTTCTAAAGTGTTTTGATTAAGTTTTGGGGGGTTCTCCTATGTAAAGGATCATGTCATCTATAAATAAGAATAGTTTGGATTCTTCCTTTACTATACATATACCCTTTTTATTTCTCTTGCATGTTTACTCTGGCTAAAGATTCAAGTACCATATTGAACAGGAGAAATAGTGGACATCTTTTAGAGGAAAAGCTTTCAGTTATTTCTCATTTAATATGATATTAATAATAGGTTGTCATAATTGGCTTTTATCAGACTGAGAGATGTTTCTACACATATTCTTCAGCAATTTTATCATGAATGGATGTTAGATTTTGTCAAAATTGTTTTCTGCATTTATTGAAATGATAGAGTGATTTTTGTCCTTGCTTTTATTTACATGATTTATTGAATTTATTGATTTGATTTGTTGCACCTGATCTGGGATGGAAGCCTATTTCTTCATGATATATAATCTTTTTAATGATGTTTTAAATTCTGTTGGCCAGTATCTTCTTAAGGATCTTTGCATCTATGTTCATTAATGAGATTGGCCTGCAATTTCCTTTTATAGTGGTTTACTTGTTTGGCAGTACTTCTTTCTTTTCAATTTCATTCAAGAATCTAAGAATTATTGTCCTTATATTCTCCCTAAAGTTCTTGTAGAATTAAGGAGTGAAACTATTGTGTCCTGGACTTTTCTTACTTAATAGGCTTTTTTTTTTTCCCTCACTACTTCAATTTCATTGCCTGTTACTAGATTATTCAGGGTTTTATATCTTCTTGCTTCAATTTTGATAAGTTATAAGCATCTAGGAATCTATTAATTTCTTCTGGATTCTTCAATTTATTGGAGTACATCTTTTTGAAGTGGTTACTAGGAGGAAAATTTTGGTGCCCAAATAGCTACTCATTCTGTGGCTTCTGTTGCATGGAATATTGATTTACATCCTTTCATTTTTAGTCTGTGAATTTGGGGGTAGGGTTAAATGTGTTTCCTACATACAGCATTTTGTTGTATTTTGATTTTTGATCCAATCTGCCAATCTGAGTTTTGATTGGAGAGTTGAGAGCATTCACATTGAAAATTACTACTGAAAGGTTTGGCTTATTCCTGTCATTATATTATTTTCCTGTGGCTGATTCTTTTTTCACCCTGTTCTGCTTATCTACTCCACCTACCTTGTGTATTCATACCCTTACGTTTTGGGGGCATTGATGGCTTCATTGTCTTTTTCTAGAATGTTCTTGAGAATTTTTTGAAGTGCTAGTTTAGTGGTCATGACATTCTTAAGGTGCTCTTTGTCATGGAAATATCTAATTTCTACAATTTTGAAAGATAGTTTTGCAGGATCTATCAGTCTGCATTGGAAGTTTGTTTGTTTTTTGGGACATTGAAACACTTCTCCTCCAAGCTCTGTTAGTCTCTAAGTTTTGTGTTGAGAAGACTGCTATAATTCTAATGGATTTACCTTTATAAGTGATTTGTTGCTTTTTTCTGACAGTTTTTAAGATTCTATTCTTGTGAAGGACTTCTTGAATTTTGACTATGAAATATTGTGAATAAGTTCTTTATTGATTATGGGTAAATGAAGTTTTATTCCTCTTGCTATCAATATGTTGTTATTTCCCCAAATTTGGAAAGTTTTCTGGTATTATTTCTGAAACAATTTTTAATAGCATTTGTGCTTTTGATTTGTCTCTAATTCTAATTAGCTTTAGATTAGTCTTGTCATCTAACAGCTGTTAGATCCATTTCCATGTTCTCTTGTGTGAAAGGTATCTCTGAGTCTATGGTTACCAGCATCAACCCTATATTCCATTTCTGAAAGTCTTGGTCACTTCTGTTGCCAATACTTTCAATAAAATTTTTTCATTTCCTGAATTTCTGTTTGGAACCTTTGCATGGACTTTAATTCTTTGCTAAACTAGTCACTCATACTTTGTTTCACTTCATCTAGTTTAGTTATCTTCTTATTAGTGTGTTCTGTAAACTCCCTGATCATTTCTTTATGAAATACATTTTCTCTTTAGTGATATCATCTTTGAGCTCAGCAAGTACCTTATCAATCTGTGTGTGCATGCATGTGTGTGTGTGTGTGTGTGTGTGTGTGTGTCCTTTTTATCATTTTGACATAATTGAGTTATTTGGGTTTTGATTTTCTCCCCATTGATTCCCCATGTATCTGCTTTGGGGGAGTTGGAAGTTTTTGGAGGCATTTTATTACCTTGTCTTTTTGGATTGTGTGTGTGTGGTGTGTATGCACATGTGCTTGTGTGCTGAGGGTTACAGGTTGATTATAATGTGAAAGCTTTATTGTTAGTATGAAAATCTCTTTATTTAGTGTCTATTTCCAGTGATGCTCTCTAGGTATAGCTAACAATAGGCTTTTGGCTCTGTCCCATGATCTAACTGCCTCTGTAAATTTTGAAAGGGAGAGTGCAGTATAACTAACATAACAACTAGTTCTCTGGAAATAAACCATAGTACATTAATGTCACAAAAGCAACCAGATATTGGCATATGGTAAAAATCAAATAATAAGAACATCTATGCCATCCTGGCAATAGCAACAAAATCTATGAATATAATAGTATCAAAGACCAGCTGACTATTGACATAACAATAATAACCAATAAAAATTACCACTACCACCCATAAGAATATAAGATCTGTAATTATAATATAGACACAAAATAAGCCAAATAGCATATATTAAATATCTACTAAATGAAACAGTATACTACCATTAACAGTGGAATAGAATTCAACAATAGTAGTAGTTAGAAACAAAGGAGCTGAGTGAGTCACTCCCTTCCCTCCATTTAACTGGAAACAGTACCCTATTGTTATTCATGCTCCCATTATCCTGAGAGATAAAAATAATCTAACAAAAGCCTGGGAGATGCCATGCCCTAAGCACCAGTGAGACAATGAATGGGAAGGACCTAAAGCCAGAGGTATTTGGCCTTTAAATGCTAAAAGTACTAGGGCTAGGGGTTTAGCTCGGTGGTTTGGTGGCCTGCCTTGCAAGTGCATAGGACCTGAGTTCAATCCCCGGTACCAAAAAAAAAACAAAAAAAACAAAAACAAAAAAATCGCTAAAAAGCATGAATTATCAGCTTTCTTTTCTTTTTTCCCCCTTTTCCTATTCCTGGTGGTACATTCCTCATGATATTAAATAGATGTAGCTACTTACTACTTACTTGGCAATTCTTTCCTTTTTGTATGCAAGAACCTGGACTATTATTGGCCCATTCAATTGTAACAATAATATAGAGTAAACCACATATCTAAAGATAAATAAAGCTTAATACTAATACTCATGAAGATGAAGGTCATGGGGAATGGGAGAATGAACAAAAGTAAAATTTGAAAAGAAAAAGGAAGATGAGGAGGAAAGAAAAGTGAGATAAAGGATCCTATTAAAGAATGAAAGAAAATTAATAGAATTAGACAAAAGTAGTAGAAAAGAAAAAACAAGGAAAGGAGAAAAATAGGGCCAAAAAGGAAAAAGACCCATACCTCCAAAAAACAATGAAGTAAAAGAAATGAGTGCAAACAATAATAAGCAATTCCTCTGTGTTTTTTTTTTCTTTATTGGTACATTTTGGATATACAATACAGTTACATTCATCATTGGGATCTTATACCTTTACATGATGTATCTTGGTTCTTATTTTTTCCCCATTCCCCTGGCCTCTCTTTACCTTTCCACCCTTCCCTATTTACAAAGATTTATTTCCATTCTTTCCTTTTCTCTTACTTTTTCTTTTCCCTTCTTACCTTTCCCCTACCCCTCCAACTTGCACTAAATCTTTAGACCTTTTTTCCTATTAAACAATATCAATTGTACATTTTGATACTTATTTACTCTTTTAATTCAGTAAATCAGATAAACTATTCAGTATTTACACATGTGGATCCTATTAATTTCACTTAAGAGTATATCCTCAATGTGCATCCACTTAGCTATAAATGTCTCTACTTTCTCATGCTTTATGGCTGAGTAGTACTCCATATTATTAAAAAAAAAAATCTTTTTTGATCCAGTCTCCAGTTTATGGGCAATTAGGGTGTTTCCAACTTTCAGCTATTACAGTCTGTGCCACTATAAACATGGGTGAGCATATATCACTATAGTATGCTTCTTTTAATTATTTTGAGAAAATACCTAGCAGGGGAATAGCTGAGTCAAATGGGACCTCTAATCCTAGTTCTTTGAGGTATCTCCTTATTGATTTCCACAGTGGTTGCACCAGTCGGCTCTCCCACCAACAATGAAGAAGGGTGCCTTTCTCCCCATAACCCCGCCAACATTTGTTATTGGTTGATTTCTTGATAGCAGCTGTTCTTTCTGAGGTGAGGGGAATCTCAGTGTTGTTTTCATCTTTTGAATGACAAGTGATATCAAACATTTTTTCATATGTTTATTTGCTGCTTTTACTTCCGTGTCTGAGAAATGTCTGTTCATTTCAGTTGCCTGTTTTTGAATCAGATTTTTAATTTGGGAGGTTTTTGTTTTGTTTTGTTTTTTAGTTTTTTACTGAGAAGCAGATGGTAAAAAGTTTTCCCTACATTGCAGGTTATCTCTTAGCTCTGCTGGTGATTTCTCTTGCACTGCAAAACATTTACAAAGATGATATCCCAGTTGCTGATTCTTTGTGCTAGTTCTCATGCTACTGAGGATTTGTTCATAAAGTCTTTTCCTATGACAATGTCTTCAAGAGTTCTACCTAGCTTCCAAGAAGTTTAGTGTGTCTGTTTTAATCTTAGATCTTTAACACACTTGGATTTTAGTTTAGTGCATGGTGAAAGATAAGGGTCTAATTTTAATCTTTGCCAAATTGAAATCCAGTTTTTTCAACACCATTTATTAAAGAAGATATCTTTCCTCCAATGAGGGTATTTGGCTCCTTTGTCAAAGATGAGGTAGCTGAGTATGTCTGGATTTGTTTCTGCATCTTCTAATCTGTTCCACTGATCCTTGGGTCTGATTCTTTGCCAGTACCATACTGTTTTTATCACAGTGGCTTTGTAGTATAGTTTCATGTTGGGAATTACAATGCTCCCTGCCATATCTCTGATGCCTAGAATTGCTTTTGCTATTCCAGATCTCTTCTGATTCCAAATGAATTTTTGTATTATTTTCTCTAGTTCAGTGAAATATACTGTTGAGATTTCAATCAGGATTGCATTTAGTCTGTATGGCAGTTTTAGAAGTATGGCCATTTTCACTATATTAGTTCTTCCTACCCAGAAACAAGGGATGTATTTCCTTTTTCTTGTATACTCTTTCATCTCTTTTTCAGTGTTGTAGTTCTCAATGTAGATGTCTTTTGCTTCCTTCATTAGATTGATTCCTAGATAATTCATTTTTTTGGATGCTATTATGAAAAGGATTGTTTCCCCCTAATTTCTCTCTCAGTGATTCTGTTATTTGTATAAAAGAAGGCTATTGAAGGTGGGCATGGTGGCACATGCCTATAATCTGAGCACTCAGGAGGCTGAGGCAGGAGGATCACTGTGAGTTCGAGTCCAGCCTGGACTACATAGTGAATTCCAGGTCAGTCTCAGCTACATAGTGAGACCCTGTCTCAAAAAAATAATAATAAATAATAAAAAATATAAGAAGGCTATTGATTTTTGAGTATTTAACTTGTATCCAGATACTCTGATGAAAGTGTCAATGAAGTAGAAGTCTTTTGGTGGGTCTTCTATGTAGAGTATCATCAGCAAATAATGACAGTTTCACTTCTTCATTTCCTATCTTTATTGCTTTTATTTCTTTCTCTTGTCTAATTGTTGTGTCTAATGCTTTAAAAACTGTATTGAACAGCAGTGGAGATAGTGTACATCCTTGTCTTGTTCCTGATTTTAGTGTGAAGGATTTCAGTTTTTGACCATTTAGGATGACATTGGCTATTGGTTTTTCATAGATGGCTTTCATCAGGTTGAGATAGAGACTATCTATTACAATATTCAGTAAGGTTTTTATCATGAATGGTTTTGGATTTTGTTGAACACTTATTCTGTATCTATTGAGATGATCATATGGATTTTGTCTTTGGCTCTGTTAATATAGTAACTTATATTTATTGATTTGCATATGTTGAACCATCCCTGCATCCCTGAGATAGATTCTACTTGGTCTGGGTGTATGATTTTCTTGATGATGTTCTGCATTCTGTTTGCCAGTATCATATTGAGGATTTTTACATCTACGTTCATTAAGATAATTGACCTATGATTCACCTTTTTTGGTTGGATCTTTCTCTGCTTTTGAAATCAAGTTGATGCTTGCTTCCAGGAATGGATTTGGTAGTATTGCTTCCCTTTCAGTTTTGTTTTGTTTTTTGTTTTTTTTTTTGAAGAGTTTAAATAGTAGTGGCAGTAGTTCTTCTCTAAATGTCTTGTAAATTCAGCAATGAATCCACCAGGACCCGGGATTTTCTTCATTGAATTCCTTCCTCTTTGGTCTCAGTGTCTTTGGTTGTAGAGATGGTGGGGTCAGTCTTAACATCCAACAGCAGTGATGGTGAACCGTTTAGAATTTTCTATGATACAAACAGCCTACTGCTGTGCATGCCACAGGTTTATCATTACTGGCTGAGGCCCTCCAAGAGAAAATATTTCAGAATTATATTTAAACTGGACCACAGTAAGTTTTACTGACTCTGAAGTTAATGGGAATAACTAGGTAACTGTCCATTCAGTATTATTTTACTTACAATTATTTATATAGTCACTTCCCCTTTATTAATGGTTGCACTTCCCACAGTTTCAGTTACTCATAATCAACCTTGGTATAAATATGTTAAATGGAAAATTCCAGAAACAGTTCATAACTTTTAAAATGTGCATTGTTCTGAGTAGTTTAATGAAATCTCATCTCTTCTGGCTCAGTTCTGCCCAGGATGTGATCAACCCTTTCTTCAGAGCATCCACACTATTCCACACTACCTGCCAATTCATCACTTAGTATCTGTCTTCATGATCAGATATGCACTGTTAAGGTATCACAGGGATTGTGTTCAGGTACCCCTTCCTTTACTTAATAATGGCCTCAAAGAGTAAGGGCAGTGTTGCTGACAATTTTGATATGCCAAAGAGAAGCCATAAAATTCTTCCTCAAAGTAAAAAGGTGAAAATTCTGGATATATAAGGAAATAAAAACTTCATACTGAGATTGCTAAGATTTACAGTACAATAAGATATTTTGAGAGAGACCATGATCACATAACTTTTATAACAGTGTATTGTTATAATTTTCTTTTATTAGTTATTACTGTGAATTCCTTGATGTGCCTAATTTATAAATAAATGAAGAAAAATCAAAATATAGAAAGTTCATAACAACACAGTTTCAAGCATCCACTGTAGGTCTTGGCATGGAGAGGGGATACTACTGTAATTGTATTAGCCTAGATTCCTTAGATATCAGAGATAGACAGTGCTGTGGCGCTATCACTTGGTTGGAGCATGTAATCCCTATGAGCCTCAGTGAGAGGTGGATATGAGGCAGCCAAGAAGAGAGAGAAATTTAAGCAGGCACAACTGAGTTAGTTGCCACAAGTGCTACTGGTTGCTTGATTTTGTAGAACCATTTTCTGAAAAGCTGTATTAAACTTTCTTCTTAAAAGGGAAGACTTTAGTGGTACCTACCTTAGGGTTGTTGCAGTGACCAAATAAATATTATAACTTAATATGTATAAAGCATTAAAAATATAGGTGGTATATAAAAGCCACTGGATAAATGTTTAAGAAAAAATACTAGCCACATGAGCTTGGATGGTTTCTGCAACTGAGTTCTAAATTTACCTGTAAGCATTACAGCAGTTAAGAAAAAAATGAAATTATGACAGATTTCATAATTCACATTTACTGATGAAAATGCACCTAATTCTGGAAAAGATCCAAGCATTTACCTGGCATGAAAGCCTAAAGCAAATGATCCCAAGAGATATTAAAAAGTGAATAAAAAATGTTTCAAATGATTTAAGCAAGATCTGACAAGTTCTTCATAGGAATCTTTCATTGATACTTCACCAAAGAAAGATAATTTTTCTGACAGTTAAGATAAAGAGATTCAGATATGCAACTCTGTCATGTGTTATCCTATAGTAGTGGTTATCATAGGAACATTTTTCTCCCCAAGGGGACATTTGCCAGTGTCTTGTGACATTTATGGCTGTCACTTGGGGAAAGAGGTACTATTGACATGTAGTAAAAAGAGACTGAGTCTAATTTTAATACTGCATGGGACATACTTAGATTTTAAAAATTATTCATTGTTTATCTACAACTTACATTGAATTAGGAATCCTGTATTTTAATTTGCTAATTCTAGCAACCTCAGCTGCTGAACTTTCTATGATACACAGGACAAACACCGCCCCCCCACCCACACACACAAGAAAAAATTATCTGGTCCCAAAAGTGAGCTGTTGAAATTTAGAAATCCTCCCCTAAAGGAAGTACAGTAATACCTTGGTTCATAAATGTTTTTGTTTGCAAACAATTTTATTGGCAAACAAAAGCATTTGGCAAAATTTTGCTTATGTTCACAAACTCCACACTGGGTGACAAAAATGACCACAGCCATCTGCCCAATACGAACTCAAAGGCAGGCACCTCCCCCCAAATCCTAAAACAAATTAAGCTGAGGTACCACTGTATATATTTTTGCATGCTTTCCTAGGGGAATGGGGAGACAAATGTGGACATTACAATATCTTTCCTTTAGCCAGATATTTGTTTAAGGTTGGATAATCAACAATTTCAGGTTAAAACCTGAATGTTCAGCTTAGCTTGTATATATCTACAATGCTCACAGAAGCAAATAAGTCACAAAGTGGACACATCATTGAAAAGTCCACCAACATCTCCTCTCTGTACTAAAAATTGACACTTATTACCTACTGCATAGTTGGGTTACTTGGAGAGACACTTGAATACACAATCAGATAACCCATAAGTATTTATTGAAACTGAAATATTTATTTAAAGATTCTCTAGTAAGATGATCTAAATTCTATCTCTATGTCTGGTTAAGCAAAGGCTGGTGGGTTAACTGAATGAAATTCTGGAGCAGACAGCAGGATCAAGTCTATCTTCCAGAAGCAGGTCATCCTTTGAATAGGATAACTGAGTGGACAATTGTTGGGCTCCAGAGAGACATGGTCTTTCTAAGGAGGGAACACTATTTAGCCTATGTCTCCAGAACAGAGTAATGGAAGAGACTGAAGCAAAAGCACCTCTGCTGGTGAAAAAGTTTAATCAGCCTTTCTTCTATTAAACTCCATTTATATCTATGGTCACCTTCGCCAAGGCCCAAATCATACTGTCTTTGGCTGAATTAGGCACTTCTTTATATAGTAGAAACCAAATGATTCCCCCTGATATATTTAACAAAGACAATATCCTCTGAATAGATCTAGAAAAGGTCAAAATTTTAAATCTCTCATGAAAATATCAGGGAGCTAACTTTCCCCTCCATTTGCTTCCCAGTCTTGGAAGCATAGGTTGGAACATAGGGTTTCTTGGTATTTTCAAATATTGGTCAGAGGATATGCTTCACTCTTCAGAGCTGCATTACTACCTATACAGTAGCACAGCAAAGGGGGAAACTTAGTACTTCACTGTTCTCTTAAGCTAAACTGTTTAAAAAGCTAGAAAATATTCCCTACCTAGTGCTGGCTAACCTGGTGCTTTATGGTGGAGGTTGAAAAACACCTGTTTTAATCTAATCCACATCAATCCTGAGTGGCCTTCCCATAGCCATTTCTTAGCTATGAGGAAATGGCTTCTCCATGTCCAATTTCATGCCTCTGTAAAGAATGCAGGGCTGTACTTTTTCTGAAGTAATTTAATAACAGATGTTCATATGAGTGACCCTGATTCACCAAGAGGATTCAGTCACACTTGTATCTGCTATTCCAGGGGCAGGGAATATTGTCATCCTTTTTTGAAAATTTGCCATCAAAAAATAGCTGAAAATAACATTTTTTTATTATTGAAGTGTTAGAAAAATTGACCTCCGTGATACAGTTCCTTTTCTGTCAGCTGGGAAGCAAAGCACCACTGTATTTTCATAATGTACTGTAATCTTCAAAGGCACAGATGAGCTCCCATTGGCTTTATTTTTGAGCTGGAAGTTTTGTGATGACATAGTTATTTAAAACAAACAAATCTTCTGGTGTAAATAATCTGCAACAATGCATAAGATTCTAATAAGATTACTGACATTTAGAAATGGGAAGAAAGGAGCTAAAGGTGTAGGGAAGGTGGGATGGGTAGGGGAAGAGTAAAAAGGGAAAAGAAAAAATGTGAGAGAATGAAAAGATGAAAATAAAGTGTCTGTAGATGGGGAGGGGAGGAGGGGGTGAAGGGAGGGCAGAGGTAAGGGGAAAAAATGAGAATCAAGACTTGTCATGTAAAGGTACAAGATCCCAACAATGAATGTAACTGTACTGTATCCCTAAAATGTACCAATAAACTCAATTAAAGCTGAAAAAACAAACAAACAAACAAATCTTTCAAATTAAAGAATGTTAGAATTACAGAAACCTTATTTTTTAAATAGTACAAAGAATTTTTGCATACCCCAGTTTCCTCTACTGTTAACGTCTTATATAAACCAAAGTTGTCACAACTGATAAACCAATATCAGTGCATCACAGTTAATGAAACTCTCGACTTTATTTAGATTTTACTCTACTGATGTCCTTTTCTGTCCCGGATAAATCTGGGAACTGTGTTACATGTCTCTCCAGTCTCCTGTAGTCTCTGAAAGTTTGCTTTTCTTGTTTTTATGACTTTAACAGTTTTAGGGAATATTGTCTGAGCACTCAGAATGCCCTGAATCTGGGTTTGTCTGTTACTTTCCACATGATTAACTGGGGTTACAGGTTTAGGAAAGAATGCCAAGAGGTGCCAGTCTTGTCACATCATTTTGGGGTTACATGATGTTGTACACCATACCTGATGATGCTCAGCATCCGTACTTGGTCACAGTTGTGTCTGCAGGTCTTTTCACTGCAAAGGTCCTTTGTTTTCTCCCCTTTCTCTGGTCTTTGGAACTAAGTCATTAATTCCAGCCCATCTTGGAAAGTGTGGGGGATGCAGCTCCACTTCCTTGAGCAGAAAGCATTTACAGATGCAGCCATTTTAGTAAAATATTTTACATAGGCACACATACTAAACCCTGAGACTTAATAGGTGTCTCAGTTATTTTCCCCATTTCCAGTAAAAAAATACCCCACACCTATGACTTAAAGAAGGAGAGGTTTATTTTGACTCACTTTTCAGCCATAGTTGTTGGCTCCAAAGCAGGAGAGCATAGCAGAGGGGCCAGGCAGAGGATAGCTGCTCACCCCGTGGTGGACAGAAAGCAGAAAGAGTGAAGGGAGGCCTAACCAGGCCCTAGCTCCTAACAATGTCAGCTCTGTCACTCCCATAATCCAGTCACATTTCAAAAGCTCTACCTATGCGTGCATGAAGCCCTTGGTAAACACCTTGATACAAACCATAACAACACTGTTGACATTTTTTCAGACATGCTTCAGATCTTTATTTTAAAGTTTTAAAAAATCATTACCAATATGGATGCAGTCTCCTTTGCTCTCCTTAATTAGCTGTTTCTCCCCTTTTCTTTTCTGTGGATAATAATAATCATATGTATATCAGCTGTCTTTGTGGTATGAAGAAGGAAGCTGCGTTCCATACTGCCATCTCTTTCCCTTACTGTGGTAGTTTCTGAATAAAATCAGCCTTTATTGTCCATAGTGTCTAGCTTTGTTTCACCAACAACCCTTTGACCCAGAGACTAGGAGTCAGGACTAGAGGGACCTCTATCTTCACCTCTTCTACTTCTCCTATTGCGATTCTTATGATATTTCACTGTAATTTCTTCTATAATTGTGTTTTTCTTACTAAACTGCAGGTATCCTGAGCACAAGCCATAGTTGTTCACCATTGTGCTCTCTGTGTAGCATAGAGCTTGATATAAGCAGGACAGAGATGATGCTTGAGAAATGAAACCCCACTTCTCTCCCCTGCTTGTATGGGATGCTCTAGCATGCTGGGCAGCTCTAAATATCAGAGCGTGTAATAGGCTTGTGCTACGGGTGAAATGAGTCTGTATCTGTTTCCATACTATCATTGGCCCTTTTTAATTTTTTCCCCTCTCCCTTTAATTTCTTGCCTTGCCTAATGGATTTGTTCTGTTGGGCCTCATGGAGTTGTTACTTTCATTGTCTTTTTCTAGGTTATTATTTAGAATTGTTTGGAGGGCTTGTTTGGTATTCATGAAGTTTCTCAGGTGTTCTTTGTCATGGAAGTGTCTTATTTCCCTGTCAATTAAAAGATAGTTTTGCAGAACACATCAGTCTAGTTTGGTGGTTGTTTTCTTTTAGGCTTGAAATACCTCACTACAGACTCTCCTTGATTCGAGGGCTTGTGTTGAAAAGTCTTCTGTGATTCTGATGGGCTTTCCTTTGCATATGATTTGTTTCTTTTCTCTGACTGCTTGTACTATTTTGTTCTTCTGTTGGGTTTCTGGGATCTTGATTGTCATGTCTAGGTATAGATTGTTTTTAATCATGGCTAGTTAGAGACCTATATGCCTCACTTGTCAATATGTCAAATTCTTTTGCTCCATTTGGGAAGTTTTTTGCGATTTATTCTGTGAACAGTTTTTTTATGTCATTTGTACTTTCTTCTGCTTTTTCATGTACTCCTATCAGTCATATATTATTCTTCTTTGCATCATCTAGAATCTGTTGGATAGATTTCTCATGGTCCTTTACTATTTTTAAGAGATCGCTCTCTTTTCATGGTCATCACTGCCATTTTGTCTTCAGATTGGGTCAGTCTGTTGTGTATATATTTTTTTCTTTTTTCCTTTTTTTTTTTTTTTTTTTGGTACTGGGGATTGAACTTGGGACCTTGTGCTTTTGAGGCAGACAGCAGCACCATTGAGCTAAATCCCTGGCCCTCTGCTGTGTATACTTTCAATGGAGTTTTTTTTTTAATTTCCTGGATATCTATTTGAATCTCTTTCATGGATTCCATTTCTTTCCTATGTTGGGCGTTCATAGTTTCCATTTCTTTCCTATGCTGGGCATTCGTGGCTTCTATCATGGTCATGGTCCTGAACTCATGTATTTTTTTTTTTATATGTTTCTGTTCTAGAGTCTCTAATCATGTCTTTCACTCTGTTCACCATCTCTATAGACATCTGGGAAATTATTTCTGTTTTGAATTTTCCAGAGCCTCATTCATCTGTTTTGTTACTTCCTGTGCTATCAGTTACGGGTGTCCTGGTGGTTGATTGTCAGACTTTTCCATGTTGTTTTCCCTAGAATTTTCCTTTGGTGAGCTGGAAGTCTGTATTTGTGCCTTGCTTAAATGTTTTCTCACTGCTATTTTTGTTGTTGTTATTGTCCTTGGTTTAATTCCTGGGTTAATACTTTGATCTTCCAGATATGGCTGGTCTTTAGGTTTTGAGTCTCTAAATGACTCAGAGACACTCTGATTTTCATAATACCAGGAAGGACAACTGATGAAATCAGTTACAGCACCTTAGCCCAAGTGATAAAATCATCAACACAATAGCATCAAGCACAGCTTAGAAAATGACAATTTGTGGTAGTTATTAATATATCACCTTTAACTGTGTGAGTTAAATCAAAATCAAGGACCAGCCAAAAATATGTTTATAGTGAATAAACTTCAATATAGCAACTTTACCCTTCAGGACGGAGACTTAGAAGGTGTGGGGAAAAGAGGGATAGATAGGTAGAAGTGTAGTGGAAGGTCAGAAGTGAAGCCAGATGACACAGGAAGATCATGCATACTCTAGGAAACTGTTGAAGACAAGACTGAAAGACAGAGTGAAAGAACAAAGACAAAAATAGAACCTAACAGCAATAGGGAAGCTAGAAACTATAGTCACTTTCCTTTGAAACTAATGACAATTGAGACAAAGAAAAAGAGAAGAAAAGAAAAAGAAAAAAGTAATTTAAATTAGGGAAGAAATAGGATCAAAAAGGGAGATGAAGAACAATGTGGGAGAGTGAGAGATTGAGTAGGAAAAAGAAAAAGAAGAAAGAAAAATGGAAGAATTTGAAAAGTGGTGAAAAAAATGAAGATTAAAAATAACAGGAAAAATAATAATTAAAAAAATAAAAATGAAGGACCTCTTTCAGGGTATGTCTCTGCTGTCACAATAGATAATGTGGGCAGCAGTGCGCAGGATCTCAGTCAATTAATTTCAGCAGACCAGCAGTAAACAACTGAGATCCAGGCTGATTTCTGGCTGAAAGGCCCTGGTTGAGCTCCCTAGCCTCCTGCAGGGTTGAACTCTGCAAGGAGCCTGAGAGAGGGCCTCTTTCAGTTGTTCACTTCTGCTCTATCTTCTGGAGCTCATACAACAATAGCTTTTAGGACCCTCTATGCCTCTGTGGTGTGATCCAAGTATCAGCACAACCACGAGGCCAGAAGCAGTGGGGGAGAGCACTGGAGTGATGCAGGGCTCCAGTACTACTCAATGGTCTGCACTGCTTGGAGGCCTGGGGCGCTGGGGGTGGGGTAGCAGCCTAGCTCCACATGGCTCAGGCACTCCTTGCTGGTCTTGTTTCCATACTATTAAGCAGCTCTCTGAGTCCTTCCTGGGTCTGTTCCACTCTGGAGCAGAAACACTGAACTGATTTCTCTAGCTACCACTTGTCTCTTTTTATGTCAGGCTGCTTCAAAATAGACTAGAACTAAGCCAATCAAATTCTGTGCCCATGCATGAAAAGGTGCTTTAGAAATTTTGTTTAATGCAACTATGCTTTATTTTGCATCTGTTTCTCTACTTATTTATCTCATTAATGCTTGGAAGTAATTGTCTGGTCTTGGTACACTTTGGCACACTGAGAGAATTTCACAAACATTTGAACTTTGGGGGCTTTGTACTATCTACAGAGAAGTAGCTGTGGATTTTCAAATGGAAATACTTTCATTTTCTAATATATTTTGATAAGATTTAGAGTGTGGTTAGAAACAATTATATCAAGTAGAAATGATATTTCCTAAGAATGTAAGTTAGAAGCAGGAGACTGTCATTAATGGTAAGAGTCCAAAGGGATGACCTGCAAGATCCTTCACTGACCACTGGGATTGCAACCCAAGGGAAAGTCTTACTCAGATGAAATTGCTCAGTGACCAAGATAACTTGATTCCCTAGCTAGCTTGGATTACAGATAATACCCACTGCTGACCATAAGCCTACACAGAGCCAGCTCTGTGTGCAAGGCCCAGGTCAGTGAAGCAGCTCACAGGCTGCCTTTGGAAATACTGCAGATGGAAACAGGATCCTGCAGTGCCTCAGCATTTAGCATGTCTATTGAGTATGCTAGGATGCTTTGTCACTGAGCACCACAGGCTTTTGGCACAGTTCTCCACTTCATTTTACCTCACACAATTCTGACATTGGAAACATGGGAACAGTTAATCTGAGCTCAAGACTAGAAACTATAAAATGGCGCTCATAAGAGCCCTCTCTCATTGTTCTAGTAAGAATCAGCACCACAGAACTTACACGTGGAGAGGCTGGAGCAGAGCCTAGAGGGGGTAAAAAGCTCTTAAGTATGAATGTTTTAAGAATTGTTATTGTTATTAATGGCTGTTATCATTATGAGAACAGAGTATTTAAATATAGCAACCACTAATTACATTCTGGTGATTAGTTTCCTGACTGGGCAGTTATTCTGGCAGTACAAGAAAAGGCTGGTTCCAGCAGAAGCTGCTAAAACGTATACACACTTTGACAGTTTCCAACAAACCCTATGACTTTTACATGTTCACTAGCTTTGCTCAGAATTATAACCACTATATTAGAAAATTTTATTATTTTTAGTAAAATCTTACTATATTTAATGTTACTATGTTTTTCCTAAAGTGTTACTTTGCAATACCCCTATTATACTATCTAGTTCTTAGGTTTCTTATTTTGATTACAACTTATTGATTATTCCTTTCCAAAGATTGTTTGCTTTTTAGTCTCCTATTTATTTTTCAGATTTTTTAACTTCTTCAGTGTTTTTTTTTCATTTTTCCTCACATTGTGCAGTTTTGTTTTATATCTATTAGACCTTTAATCTTGCACTAACATTTCTTACATATACCTTATTTGCTTATAAACTTATTAAAACTTTAAAGACATTTTAAGCACATGACTCCACAAACATCACAAGGTTATTTTCTTATTTAAAAAATCCGGAAATGCAGAACATTCTCACAACCACTTGTTCAGACTTTATTAACTTCAAAGGTTATAATTGTATGAGTTGTGTGTCTTATTTTAAAATCTGTAACAAATAATGCTAAGAAATGCGTTGTATTATTATGAGGTATCACCTGATATTGTCAACAGCTCATTAATAACCTGGCATAGTTTTTATGGGATCATTAGATGGCTTCATATTAATTCTCTGGAGGAGTCACATGAAGAGCTCTCACAAAGAAGTCAGGTTAATGTATGCCTCTGTTCTCTATTGTTGCCTCAGCTCACAGACAAAGCCAGTGGTACACACACATATCCACCCACATGCCTAGGTCTATCCTTTAGAGACTTTCTTCTTGCAGACTGTACTTGATGTTCATTTTGGTCAGATTTTCTCTCTGGGTTAAGGCAGAAGGGTATGATTATCTCATGGGCTTATACCAGCCTTATCGCCCCTATAACTCTTGCCAACTTTCCACCTTACTAGCAGCCTGAGATTTACAAATGTATGTACTTGCTTGAGCATGGTAGACTAGAAAATATCTAAAATGAAATGTTGCAGTTTTTCCTAGCAGTCTGGTTGCTCTGGAGTATAAGGCTACTGTTGTTCATGTCTTTATCTTTGAATGAAAACTCTGTCAAGAAAATAACACTGTGACAACACATGGACTCATGTAAATATAAGGAAGTTATTGAGCAGCCAATGCTCTATTTTAGGACTTAATGGGAGGTGCTAACAGAACCTCTGAACACACAGCTAGCTCATACACCTTAATGATGTGGATCTTCCCAGAGCCAGCTGTCCCTGTGAGGAGTTTTAAGTGTCCGCACAGTGAGTCAGTAGATGATTACCATCCTCAGAGGCAGGTTAAAAACTCCACCTCTTCTAGTGCTTCTTCCCTCTGCTGGGAGCAGGAAGCAGTCTGATTAATGTTGATGCTTCCTAAGCATCTTAGTAGGAATAAATAAAGGCAACAGGTAGTAAGGGTTTTATAAAAGTTAAAGATCCTACATGAAATGATGCTGGATTTACAGGCAGTTTTGCTTTGGAGATTGAGGTGAAATCTGATTTCTGAGGTCTAACCATAACTCAACAAAGCAGGGCACTAGATCAAAGGAAGGCACATCTAGCTATGCATCAAAGTTGCAAGTGGAAACAGCTGCTCTGTGCAAGTTCCTCTAGATGGATCACAGCAGTGACAGAAAAACCAGGTTTATGTCAGAACCTGGGCCAGGGCCCTCGGTAACTTTTCTAGGAAATGGCTACCATGACAGCAGCCTTTCAGCACCAAATGTAGGAACAAATACACTGTCAAAACTCCATCTGGGATGGGGTTGTGGATGAAGGATTGTTTATTCTGTTATTGAAAAAAGAGATTTTCTTTCTTCACAGCAAGGGGAGGCTTCCGGATTCCTAAAGTTTCTCTAGAATTCTTCACATTCATGTCTGTAGGACAGAGAGAAGTCAATGTACTGTCTAGAAACTTTCAAAGCCATGATTCTCAACCTTCTGACTTGACCACATTCTATATATTTGCCTGTAAGTTCACGTCCTAGAGTACGTAATCTTTTCTTGAGCTGTTTTTAAGGTGAAAATTCAGAGACACCTCTATAAAATTGTTTTCTGTATTTCTTCCCATCTACTCAAAATCATTGAGTTGCATCCCTGCTTTGGAAATTGAAAACTGGGAGCTGACAGTAGAAAGAGTAATATTGATTTTGAGGTTTTGAAAAATGTGCCAATTTGCCCAAAGATTCATTATTCCAGAATCAGTCTTAGAAATAAGCACAAATGATTCTGTTACATATCTTTTGCTGCATAATAAATTACCCCAAAGTTTGTGGTTTAAAATGACAGCTATTAATGTAGCTAACAACTTTGTGGCTCGGCAATTTGGACTGAGCTTAATCTGGTAGTTTTCTGGTTTTGGCTAGGCTCAGCTGTGAGTCTACTGGGTTGGCTGGGAACTGGAGGGGCCTGTACATGGTTGACTTGTTGCCACTTCCCATGTCCTCCTCACCTTCCAGCAGGATGGCCCAGGGTTTTCCCAAGAATGTCTGGGCAGTGACCCTAGAAAAAGAGCCAAAGTATTCAAGTAGTCAGTCTTGGAACTGGCACCATATCATTTCTATCACTTCCTATTGGCCATGTCCAAGGGCAACCCAGATTCATGACCAGATTACCTATTAATGGGATGCATTGTGGAGTCACATTGCTAACGAAATGAAAATAGAGAGTCAGGGTATTGTAGACATCTTTACAGTCTGTCACACTACAGTGAAAGGAAGGTGTATCTAAATAACTTTCTCATGGATGAATTTTCTACAGAAAAAAAGTGGGCTGATAAATAAATTATATGGGTTTGTGTCTTGTTTGAAGTAGTAATAAGCAGACTTTTTTTGATACTTTTGATACCATGAAAACAGTGAATATATGGGGTAAACTCAATTTATTTTTTTAATTGAGTTTCTTGGTACTTTTTAAGTATACACTACATTTACATTCATCTTTGGGATCTTGTACCTTTACATGACAGATCTTGGTTCTCATTTTTCCCCATACCCTGCCCTCCCTTCACCCCCTCCATCCTCCCCTATTTAAAAAGACTTTGTTTTTATTTTTCCCTTTTCTCATATTTTTTCTTTTCTCTTATTTCTTTTCCCCTACCCTTCCTACTTCCCCTACACCTTTAGCCCTTTTCTTCCCATTTCACATGATCAGTTATACAATTTGGATCTTATTTACACTTCTAGTTTTTCACACCAGAGAAACTATTCAGTATTTACACATGTGTGTCTTATTTATTTCACTTAAGAGTATGACTTCAAATGCATCCATTTTCCTATAGATGACTCTAGTTTCTCATTCTTTATAGCTGTAAGCTCAATTTATTTTAGTCTGGCTTCCTAGATTCTATCACAATAAATGAGGGTCCCTCCACTTATGCAGTAACTTTCTTTTTGCAATAATAGGTGCAGAACTGTGGTGAATGCTGTGTTTTTTGGAGGTAGACTCTGAGATGGAGTCTAGTATAAAGCATTATAATAGAGATTGTTCCTGTGATCAACACTGTGTAAAAGAGGGAGAAGCAGAGGGAGGAATTGAGTGGTCCACAGGTCCTTAGCTTCAGAGGACCCCATGGGAAACCTGGACCTACCCTGGCATGTGAGAGTTGGATTGGACTGGGCCAGCATCACTGATCCCCATAGCCAATCCTTCATCTATTGCTCACTGAAAATGGGGCTCATCTCTGAAGAAGATAACATTGGACCGGGTACTGACAGATGAGTACCATCTGCAGCAGCAATTGTGGGACTAAAGGCCCTTCTTTCCAGATCCATCCCAATGCTAAGGAAGCTTTGATGAGACTCTAGCTGCATACAACTGATTTAATCTACAGAAGAACCCATATGACACATACTGTAATGATATTTATTGACTCTGTTGTTTTCCTCAGAGAGTTTCAAATAGCTTTATGCAGTGCACCTGACTCATAGCACTGTTAACTTCATTTTGCTACTGGCGCTGAGAAATAAGTAGTGAGTTCACTGAGGAAAATTAATTAGCTGCCTGTACAAGCCTGCTTCGTGCATATTTCAGGCTTCCTTTTCCTCTTTCCACTGATTACCGACATACTATCCTCTGGCCAACAATTCCTGGCTTGGCAGTTGTGAATGTGCACTCTTTTCTTTCTACTGTCTGGATCATAAATCAGCTACATCATCAGAAACCCGTGAGTTTGGGCTAAGGGGCAATAGGGCCAGTAACTGAGCCCAACTCTTAGGTAATCATACATATTCAAGTCTATATTTTAGGGCTGGGAATTTGGCTCAGTGGTTTTGCCACCCATCTTACAAGTGCAGGGCCAGAGTTTGAGCCCTGGTCCCCTCCCCTAATCTATGTTTTAGATTTTAATAAACCGAATAGACTCATTGTAACTGATTGAATTGCTAATAATTTTTTTTTCTCTTTGTCAGGGGATGAAGCATGTTCTACTGATGAATTTAGAATACATTTGATTTTCAAAACTGTGATTTATATACAGAGTTGCACTTATAGCAGAATAGGAAAGGCTTAGTGGTACTTCTGGTTTGACTTTGGAACTACCTTTGAAAGGGCCTTAAGGTGTTCTTTGCACAAGTTTGACCAACAATGTGAGAGGCAATGTTGTTTAGTGGAAAAGAGCCCAGGTTGTAAAGACCTGGATTGGAATCCCATCCTTCATGCTTTCCGTTTGGATAAATCAGAATTATGACCTTCAGTATCTCTTCCCGCTACCTTCTGGTATTTCTTAGGCATGGTTTATCTTTCTTTAGACAGTCATGATTTATGATATTTATAATCAATTAGGGATCATAATTCCCACAGTTACTTAGCATCAATTCCACTTCTACATGGACCACCAGACCTTGTACCACAGCCTCTCCATTTTAAAATTCATATTAATTTCTTCATAGTAATTTTTCATTGAATTCCTATAGTGCTGTAATTTTGTTCAAGTATTTCAGTGAAATGGAGTCCAAGATCTTAGAGTTGATGGGTAACAGGGTCTGAGCTTTAAGAAATTTCATAGGCAGAGTCAAGCTCACCTTTAAAGGGGTTGGATCAATTTATATCCTCACTAAAAGTCTATGAGACATTATTTTTGTATCCTCTTTAAATATTATTACATTTAAAATTTTTTGATTATGTGAAGAATTAAAGAGTATCCTTACATATAACCTAAGTTGGAGATAATGACTATAGTTAACATGAAATTTTGTGGACTTACCAGTATAAAATACATAAACACATATTTTTGGAATGGAAGGCACATATTACACAACCTGTTCACTGTCTTACTTTTTCCTAATTAATGACCTTATTAACAATTCCTTTATCAGCATATATCCATCTAATTTTTAAATACTGTTTACTATATAGATCCATGATGGTGAACCTTTAGAGACTGAATGCCCAAACTGCAACCCCAAGCCCAGTTATTTATTGCAAAGTGCCAACACCACAATTAAACCTGAATAATGAGGTTTTAGTTTAGAAAAAACAGCTCATACATTAACATCTTGTTTTAAAAGAAAAACAAATAACACACATTCCATAGGTTCACCACCACTGATATAGGTACTCCTATATATATTCTATGTTCTTTAATGGATTTGTAGGTTGGTCAAACCTTAGTTTTAAAACAATGCTACATTTAATATCTTACGCCCACATCTTTGCACAGATGCAGGAATATAGCTATTAAGTAGACTCCTAGAAGTGAAATTTCTAGGTGGGAATAGCTGTGTATTTACCATTTTGATTGCTCTTGGTGAAATAGGACTCCCAAGAGGTTGCACTGTTTTCAAGCCTACCAGCAACATATTCAATTGTGTTTTCCCATACCCTTTGCAAAATATTGTGTCATCAGACTTACAGAACACTTGCAATCTGGAAAGTACAAAATTATATCTCAGTTTAATTTTAATATCTGCTTGTCCTGTTGTGGGTAACATTTGACAAACTTTTTCGAATATCTAAGTGGCATGTTTATGCTTTGTCTATGAGCTCATTTTTATGTCTTTTACCCATTTTTCTGTTGTGTTTTCAGTATCTATTTCTTTCTGACTTGTAAAACTTATTTATATATTGATTAGCCTTAGCCTTCTACTTTTTAAATATTAGTTTCCATTTTTAGTTTGTTATTTCTCTTTCTTTGAAGTACTTTTAGCCATAAAGAAATCATATTTCTTTCATATAAACAAAGGTACAAACAGCTTATATTGTTAAATTTTTGTGTCTTTCTTAGAAAGGCCTTCATTCTAAGATTGAATTGAAAATTCATTTCATATTTTCTTCGTGTACTTTCACTGTTTCATTTTTTATACTTAAGTATCTGACCCATCTGCTACTTATTTTGGAGTGAGGTAAGCATCCAGTTTCTTTTTGATCCACTTGTTATCCTACCAAATATTGAATTATCAAATAACAAATATCAAATATTGAATTGATATTGAATTATCCTTCTTTTCTCCACCAGTTACCGATGCTACCGAGGAATCTTGCTTAGTGGTTCCCACTTGTTGGTTTGCGGATAGATTCTCTCTACATGTCATTTCAGGATTTCATGAGGATCTCACAAAAAATACAAACCTTTTCCCACAAGCTTCAGATTCCAAGAGTCTCAGGTAGAATCTAGATTGCTGTCTTTCTTTCTCTAGCTGCTTATTTTTAAACTTTAACATACCATAAACATTTCCTGAATAATTCTATAAACAACTATATAAACTTTTCCTATATTCACTCTTATTAACAACTTCCCATACTAATTTTGTACCTGTCTGTATTTGGAGACCTACACACATGTACTTAAATATGTAAAATGTATGTGTATTTTTTAAGTTTTTGAAAATTAGTTACAAAAATAATTTCACATCACCCATAATTATATATTGCCACATTTTTATCTTAAGATGGTATAGTGAATGCCTATAATTGTATGTTGCCTCAGCAACCATTTTAAATATATTAGACTTTCTCATATCAGAAGCACGCCCCACCCCCTTTGACAGTTTTTAGTTCTCTACCCCTACTCCCCATTCCTCAATGTGGTCAGTTGTACTACTGCTCCCTGGTAATCACTCCCTATGGGACAGCTAAATGAAGCCTGTTTGACAGGTCCCTGGACCCTCACACCAGGGACGGACTGTGCAAATATATTACAGTGACCACCACTCATTCACAGTATGACCTCCTCAAATTCATATCTTTTTGCTTTAAATCCACCTACACTGAAAACTCCCTGTGGGAAGCTCATTTGGATAATACTCTGAACCCAGTGACGCATTAGCTCAGAGGTCCCTCCGTACTTGCCCCCACTCTTTGACCCCCAGGGTCTGGAAGTACTAAAAATTTAATTTTTATATTATGCTTGCATCATTGAAATATTTCTAGCAATCCAATGTCTGATAGTGAAGAGACACAGAAGGGACCCACACAATGCTCTTCTAGCCAGGCCTCTGGTAGCAGCTGAAGATAGTTGCTTGTTAGAGACACTAGAAGAATTTCATTTAAACACAAGCCTATTCCCTTATTTAGATCCTATTTAATTATCACACTTGGGAGATTTAACATTATTACAATTCTATTATCTAACTATCAGTCTATATTTAAACTTTCCCCATTGTTTTCAATAATGTCCTTAATAGTTGGTTTTTCATTCAGAAGCCAGTCAAGAATATATAATGCATTTAGTTTTCATACTCCTTTAGTCTCCTCAAACTCAGGAGTACTTCTTACTTTATCTTTCTTTTCTTTTTCTGTCTTTGATATCCCTGACAATTTTGCTGTTTTTACAGAATGACCCACTGGATTTGCTTTCTCATGATGAGTTTCAGACCGAACATTTTTGTCAGGAATCATGCAGATGACAATGGGCACCTGCTAGGACACCCATGATGTCAGATTGTCTCAATGATGTTAAGTAGCAATTTCTGTGATTTTTAGAGGCTGCCCTATGTAGAGGCAAATTTGGGAATCACTAATTAGTAACATATACTGCTTAGAAATGGGAGTCTTTTCTGCAGTATCTTTGAGGCTAAGTATTTTTCAGGAATTCAGTTTAATAAGTGGAACTTATGGTCTTCAACGATAGAAAGATCTTTCACTTGGTTTAGTTAATTTAAAAATATTTCTTAACAGTAAAAGGAAAGTAGGGACTTAGATATTGTACACACAGGCATACAAACAAGTGTCCATTTTTGGACAAAGAGATGCATAATTTGTGGCACATACATACAATTTAATATTCAGACTTATGAAAAGAACTTCTAACATATACTACAATATGGATGGACCTTGAAAATATTATAATATTCGATGTTCCTTGGTTAGGGAAGCCAGAAACAAAAGGTTCTACACTGTATTCTCCCACTTACATGAGGTGCATACCTAAAACATATAAATTCATAGAGATAAACAATAGAATGGTGAAAACCAAAGGATGAGGAGAGGGAGAAGGATGGAGTTATATAGTTCAAAGTGCACAAAGTTTTGCTTTGCAAAAATCCATCGGAGACATATGGTCACAGTTGTTGCACAATGAGAATGTTATTAATGCTACTAAATTGTATACTTTAAAATGGTAAATTTTATGTGTACATATTTTATCACATTAAAAAGCATTTATAATTTACAATAGCATCCAAAAAAATGAAGTATCTAGGAATCAATCTAACAAAAGAAACAAAAGATCTCTACACTGAAAACTACAGCACTCTGAAAAAAGAAATCGAAGAGGATATAAAAAAATGGAAAGATATCCCCTGCTCCTGGGTAGGAAGAATCAACAT
>NW_022900921.1:33718684-33733220 GCF_012274545.1 Fukomys damarensis | reverse complement strand
CTCTTCTAGCCAGGCCTCTGGTAGCAGCTGAAGATAGTTGCTTGTTAGAGACACTAGAAGAATTTCATTTAAACACAAGCCTATTCCCTTATTTAGATCCTATTTAATTATCACACTTGGGAGATTTAACATTATTACAATTCTATTATCTAACTATCAGTCTATATTTAAACTTTCCCCATTGTTTTCAATAATGTCCTTAATAGTTGGTTTTTCATTCAGAAGCCAGTCAAGAATATATAATGCATTTAGTTTTCATACTCCTTTAGTCTCCTCAAACTCAGGAGTACTTCTTACTTTATCTTTCTTTTCTTTTTCTGTCTTTGATATCCCTGACAATTTTGCTGTTTTTACAGAATGACCCACTGGATTTGTTTTCTCATGATGAGTTTCAGACTGAACATTTTTGTCAGGAATCATGCAGATGACAATGGGCACCTGCTAGGACACCCATGATGTCAGATTGTCTCAATGATGTTAAGTAGCAATTTCTGTGATTTTTAGAGGCTGCCCTATGTAGAGGCAAATTTGGGAATCACTAATTAGTAACATATACTGCTTAGAAATGGGAGTCTTTTCTGCAGTATCTTTGAGGCTAAGTATTTTTCAGGAATTCAGTTTAATAAGTGGAACTTATGGTCTTCAATGATAGAAAGATCTTTCACTTGGTTTAGTTAATTTAAAAATATTTCTTAACAGTAAAAGGAAAGTAGGGACTTAGATATTGTACACACAGGCATACAAACAAGTGTCCATTTTTGGACAAAGAGATGCATAATTTGTGGCACATACATACAATTTAATATTCAGACTTATGAAAAGAACTTCTAACATATACTACAATATGGATGGACCTTGAAAATATTATAATAGTCGATGTTCCTTGGTTAGGGAAGCCAGAAACAAAAGGTTCTACACTGTATGCTCCCACTTGCATGAGGTGCATACCTAAAACATATAAATTCATAGAGATAAACAATAGAATGGTGAAAACCAAAGGATGAGGAGAGGGAGAAGGATGGAGTTATATAGTTCAAAGTGCACAAAGTTTTGCTTTGCAAAAATCCATCGGAGACATATGGTCACAGTTGTTGCACAATGAGAATGTTATTAATGCTACTAAATTGTATACTTTAAAATGGTAAATTTTATGTGTACATATTTTATCACATTAAAAAGCATTTATAAACTTTACCCCTTTGTAAGTTTTCCTGCTTGGTTTTGGCTTCTGAAACAGCACAGAATGCACCTTTTCTCCCTTCCCTCTGTTCCCTTTCACACTGTTTCCAGACTCCTCATGCAGCCCTCCCGTCTCCCACCATCCCAGCCATGGTAGTAAAAAAGTAAACTTGAGTGCATGTTTTATTTTTTATAAATGTAATGTTCTTTTAAAAGTCAGAATAGCTTAGTACTGCCTTGGGATTTTTTTTTCTTTATGAAAAGTAAAACTAAATATTCTAGTACTAAAGTGGTCCACATTTTTGGAGCCCTGGGCTCTCTTCCCTGTTTTCCTATGAGCCTACACTCCAGTCCTGTGCCTGCAAAGGATCATACAGCAGCAGCTGCTTAAAAGCAGTTTGTGCTGGTTTATATCAAGCAAGCTGCAGAGAATGCGGAGGTCTTTTATCTCCTGGAGGCATCAGGACAGACAAAGTAGAACTTGGTCACCTGGAAACAGATTGGCATTTCTTAATAGGCTCACGTAACAATTCATGGGCAAAAAGACAGCTCAACAGCAGCAAATTCATTTCCCCACATGAGGCTGGCTTTAATAAAGCTGTCAGCTGCCCTCACAGCTCAGCTGCTGGCCTAGTATGAGGTGCCCATTCTCCATACATCTGAAAATTCAGGCCAAATGATCTCTGGGGCTGCTCTGATTCCACAGATGAGCTTGTAGCCAAAGCCCAATCATATCAGTCACTGAGCACATGATGAGTCTACCTTGTGTCTCTCCAGGGTGATGCTCAGTTTTGAGGAGGCTAGGGAGGCCCTACTTGCCTAGACTCACTGGCACCCCTGCACATGCCACTCACACCACCCAGCAGAACAGGTCCAGGGTGGGGAAGTGGATCTCACTACTTGCTTCAGGACCCAGCCTCCTAATTCTTTCTCTAGAACCTAAACTACCTGCTCTCCAACTTCCTGTGAAGGTGAAATAGTCCTTTAGGTCTTGAATAAAGAGATGGCTACTGTCAGTGAGGAAACAACCAAAAAACTCCCAACCATATAAACTAAAACTAGGGCTGAAAAACAGATAACCCTCATCCAGAGATGAAGAGGAATGCTAAAGTTTTAGCATTCTCTGGACCAGCCTTATCCTTCCAAGATCCAAAGCAAGAGTCCGGTTCAAGTGGGAGGTCAGACCATCAATGGAGAGCTATAGGCATGGGGTTTAAAAGGGGGCTCAAGATCCTGAGAGCAAGATTTTCTTCCTCCCAACCTCACTACCCTCTTTTCTATCATCATCTTAGGCTAAGGGTAGCCCTGGTAAATTGGAAAGTTAAAGCTCCTTACAAAAGATAAAGAATACCACAAGACTGGAGAGAAATAACACCTTGGGCTGCAGAGGTGCATTCTCCATTGGTCCATCTAAAATGGAAAGTTCCCTGCCTTGTGCTCTTTACTTGCAGATCACTGTCTGCCTGTAAGATAGTATTTCTCTTCTTGTGACAGCCTCCTACACATCACTCCCATCCAGGCAACCAGCACCCACTCATCTGGAGACTATTTTTTAGCCCAATACGCTTGATAGAAACTGCTGAACTTCAATGTCTGCCTGCGGTGCAGATGGAAAGAAAAACAAAACAAAACAAAAAACCCAATCATCTACTTTGGCAATGAGGAGAAGAATTAAAAGCAGCAATATACACAGTTAACAGTATTCAGAGGGTAAGGAAGAGGAGAAGAGGGAAGGGCAAAAGACCCAGGGTCCTGTGGCCAGGGCACATTTCTCCCACTTCAAATTTTGTCTGGATTTGCTCATGTTTCTCCGTACTATCTATGGCGAACCTTTTCGAGAAGAGTGTCCAAACTGCAACTCAGAACTCACTTATTTATCACAAAGTTCAAACACTTGCAATCAAACCTGAATACTGAGGTTTTAGTTTAGAAAAAAAACGTGACTTTAGCATCTTTTGTCTTAAAAGGAAAACAAGTAACATGTGAGCCATAGGTTTGCCACCACTGCTATACAGTATACTGTACTCTGTCCTCTAGAAGCTGGTTCAGCAACCCATACACAAAAAACACCATAAGCAAATGGGGTGACTCCAATGAACTATAAAAGTCATCTTTGCTGGTCAGTTATTGTCCTAGTAATCTCTAGAGAAGCTGTATTTTAGGAGCATTTGACCATAAGATTCTCTACACAGAAGCGCATTCATGTCTTGCAAAGCACAGAATAGAAAGCATCCTGAGAATGAAATGAAAAACATAGCTCTGAGGACCTCTCTAGTTATCGCTGCTCTATTAAATACTATGTTGTACTTCAACATCATCCCTCCAGAAACATTGCCCATCATCTCAGACCACTGAAAGCTAGGCCTATGGGAATTGCAGAAAGAGCTAGAAAGTCACCTTCCAAAATGGGAGCTCTCCAGCCCCAGAGAACTCCCACTGCCCTGAGCTGATTGACATCAACGCCCCCACACTGCACTCTGCCAAGGCAACAGAGAGAAAAGAGGGGGTGACAGTGGCAATGAGAGTATTTTTGGTTTCAGCCCTGTGGTGTTTATCTGGGGATGCACAAACCCTGCCCAAATGGTCACCCATGGATGAAACCAAAAGATAAAAGGTAGGCAAGAAATTGCACCAAGGTAGAATCAAGATGGTCCCGCCTAAACCCACTGGGGAACTTGGCGCCTCTTAAGTTAGACATCGAGGCATGGCAGAACACACCTGGGATTCTAGCCCTTGACAGTCTGAGGCAGGAGGATCATGAGTTCGAAGCCCTTTTGGACTATATGATAAGACCCTATCTCAACAAAACTAAACAAACAAACAAGCAAAAGGCAGGATGCCCAGACATGGGTTTCCTAGTATGGTATGGGGTAACCTACCAGATATTCTTGCTAAAAAGGTTCAATCTAACTTTAATAAATCCCATTAATCTAACTGCAGTCAACAGGAAACAAAATGATAAGGGACAAAGTTAAACAATCCCTCCAGGAAACAAAACCAGATCATGGACCATTCAATGAGACAGCAGGCCTTGTTTTGCCTATGCTTCACTGGGATTAAAACTAAGGAAAAAAGGAGCAGTGTGAAGAAGACACCTGGATAAGCCATGGGTCTCTGCCTCCCTACTCCAGCACCTGCATCCTGCTGCCATAACCACCATGCTGCAGGGAAAGGCTGAAGGGATTGCTAAAAGAGATAAAGCCCAGGTGAAGGACAAGCCACAGAGAAAATTTGCAAGTTTGTCTGCTAAACCTTCTCTAAAGACAGAGCACAAGCCTAAAAAAGCCCTTGCAAAGAAGGAGAAGAAGGTACTCAAATGGCAAGAGGGGAAAGCTGATGCAAGGATGGGGATAGCTCTGCAGAAAATGGTGGCAGGTGGCTCTTTTTGTTTTGTTTTTTGTACCAGGGATCAAACTCAGGACCTTGCTCTTCTGAGGCAGGAGGAAGCACCACTGTGCTTAAAATGGAGATGACAAAACAGACTGAGTACAGAAATTCCAAAGTGCTGAAGATGCCATGTGAAATGTGTATATTTTTGATAACTGTGTACTTCCAGTTTGAAATACTATTTTTTGTCAAGCTTTATAAAAATACGGAATTTTGTTTTACGTTTCAAAGGCTGTATTGTCAGCACACAGAACACTTCGTTGTTGTTTTTTGGCAAAGGAACATTCACTAACAGAATGCCTCTAAAGTTGGATGGATGTGGGGAGAATACATTCCCTTTCAAGTTTTGAGACTTCCCCTTGGCTCTCAGGAAGAGGAATTCCCTGATGTTGACACACACAACCACCTCAGCATAAATACCCTGTGATATGAGAAAATTCAAATTCATTTTCATGTCCTCTTCCCCTCTCTGCCATCAACATAAACTTAACTCCCTTAGCCCAAATAGTTGATGGGACCTGACTCCCAGAACTTGGTTTCACCAATATGCTAGACAATCCAGACTTGCTGGTGACAGAGATGGTATCCCCCAACAGAGTGGTGCTTCCTTTTTCAGATTGTGATCTTCAGAATATGAGATGATTAAAAGATAATTCTGCTATTTTAATTTTATTTCCCAAAAGTCAGGGTTAGCTTGTGAAAAATTGTTAAACAACATGCTAAATGTGAAATGTCAATCCTCACTCTAAACTTTTCCTATTCAGTATGTCAGATGGCAACTTTATTGGATTTTACAGTGGGTTTCTGATTTTTGGCAGTACGCCCAAGAAGGGAGTTTGAAAGTTGTTATGTACTATTAACAAGTGTGTGCCCATGTCCTGCCTGAAATACTATGACTGGTTATGAAGAGTGTCTTTAATAAAGCTGGGTACAGTTTGGCTTGGAATTTAAAAAGAGACTGAGACAAAGGAAGAAGAGGAAGAAAAAAAAGAGAGTTTTAGCTATTACAAACTGTGCCACTATAAGCATTGGTACACATATATCACTGTGGTATGATTGTTTTCATTCTTTGAGGAAGATACCTAATAGGGAAATAACTGGGTAAAATGGGACCTCTAAACCTAGTGTTTTGAGGCATCTCCACACTGACTTCTACAGTGATTTCACCAGTCCACACTCCCATCAACAGTGGAGAAGGGTTCCCCTACCTCAAACTTGCCAGCATTTGTTATTGGTTGGCTTTTTAATAGCAGCTATTTCTTCTAGAGTGAAGTGGAATCTCAGTGTAATTTTCCTTTGCATCTCTAGAATGACCAGTGATGTTGAACATTTTTTCATATGTTTATTTGAGGTTTCTACTTCTTTATCTGAGAAATGTCTGTTCATTTCAGAGGCCCATTTTTTTATTGGGTCTTTAGATTTGGGAGGTCTGATTTTTATAAGTTCTTTATATATTCTAGATAGTAGATCTTCATCAGAGGAAGTGTTAGTAAAACAATTTTTCCCATATTGTGGGTTGTCTCCACTCAGTTTCTCTTGCTGTGCAGAAGCTTTTTAATAAGATGAGATCCCTGTTGTTGATTCTTTGTGTTAGTTCATGTGCAACTGAGGTTTTGATCATGAAATCTTTTCCTACACCAATATCTTGAGAGTTCTACCTAACTTCTCTTCCAGCCAGTTTAATGTTTCTCCTTTAATATTTAGATCTTTAATCCATTTCAACTTTAGCATGGTAAGAGATTATCAGTGTAGTTTTAATCTTTGGCAAGTTGAAGCTCAATTTCTCCAGCACCATTTATTAAACTGGCTATCTTTCCTTCAGTGAGGGTGTTTGGCTCTTTTGTCGAAGATGAGGCGGCTGAGTATGTCTAGAGTTGTTTCTGCATCTTTTAATCTGTTCCACTGGTCCTTGAGTCTATTTCTTTCCATTACCATGCTGTTTTTATCACAGTGGTTTTGTAGTATAGCTTCACGTTGTCTTTGTTGCCTAGAATTACTTTTGCTATTCTAGGCCTCTTCTTGTTCCAAATGAATTTTTGGATTGTTTTCTCAAGGTCTGTGAAGTATACTGTTGGAATTTCAATTGGGATTGCATTAAATATATATAGCAGTTTTGGAAGTATGGCCATTTTCATTATATTGATTCTTCCTACCCAGAAGCAAGGGATGTCTTTCCATTTTCTGATACTCTATTCAAACTTTTTTCTGAGTGCCATAGTTTTCAAAGTAGAGGTCTTTGATTTCTTTCCTAGGTATTTCATTTTTTGGGATGCTATTGTGAAGGGATTTGTTTCTCCAGTTCCTCTTTCACAGAGTCTGTTGTTCATTCTTGGGAAAGCTATTTATTTTTGTGTGTTGACCTTGTATTCAGCTACTCTACTGAATTTGATTAGAAGAAGGCTTTTGGTGTAGTTCTTGGGGTCTTTAATAGAGGATCATGCAATCTGCAAATAATTACAATTTAACTTCTTCATTTTCTATCTTTATTGCTTTTATTTCTTTCTCTTGTCTAATTGCTGTGGCTAATGTTTCCAAAAGTATATTGAACAAGAGTGGAGATAGTGTACATCCTTGTCTTGTTCCTGATTTTAGTGTGAAGGATTTCAGTTTTTGACCATTTAGAATGACATTGATTGTTGCTTTTTCATAGATGGCTTTCATCAGGTTGACATAGAAACTATCTATTACAATATTCTGTAGGGTTTTTTTTTTATCATGAATGGTATTGGATTTTGTTGAACACTTATTCTGTATCTATTGAGATGATCATATGGATTTTATCTTTGGCTCTGTTAAAATAGTGACTTACATTTATTGATATGCATATGTTGAAACATCCCTGTATCCCTAAGATAAGTTCTACTTGGTCAAGGTATATGATCTTCTTGATGAAATTCTGCATTCTGTTTGCCAGTGTCATATTGAGGATATTTGCATCTATGTTCATTAGGGTAATTGATGTATAGTTCACTTTTTTTGGTTTTATATCAAGATGATGCTTGCTTCTAGGAATGGATTTGGTAGTATTGCTTCCCTTTTAATTTGGCTGAAGAGTTTAAACAGTAGTGGCAATAGTTTTTCTCTAAATGTCTTATAAATTCAACAATGAAGCTATCAGGACCCGGGCTTTTCTTTTTGATAAGTTTTTAATTTCATTGATTGATATTGGGTCATTTAGAATTTTTAGATCTTCCTCATTCAACTTTGGTAATTCATACATATCTAGGAATGTGTCCATTTCTTCTGTGGTTTCCATGTTATTGGTATATAGGCTCTCAAAGTAGGTATTGATAATCCACTGGATTTCTGCTGGGTCTATTGTAATTTCACCCTTTTCATTCCTAATTGCGTAGATTTGGACCTTTTCTTTCCTTTTTTTGATAAGGTTCACTAAGGGTTTTTCAGTTTTGTTTATTCTTGGTGCCAGCACTTAGGAGGTTGAGGCAGGAGGATCCAGAGCTCCAGGCCATTTACCCTAGTCTGGGTGATATAGGGGAAATAAATATAACTCCCCACCCAGTAGATGTCAGGTACATCGAGTTCCTAGGACCCAGAACCTAAGACTGAATGCTAAGGAACAACGGAGATTAAGAGGAGAAAATTTTTATTGAAAGGAGGACCCATGACAGACAGAAAGGGACTGGAAAGTGGGTTGCCAACAAGCCCACTTTTCAGAAAGTTTCATAGAACAAAATCAAGAGCTGTGTGCAGTCCTGGGAGAGCAGTGCTGGTGGCAGCGAGAGTACCTAGTGGATGGTGGCCAAACACTTCCAGCCTGGCTGGTCTACATGGGCATGGAGCAGGAGTGCATGTTTGGCCACCGGGACAGTGACCTTTGGTGCACTGAGGAGCACAGCCACACCCTGATCCAGCTGGAGGCCTGCGCCATGGAGGCGGGCCAGACCAGCATCACAGTGGTGGGGCTCCCACAGCGCAGTGCTGGTTGTGGGAGCTGCTGTGCAGCCTGGGCAGCAGAGAGCCTAGAGGCCAGAACCGGGGCCACACGATGCTGCAGCACATGTGCAGCTGCCCACTGAGCTGGGCCAAGCTGCCCACCACTGGCCAGGGGCAGCCACAGCCCATGGACCTGGATCTGGCCCTGTGGCTGCACATGGCTGTTGCCTACAGCTATCTCAGGTCCTCCTCATCCTGTGGTTGCCCTGGTTTCTTCTGGAGCTCACTGTGCCAGAGAGCAGGGCCTGAGTCCCCACAGGCTGAGCTGGGAGCTAGGTGCTGCCCAACCTGGGGACAGACATTTGGAGAAACTGACTGTGTGGGTCCCAGGTTCCTCCTGTGTGGGCAGCTCCAGGCCTGAATCTTCAGGGAGAAGTCCCACTCTGGAGAACCACTCTGCTGCCTGAGACACCTGGTGACACCAGCCACTGACTGAAGCCTGAGAGCTGTGGAGTCAGGCCTGGGCGGTAGAGCAATTTGGAGGCTGACCTGAGCTACATGGAATATTTTGTCCCCAAAATGGAAAAAATGTTCAATCTGGGGGTGGGGGAAGAATGTAGTTAAAATTATTAATATATTATATACATGCACCAAATCCTCATGATAAATGTAATTGTTATGTAAATTTGCACCATGTAGTAATCAAAATAAAATTTATGAAAGGAAAAAAATTTTTTGTTGGTGCTTTCAAAGAGTCAACTCTTTGCTTCATTGATTTTTTTTGTATCATTCTCTTAGTCTCGATTGCATTGATTTCTGCTCTGATCTTTATATTTCCTCCCTTGTACAAGTTTTGGATTTGTTTTGCTCTTCTTTTTGTAGAAACTTGAGATTCAACATTAGGTTGTTTATTTGAGTTTGCTCCGTTTCCTAGTAGGAGTATTCATTTCTATGAGTTTTTCTCAAAAGACTGCTATCATTGTGTCCCATAAATTCTGATATGTTGTAGTAGGATTGTCATTTAATTTTTGAAACTGTCTGATTTATTTAATTTCCTCTGTGACTGATTGATTGTTCAGGAGTGTGCTGTTTAATTTCCATGTGTTTATAAAATTCTTGTGATTTCTTTTCCTATTGAATTCCAATTTCATCACACTATGGCCTGATAATATCAAGGGGATAGCTTCAATTCCTCTTCATTTACTTAAACATGTACTATGAACAGGTATGTGTTTTATTTTGTGCAGCTGAAAATAATGTGCATTCTGGTTTTGTGGTGTGGAACACTCTGTAATCATCTGTTAAGTACATTTGTTCGAGAGTTTGGTTGAGTTCTAGTATCTCATTGTTTATTTTTTGTTTAGTTGATCTATCTATTTGTCACACTGGAGTATTGAGATCCCCCATTACTATTGTATAAGTCCTTATTTTTCATGTATATTAATATTTGTTTTATATAGTTTGGTGCACAAGTATTCAGTGAATATATATTTATGATTGTCATCTCTTCCTCTTGGATTATTTCCTTTACATGGATGTAGTGGCCTTCTTTGTCTCTTTTAATTAGTGTTGGTTTGAAATCCATTTGAAAAAAATGTGAGATAATGAAAAGATGGAAATAAAGTGGTTGTAGATGGGGAGGGGGTGAAGGGAGGGCAGGGACAAGGGGAAAAAATGAGAACCAACACTTGTCATGTAGAGGTAAAAGATCCCAACAATGAATGTAACTGTACTGTATCCCTAAAATATACCAATAAACTCAATTAAAGCTGAAAAAAAATAAATGAAGTCCATTTGATCTGCAAAGAGGATAGCTATGCCTGATTTTTTTTTTCAGGTTCCTGTCACATGGAGTATTATTTTCCATCCTTTAACTTTCAGTCTATGAGTTTCTTTTTGAATTAAGTGTGTTTCTTGAAGCATATTTTTGGGTATTGCTTCTTGACCCATTCTGCCTGTTCATTTCTTTTGATTGGTGAATCGAGACCATTGACATTGACAGTTATAACTAATATGTATTGATTTATCCTTGTCATGACTTTTGCTTTTAATTTCTTTTTTTGCCTGATGAATTCATTCTGCTGGGCTTTGTGGGATTGTGATCCTCATTGTCTTTTCCTAGGATGTTTAAAGTTTTTGAAGTGCTGGTTTAGTATTAATGCAGTTGTTCAGGTGTTCTTTGTCATGAAATTATTTTATTTCTCCATCAATTTTGAAAGATAGTTTTTCAGGGTACATCAGTTTGGGTTGGAGGTTGTTTTCTTTTATGTCTTGAAATACTTCAGTCCAGGCTCTTCTTGACTTGAAGGTTTGTGTTGAGAAGTCTGCTGTGATTCTGATGGGTTTTCCTTTGTATGTGATTTGTTTCTTTTCTCTAAATGCTTGTAGAATTTTTTTTCTTCTATTGGGTTTCTGGAATCTTGACTATTATATGCCTAGGTGTAGATTTGTTTTGTTTTGTTTTTTAATCAAAGTCATTTGTACTATCTCCTGTTTCTTCATTGACTCTGATCAGTCTTACGTTATTCTTCTTTACATCATCTAGCAGCTTCTGGATTGATTTCTCATGGTCCCTTGCTGTGTGTGTGTGTGTGGGTGGGTGGGTGTGTGTGGTACTGGGAGTCAAACTTGGGTCCTTGTGCTTGCAATGCAGGAGGTGGAATCACTGAGCTAAATCCCTGGCCTGTCCCTGGCTGTTTTTAAGAAACCTTTCTTTTCCTGTCTTCTATATCTAAAATTCTATCCTCACATTGGCTCATTCTTCTGTGTAAACTTTCAATGGAGTTTTTAATCTCCTAGAGATCTATTTGCATCGTTTTAGGGATTCTGTTTGTTTCCTATGTTGGGATTCCATCATGTTCCTCAGCTCCTCTGTTTGTTTGTTTTTTTTAATCTGTGTCTGCCATAGAGTTATTAATCATGTCTTTCACTATGGATACAATCTCTTTTGTTATCTGAGAAATTATTTCTGATTTTATTTTTTCCACATCCTCTTTCATTGCCAGTTCAGGGAATACAGATTGTTGAGTTTCAGTTTGTTCCATTTCATTGTCCCTTGTAGTTGCCTTTGGTAATCTGGAAGTCTGGTTCTGAGACTTGTTTAGGTGTCTTCTCATTTCACCTTATGCGAACTACCGTGCCTTCATTGATGTGACTATTTGCTCTCCCAGTGGGCTTCAATTCTCAACAAGCTTCAGAGACTTTCTCTTTGCTGCTCACCACTGCACCAATACCTGGGTTTAGAATACTGGCCTTCTGGATCTCTGTGCTGGGCTCTTTTCCAGCTTGGCTTCTGGCTGGGGCTGTGCACATTTAGCAATAGTATCTGGGTGGGCCTCTGGCTGGGACCTGTGTACATGCGCAGCTATTTTTCAGACAGACCTTTGGCTGAAGCCTGTGTGCCCAAGCCACTGGTGTCTGGCGAGGGCCCTGGCTGGGTCCTGTGCACCTGCTCTGCTCTTGCCTGGGCAGGCTTCTGGCTGGGTTCTCAGTACTACACATTTTAAAAGGCAAAGTTCCCCTCCTTATACATCCATGGCATAATACACAGTATATTCAGTGGCATGGCTTCTAAAGGTAGGCATTGACTTCTCAGTGGAGCTACTCTCCTCCCCCGAGAATCCCTATTTTGCAGCAAATGATGCAGTGCCATTTGGGGATCCTAAGAGTTTTAGAGTCTGAGAGGAAAATTATCTCCCCAATACTATTTTTCATTTCTTGGCAAAATCTACTGAGTGAATAAATTGATAAGCAGTCTCCTATCTAGCCACACTTTGGAACTGAGTGTTTAAAAAATAGGAAAAAAGATAATAACCTGATGAGTTCCAGATCACTCTCAAATTTATGTGATATGAGACAGCTATCTAAGGAGTAGGACAGCACTTCTTAACATCATTTTAGTGGTAAGAAAATGAGAATAGGGCTTAACACAACTTGATTGAACATAGCAGCTACCTAAATAATAGTCTGTTTACCTTCAGAGTAAGCAATTCCTTCTTTGGCTTTTCTATGGGAATGCAAGAAAATGTAACTTTGGCTCTTATATCTAATATCCCTGACTTTTGAAGACTGACTTTCTTATTTTTCGTTTTGACAGTTTTGCTTTAAGGCCACAGCCCTCTCCATAGCAACAAGTCTTTTACCTTACAGAAACAGCTCCGTTGGTTGTACCAAGCTGATCTGAATCCTGCCCTATTGTTTTTAGTCAATTCATCCTGGGCTTCTCAAGGTTGACCAGGAAAGTGTCCTGTTCCATAGCCTGAGAGGGTTAATGTCTTATGTATGGTGTTTGTTTCATGTACTCCATTCGCACCAAGATTAACAGAGTAAGCCAAAGGCTATTAATATTTCCCTGAGTCTTAGATCATTTGTATCTGCTTTGCTTCTGTCAAGGCAACAGCTCTGTAAAATGTATATGGCTTTATCACCTAGTAGCATTTCCCTGTCATATAAAGTTTTCATTGGCTCCCTCATACCCACAATCTTTGTATTATGGTTATTATCAGCATCATCTTTTGCATGCATTAGTTCTTGGTTTCACGTGACATAGAACTGCACTCAAACTGGCTTAAGACAAAATGCAAATTTATTGCCTCAGAAAGCTGAAAGGCAAAGAGCTGGGCTGGCTTCAGGTGTGGCAGGATTTAGACCTTAAACTGTAACGTTACCACTCAATTTGTCTTTACTTTCCTGCCTACTGTCTAGACTTTATTTTGTCTCCATTTAGGTCTTCCAAGAGCTCCAGGAAGTCCCTTCAGGTGACAAGATTTTTGGGATAGTGATAGCCCTACATTTTCTGAGGTTATAGCTCAGCTTGAAAGAGAAAATCTTTGCTGTGTCTTATAACAAGTCCCAAGATTTATTCTAACTCAACCAATTTAGATTGCTGCTCATCTCTGAACCACTTACTGTGGACAGAGGAATATGCAGCATACTCAGAGGTTTGGGTGTGAGTCAGGTGTTCCATCCTCAGGAACTCACTGGGCAGGGTCTAAATCTGCAGGAAGAGTCAGTAGCTATTGTTGTAGAGGGAAAAGGAATATAGGGAGGCAAAGTACAATTGTTGATGTTATTATTATCACCATCAGAATTATTTTAAGCTACTGTTATGTGCATGGTTCTATTTAATCCTTAGTAGTGCCATGGCACATAGAAATAGCATAATACATGTTAGAAATGGGATTTTTCTTAATGATAAACATTAGTTCAGTCCTGCAAACTGCCAATCAGAAAAGGCTGCCAAAAGTTGCCTACATAAAAGAAAGCAGACATTACTCCCTTTCGCATAAATAATACATCAGATTGTAAAGTATTTCTTTTTCAGAACTTTATTATTATATTGTTTTGATTACCCAGGCAGCATCTGCATATGTTATAAACTGAAGTGCATTTTATATTGCTATATAAATGGATGGTTTTAAATCTTTCCCTAGGCAAGGGAATCTGACACACTTCACTGTCAGCTGAATTGGAATTGGGTTGCTTCCAAAATGCACTTTCAGTATCTCCTTGCTGGTGCCCTGCTGTCTAAACAGGAAGTCTTTTGCTCCTAGGGTTGAGCACCAAGAGAAAGGAAAGGGGACTGGCAGGTCAGCTGCCACAGGCAGAAGTGATGCTGCCTCTCCTGCCTCTTTCCTTCCCAACTTCTTACCTTTTTACAGTATAAACAGGGAGTGATCTCTGCAAGAGGACAAGGCACAGAAAATTATGTGAGAAGCAGTTTCTTCCAAAGACAGTACTACAAACGGCGCATAACTGGTGCCACTCTGGGTGCATGTATATAAGTTATTTCAAAAGAACATTGTGGATTCAGAGAGCAGAATAAGTTCATTATATACTGTGAGTATTAAGAAATAACTCAGAGTTGAGAAAGTCTGAGTCAGACATGATGCACCATCATTTTGAAAGGAGTGCCTTATTGTCTATTGAAGAAAAGCAGGTGCAGGTTTATTATTTCTCTGGCCATTGACAAGAGTGAAAATCAACATCCATCAAGTGCACACACACAAAAATACACACATTGTTCTCTCCCTCTCCCTCTCTCTCCCTCTCTCTCTCTCTCTCTCTCTCTCTCTCT
>NW_022900921.1:33692602-33718597 GCF_012274545.1 Fukomys damarensis | reverse complement strand
TATATATACACACACACACACACATATGAACATGTATTATTTATAGTATATGATCAGTGTCCAATATCTATTATCTTTCTATGTGTATATATACATGTGACATGCATATGTGAAAATACACATACATTTTAACTTTAGAAAAAAATAAGCAGTGCAGCCTCCCACGTTTGAAGGACAGAAAGCCTTTTCTTAGTACTGATGGAATCCTCCTTGCGCTTAGGCTTACAATAGCTGCCTAACATGAACCCCAAACAGCAGTGCAGTCAGCTTCAGCCATGGCCCTCTCCTCATCTTTGAACTCTTCAAGTGTGCACAGGAATGGCAGGTACTTTCCCTCTGAACAGCATCTGTGGACCCCTCACCTTGGGTCCTGTAAGTCCCCACACTTCAGGGCAGAGAGAGCCAGTGATTCTCTTGGTAAAGTATCTTCCACATCACCTCCTCCCTGCCCTTCCAGCTAGGAAGAGACTCCTTCCACTCAGCAAGATGCTAGACATGAATAATGGCTTCCTTACTGCTACTTCTTGTTCTTTGGTTATGAGGTAACTGAAAAGATTCCTTTTCTGTATTCATCCTCAATGCTATGTAGAATGAGAGCTACAGAGGAACACAGAGGGCCATGGAGTCTTCTGACAAAATCACAGGCAGTATCAGAGCTATCCATGGTGCCTACTCTGCACAGACCTGGCCCCAAGCATCAGAGAATCCAAAAATTATGTAAGTCAGATGCACCCTAACACCACCATCAGAGATGCAACCAAGGAAGGGTTAAAAGGATCTCCTCTATCCTATGAATGCACAGAAGAGCCCTTCCATTCTCCATGCACACACCAGAGATGAGTTGGACTCTTGGAGTTAACATAACACATTTTGGATATCTCTGCTTCCTTGGAGAGAATTTCCAAGAAGAGACAGAGATGGGTGGAAATGCAAAGCCTGTTTCTGCAGCCTCACTCTGATTTCATAAAACATTGAGAAAAAAATCTATCACATCAGTTAATATTTGTGTACATTATCTCTCCTCTCTCTGCTGACTGCTTCCCTGAGATAATGTATTCAAACCTGGCACTCAAAGTACTTGATCCATTACAGTTACACTACGAGATTTTTGACTCAGTGAAGGCAATTTGGTGAGCAATTTCTCAAAGCTGATTTTTCGTTAGAAAGAAGAGGGAAAGTTGGGGATTAAGTGAGAACAAAACAGACTGGCAAGAATATGTATTACAACTGCTAATTCCAACAAACAGTGAGTCACCTGGTCTCACCACAGCCCTCTGTGAAGCTGCTTCTCCACTGTGCCACTGTTTTGTATTCACAAACAGTAAATAGGTTTAAAAACATTCTGATAAACAGTGGATTTACTTTGTTCCTGTTCCCAGTCCTGAGGTCTGGCCTCCAGGTTGGGCTTGGGGGTGGATTTTATTCATAAAACTGATCAAACATTCTATAGCTAAAATATTTATTCAATTCTCCTTTCTTTTTAATTAAAAGGAAATTGGCCTATTTCACCTAGCGCTACAGAAGGAAAAGACCAAATTTACTTTCTGTTCTTTGCGATTATGTGAAACATTTACTTCTTCCCAAAATAAACTCAGAGGGCAATTTGAGATGAGGTCCAGTAACACTGCCAGTAGATAAGTAACAGTCTCTTTTGTCACCTTTATATTATTTTTCTTCAGCCTTAAATTTTCCTTAAAGGAGAAAACTATAACAGAGGAAAAAAAGAACTATTATGAAAATATGTAAAACTTTCCTTGACCAAACTCCTGCTGGTAGTGAGTATATCTGTGTAGAAAACAGAACATTTATTCCTTCATTGATTCAGTGAATATTTGCTAACTACCCAGCATGCACCAGCTACAGGACAGATGCAAGCAGAATGACTTGGAAAGGTCATGGGTCTGACATTCAGGTAGCTGTAGGACTTAAGCAGGTGTTATGGATATGTGAATGTGGCTGAGGAAATCCCACGACCAAGGCAGACAGCAGGACATTCCTCCAGCCAAAGGGTTCACACATGTATAATTTTTTAAACTTTGCAGGCCTACCGTGAGCTTCCAACTTTCCATCTCTGGAACATAGAGAAGTGTGGCCCAGCCTGAGTCCCGAGCCCTACATTGGGGCCCTACTTGTAGCTGACCCACCCAGATGGCCTTGTTCTGGGACCTAGACCCACTGATTTGTTCTCCTTGGGGGCAGGGAGACATGGATGGGGGGAACAAGGACGAATAACAAAGTGACAGGTGACGGGGCAACCTGTGGGCAGCCAGGGCGGCGCTAATACCTCTAGCAGGCAGAGGAGCCCCGAGCCTTTGGCTCACCTCACTTTCATTTACCCAAACACCAAAACAAAGTAATCAAAGACACAAGATTCGAGGACCCGGAATTTGTGTCAGTGGATCACTCGCTGACTGCCTCACAAGCGCAAGGACTCAAGATGGATCCCTGTACCCATTAGTACATTCTCTGGTAAACAACTTAACTTCAGCTGTCTTATGTTTTCCCTGCAATGCGCAGTCACACCTGAGTGTTCCTGTGTGTTCACAGAGGAGGCTACTTAGGCCTCAATTCTCCTCTGGTCTCCTTCCAGAGAAAGAAATCAACTCTTTTAGAAAAGTAAACCTGGAGGAAGAAGCAGGGGTTCAATACAAGGAGAGAGACGAGGAAAGGACTTTATAAACCTGAAGAAGCTTCACAGCCAGAAGCCTAGAAAGTAGGGAGGGAGATGCCTGTGTGCTTTAAGGATGAAACGGTAAGACTTTCTTTAGTTTGCACAGAGCAGAATTCTGGATCCCTTCTAACTTGTTCATGTCCCAGAGAAACCCGGCTCAGTCCCTAATGTTCCCCTGGCCAAAACCTAGGAAATATCATTCTCAGCTCTTTTTCTTTCACACCCAGGAAGACTTAGGGTTTTTGTTTTGTTTTGTTTTTTACAGTTGTATATATTAATGGAGTTCTCTTGAAGAAAAAAGACTACAAAACTAGATGCAAAAGTGAATATTTATTTTGGAAAAGTTGGTAAAAGTGGCAGGCCCTGAAGCATGAGCTTCATGCAAGACCTACATCAAAGCCATCATTAGAATCTGTTGTCTCTACTGTCAAAAATTTATTCAGAATCCTCTTTTTCCTCTTGACATGTAGCACTGCCATTCTAGATTGGTGAAAGAAAACCTTTCAGAGCTTGCCATAGTAACAAACAGCCGGCTGAGGCACATGTGCCATAAGTTTGTCACCACTGCCCAAGCCATCACCCAGTGTGGCCAGATTCCTGCAATTCTGGCCCCCGACAGGTCTCTTGACCCCCTCCCCCTGCCATAGTCTAAACTATCGGGCAGAAGAGCGATCCCAACACCCTTTTCCTCAGAATCCTTAATATTTATTGTACAGAGAATGGAAGTCAAAGTCCTTCCTCTGGTCTCCTGACACCCTAACAGACAGCCCCTGTTTACTTCTCAGTCATTTTCTGCCACTGTCCCACAGACCCCTCCACTGGTACTATGTTGGTTGGCTTCCTTGCTGCTCCTTTAACAAAGCTTTAGGGCCTTTGCATTTCTTTCCCCCTACCTAAAATACCTTTTTTCTAAATATTTTCATATCTTCTCCCCTTCATGTATTCACTCACAGTTCAAAGGCCACTCTCTGAGCACCACGTCTAAAACACACTAACTAGGGATGGGGGTGTGACACAGTAGTAGAGCACCTGCCCAGCGTACCTGAGTTCCTGGGATCCATCCGCAGCACTGCTAAAGGAAAAAAAAGTAAGTGCACTAACTAGCCTTTAACTTCTATTTCCTTATTCTTTAACTTTTTCTGTATATCATTTATGATTAGTTATTATTTACTCACTTGTTATTGTCCATTGCCCCTACTAGAACATAAACTACACAAATGTGAAGATTTTCTATGTGTTGTTTCTGTGTTTTGTGTTTTCCCAAACCTTAGCCAAGTATCTGACATAAGGAATAATTTGCATCCTGTTCTGCAGAAATTTGGCCTCTCCAAGGCACTTCAAATTAGATGTAACTTTGTCAGATTTCAGATTTTTTCTAAATGATGCTGCCTTTGTTCAATGTAGTTTAAAAATACTTCCTTTAAGTTATCTTTGGATCTGCCAATGGATTAAGCCATATTAAATACAGACTCATTATTCACTATTTATATTTTTATAATGTCAAATATTATTCAATGAGATCCGTATCCCACCCTGCCCTTTATTCACAATATCTGACACAAACTGACTTTTGCAGATTTCCAAAAAGCAAAATAAGCACTTAAATGGTGATGTATTGCTGACATTGCAGATCTTTTTACATTGGTCTGCCTTCCCTTCCCACTCAGCATCCCTATGCCTCAGGGTTCTCACATATAAAACAAGAGGATTTGAATTAGAAGTTTCTAATGACTCTCCAACGCATCATTTTATGAGTGGGTGAGCTCCAAATATGTACACATATTCTACTTTAGTGGTGTATGTATTAAAACAGATTACCAGAAAGCACTGTAAAGACCATCAGGCAAAGCAGATGCAAATGTGTAGCCTTCTAGTTGCATTAGCTCTTGGCTGAGTGAGGAAAGATTCATCATTGAAGACCCATTTCCTGAAGGAGTGAGTCGTGCTGGGAGCTAAGGGTGGCTATGGGATGGAAGTTCTCCCTGTGAAGGCTCCAGGGGTGCGTAGTGTGATAATATTCAAAAGCTGGCAGCTGTGTGCAGAAATTCCTGGGATGAATCTAGAACTTGATCATGTGTAACCTTAAAATAGTGTAAATGTGAGAGGTCTTTCCTTGAATGGATTTGTGGCCATTTAATCTGGATTCAGCGTCAAATCTACCATTCAACTTAGTAAATAATTGGAACATCAGATATTTTCCATTACATTCTTCTTCCCCTATGTTAATATCATTATTAAGCTAAACGAGTATACTTTTAGTAGGAGTGAGGAGAACACTCAATTAATATACAAAGTTAACAATGGCCTGTTTGCATTTTTTCTTGAAATAGTCTCTTTACTTATTATTTCTAATAGAATTATAGCCACAATTGGAAAACAGCTTTTTTCAGGGTGCAAATAATTTTTTCATGTCCATTTGGTACTTGACAGCACTATTGGTGCATTACAAAAAAATCAAGGACATTTAAGCCAGACAGATCTGACTTTTATTCTAGTATGGCTATTTACTTGCTCTGAGACCTTGGAATAGTTACTTCATGCTTTAGTGGATGCTTTTCCCTGTAAGTGAAGTCCAGACCTGAACTAGCTTAAATGAAAAGGCAATTTGTAGTCTATTAACTGAAAAAGTCCAAAGAGACGCATCCACCAGGTCATCACAACCCAGCGGCTTTCTCCATCTCTGGCTGTCTTGGCTCTGCTGTTTGTGTGTATGAGCTTCTTCCTTTGGTCAGCAGGGAGAGGTGAATATAGCCTTTCCAGGCATCACTCCCTAGTATAGAAGTACCTGTTATTAACACATTTAAGTTTTACTAGTAGCTATTACCATTCCTCTGACCCAGCATCCAGCCCCTGTAGCATCCTTCCCCATGACTTCCATGCAATCTAGTCCACAAAAAGATGTTCTATGGCACAATAAGGAATTTAGACCCTGCTTCAGTATTATGTCCAGTGTTCATTCTGGTAAGTGCATTTCAGCTGAATATTATCACTACGTTATACTGACATGTGTGATATTCAGAAAGCCTATCTTTCCTATGCTTTTTGAAAGAGCAATAAAACTTCTTTCCCAGAAATCCCTAGTATGTGTGCCCCCCAAATCCCTTTGCCCAAACTTCATAATGTTTCATTTCCTGACCAATTACTATGGCCAGGAGAATGTCAAGCCCTTATTAGCTTAGCCTAAAACTGAGCATCTGCAAAGGGGAATAACTTGCTCCTAAAACTACTGGAAAAGACAACTCTTCCCAGGTGAGAGCGAAGTGGACACCCAAATAAGAGTCTGAGTATAACTGGAAGGGGGAAATTGATACTAGGGAGGCAACCAACAATGCTCATTTTTTAAATCTTAGGAATACTATCTATAAAATGGTTATAATATAATATAATTTACAGCAATGCCTAAGGTATAAAGGAGATCACATATTACTATATGTGCTCAGTAAATGGTAGTTAACAACAATGAAACAAAATGTGCTTAGCATGTGTAAGTCCCAGAGTTCAATCTCCAGCACCCAAATAATTAATAATAATAATAATAAGCTGATATCAAAAATTGTGAAGGAAGTTTTTACATCATTCACAATCTTTTAAAATTAGTCTTCTGTAGTTTAATGGCTCCTAGCAAAAGGCACAATACTTCTGGCTCAGATATAAAGAACTTCATTGCTCACAATATTAGTGATAGCTACAGTATTAGCATTTTCTTATGCCCATTCCCTGCACCAGTAATTCACAAAATTTGATTTAGAGGACCCAATTGACACCTACATATGCAAGGAGTTGCATTACAAGAGAGGAACTCTGCAATGGGTTGAGTTATATTCTCCTTAACGTTCATGTGCTGAAATATTATCCCCCAAGGTAGTGATATCAGGAGGTAGGACCACTGGGAGGCGATTAGGTCACGAGGGAAAAGCTCTTGTGCATGTAACTAATGATCTTATTAAACAAACAGCAGGAAGATCCTTCACCTCTCCCAACAGGTCAGGTTGCAGTGAAAAGACAGCTTTCTATGAGGGGCAGTAGACCCTCACTAGACACGAAGTCTGCACCGCTGCCCTGGTCGCAGGATTCCCAGACTCAAGAACTGTGGATATCAATTTCAGGTGTATGCAAGTCCCACAGTGGATGTTTTGTTTTAGCAGCTTAGATAAACTAAGATGGCAGGCATTTTTTAATTTTTCTTACATGTAACATTTGACTACTTCTCTATTGCTGTAAGATTTACAGTGGATATGATGTGTGGGTGTCAGGTCTATAGCCTGACCAGTTACCGGGGGATGTCTGGTCACCTGAATGAGGGTATAACAGGGGATGAAGGAATAATATACAAAGAACAAGGAATAAAGAATAAAGAACAATAGTTTATTACTTGGGGGACCAGAAATTGATCTTAGCCTTCTCCTGGCTAAGACCACCTGATCTTATTCTTTCATAGCTAAGATCACAGGCTCAGGATTAGTCGGTATTTATGATTATATAATATAGCAAAACATAGGTATGAATGCAGATGTAGGAAGGAGCAGAATTAATGCACCATAAGCAGTCTGTAAAAGGGGAGTAACTACATATTCTTCTGAAGGATGGGTCACATTAACAAGCCACCTGTGCTATCTTGCAGGTCATAGATAATGAGCCATCTACATGATCTTTAGCTAATGTTTGATCTTGGAGAATTTGAAGTGGAGAGGGAATTCTGAGGTAGATTAACAACAATATATCTTTACAATAAATTTTTAAATTTAAATATTCACTCTGTTTTATGATCACATCACAGTAATCAACCATTTATGACAAATTGTACCAAATAAGAACATTCAAGTGTGTCCTTATACACCTTATTCACTAGATCTCACACCATGAGACTTCTTGCTTTTCTCCAAAGTCAAAATGACAATGAAATACAAACCTTTTGAATCAATTCAGGACACTGAGGCATCCATGGCAGTGCAACCAGAGACACTTATGAAAGAGGATTTATGTATCTTCAGAAAATGCCAAGAACTACTAGATAAATGAGTTTGAAGCAGAGAGGAGTATTTTGAGGGGGATCAATGTCAATGGTTCTTTTATTGTAGTAATTTTTTAAAATTTAAACTTTCACCTCATGTTTTGATTACACTGCATATATGAAGGCTGGATAGAGCTTGTGAAATCCATGACATGTGTTCATTATCCATACCTGCTCAGTTAAGTGTTTCCTGATAATGGGTAACTGCAGTGCCTTAAGAATGGCATGGTTTAGTAGAGATTTCTGTCCATGCATGACTTTCAGCTGTCCAGTATGACCTTCAACTGCAGCAAGATCGTGTCTCATCAGCTTAAATTAAGGGACATTCAAGGACTTAAAATAAAGTGGAGAAAGGATAGGGGGTGTCAGGAAGAGAGCCACAGCTACTAAACCTTATTTAAAATAAACAGAAAGTTTTCTCTAAAGATGCATCAACCCTGGATCTCTACTCTAGTATCACAATATAAGCTGAACTTTGCCTCATTGACTGCAGTGTGCAGAACTCCAGTGAACATCAGAGCTCAGCAGCCATTCCAGCACTGCTGCTTACCAGCTGTGTGGCAAAGCAAGTTTCACATTTTTGTTCTTGAAAATAGGAATAATAATAGCACCTGCCTCATAAAGTCATTATGGAGAGTAAATTTCCAAGTGCTTAGCATAGAGTCCAGTACACATTGTCAATAAATGGTAGGTGATATACTTGTTTTAAAAAAACATTGGTAATGATAGTCTTAATGATATGAGGGGGGAAACACACCCTCTCTTCCATTCTTATTTCTCACCAGACACATGTGGGACAAAAGATTATTCCATAAACCATCTACATGTGGCTAGCTTAGACTGGTCATCAAAATAAGAAGGGAAAAAATGATAAGGCATCTGGAACACTAAGCAATATCTCTGTGTCACTGTAAAATCCCTCTGGGTAACGCATCTATTCCTGGACTCCATGTATTCTATTCCTAGCCCTAGGAAATGCTGTTCTATCTCTTATCACTCTTGTTGTATCTCTTATGAGGTTAAGTGTACTATTTTTATGAGATTAATGAGATGTTAACTCATTCATGAGTTGTTATATTTGAATGATGCATGAATAGAAATTTCCTAACTGGCAGAGTTTCTTGCAAATGTTACACCTTCAATTATTCCCTTTCCCTTTATTGCTATTACATTAAGGTGAAATAGAGTTTCCTACGTGTTGTTGTTAAACTGTCACTTTGGGAGCCTAACGAGGAGCAACTATTTCAACAAATTTTAAACTTCCTTGAGCATAAGAATCAGTCAGGGAGCTTGTGCTTATTCAGGTTTCCCAAGTCCAGTTTACAAAACTTTTAATCAGTAAATCAAGGAACATATTTTTTTCTTTTTATTGAGTTTATTGGTATAATCTAGGTATACAATACAATTACATTCATCATTGGGATTCTGTACCTTTACATAATAGGTCTTGATTCTCATTTTTCCCCTTGTCCCTGCCCTCCCTTCACCCCCTCCTCCCCTCCCCATTTACAAACACTTTATTTCCATTTTTTCAGTTTCTCATATTTTTTTCTCTCCCTTATTACCTGTCCCCCACCCTTCCTACTTTCCCTACACCTTTAGCCCTTTACTTCCTATTTCACATTACTAATTATCTCATTAGGATCCTGTGTACCATTATAGTTTTTCATACCAAAGAAACTATTCGGTATTTCAGTTAAAGAAATCTCTATATGAACATTAAAAATAGGGAATCCTAAAATAAAACTAAAAAGGAAAGTAAAAGAGAAAAGGCAATGATGTAACATTAAAGTAATCCTTAATTCTGGAGATGAAAATGGTCCCTGAACATATTTAAGTTGCTTCTTGCTCTTATAGTCTTATCTTATTCTTTTTTTCATTGTTTAGAGAATACTTTATTAGTTTCTGTAATCAAACCCACGTAGATATGACCTTACATATTTATTATGATGTGTTACCCCTGTGCACATGGAAAAAAAATAAAAAATAAAAATAAAAATAAATTAACATTTCTAGACCAATATGCCTGTCCATTTGTGTACAATGCCAAATCAACACAGTAAATAGGGATGACTTTTTCCAAAGTTGGCAGCACCGTTAAAGTTTCACAAAATTCAATTTATATATATGTATATGTATATATATATATATATAAAATGTATTTATATAAAAAGACTAATAATAGTATGTTCTGCATCGACAGCAGCAACAGCTTTTCCAGGTTCTGCAGTCATCTGAACAAAATTATACACATTCAGCACATTCCATTAAAAAAAAAAAACAAAGAAAAGAATAATATCCAGACAACAGCAAAGTTCTGTTGCTGTTGTGGTACCTGGCACCAGTTTTTCTATTAGCCTCTTAATCATCATCTGGAAAGAGAACATGCTAAAGTAATATCATTAAATGTAGCTCTGATAAAGCACAGTCCCTACTATGTATCATAAAGTGGGTACCAGATATTTTACATTCATAGAGGTATGATACAGTACTGTCCTACATCAATAATACTAGATTCAGTTTTGGTTTGAAATTTACTTTGTCTGCAAGTAAGATTGCTACCCCTGTTTTTTTCTGGGCTCCTGTCACATGGAGAATTGTTTTCTATCTTTTCACTTTCAGTCTATGGGCTTCTTTTTGCACTAGGTGTGTTTCTTGTATACAACATATTGTTGGATTTTGCTTCTTATTCCATTTTGCCAGTCTATTTCTCTTGATTGGTGAGTTGAGGCCATTGACATTGCTGGTTATAACTGATATGTACTGACTTATTATTGAAATGTTATTGGCCTTTTGTTGACTCTTTTTACTTTTTCACCTTCTCCTTTTAATTTCTTGCCTTGCCTATTTGATTTGCTCTGTTGGGCCTCATGGTGTTGTTGCCTTCATTGTCTTTTTCTAGGATCTTGTTTAGAATTGCTTGTAGTGCTGGTTTGGTATTCATGTAGTTTCTCAGGTGTTCTTTGTCGTGGAAGTGTCTTATTTCCCCATCCATTTTGAAAGAGAGTTTTGCTGGATACATCAGTCTAGGTTGGAGGTTGTTCTCTTTTAGTCCTTGAAATATCTCATTCCAGGCTCTCCTTGCCCCAAGGGTTTGTGTTGTAAAGTCTGCTGTGATTCTGATGGGCTTTCCTTTGTATGTGATTTGTTTCTTTGCTCTTACTGCTTGTAGTATTTTGTTCTTCTGTTGGGTTTCTGGGTTCTTCATTATTATATGTCTAGGTGTAGTTTTTTTTTATTGTAGCTAGTTGGGGTCCTATATGCCTCAGTTATCTGAATGTCAAATTCTTCCCCTCTGTTTGGGAAGTTTTCTGTCATTAATTCTGCAAACAGCTTTTTTAAATCCTTTGTATTTTCTCCTGCTACTTCATGTATTCCTATCAGTCTTATGTTATTCTTCTTTGCATCATCTAGGAGTAGTTGGATTGACTTGTCATGATCTCTTACTGTTTTTAAGAGACCTCTCTTTTCATGGTCACTGACTGCAATCTTATTTTCTACATCTGAGAGCCTATCTTCACATTCTTTTATTTCTGTTGCGTACACTTTCAATAGAGTATTTAATCTCCTGGATATCTGTTTGAATCTGTTTTATGGATTCCATTTCTTTCCTATGTTGGGCATTTATTTTTTCCATTTCTTTCTTATGCTGGGTCATCATGGCTACTATCATGGTCCTGAGCTCATCTATTTTTTTTGTCAGTTTCTGCTCTAGATTCTCAAATCACAACTTCCATTTTGCTCACTATCTCTATGGTTATCTGGGAAATTATTTCTGTTTTGAATTTTTCTAGAGCCTGATTGATCTGTTTTGTTACTTCCTATGCTTTGAGTTCAGGGTGTCCTGGTGGTTCACTATTGGCCTTTTCATCCTCATTTGCCCTACTGTTTGCCATTGGTGAACTGGAAGTCTGTCCTTGTGTCTTGCTTAAGTGTTTTCTCATTTTAATTTTTGTTGTCGGACTGTGCTTGGTTTAATCTCGGGGTTATCACCCAAATCTTCCTGATATAGTTGCACCCTAGCTTGTGTGTCTCTAACGACCCACAGACATTCTCATCTTCATAACATCAGAGAAAACAGCTCATCAAATCAATGGCAATGCTTTATCCCAACTGATACAATCAGCAACACATTAAGATCAAGCACAACTTGGACACTGACCACCTGTGGTAGTCACTAATCTATCACCCTGAAATCATTTGAATTAAATTGAAATCAAGAAGCAGTTCAGAACATGTCTGCAGTGAACAAAATTTCAATATAGTATATTTACCATTTAATGGCTCAGACAGAGCGAGGATGCAAGACCCCTGATCTCAGTTAGCTGATGGTTGAACCCCCTGACGCTGACTGACCTCAGTCTGCAAAGCCCAGATTGAGTTCCCCATCCTTCTGAATGGTTGAACTCCACAATGTTCTATTACAGGTTTCCCATGCCTTTTCTTTAAAGATGTTCAAAGTTGGGAACTCAGAAAAATACCCTAGATGACCACCTCTGTCTTTGCAGAGTGGATCCAAAGACTGGCACAGTCAGGAGGTCTGAGAGTGTGCTACCTTCCGGGCACTTGAGTGATGTCTTTTGGGTAGGGAGCAGGCATGGCTCTCCTTCCCGCGGTGGATTGGGGCCCCAAGGAATGTATTTTTAACAAGTGGAGTTTGCTGATATAGATGATGTTATGACCACACTTTGAGAAATGTCTCAAATGCAAACTGTTTTCATCTCAACTAATAGTATTCATTTCTATTTCCTTTTTGTACAGTGAAAAATTGCTTTTCTAAATGAGATATAAAATAATGGCAAAGAGTAGCATGGCCCTAGGGAAGAAAGACAACATTCTTGTTTCCTCTCTGGTATCTTTACTACTGTCTTTACTACTTGGACCCACTGTTGACAATGCAAATAAAGGATGGTTTCTTCTAAGATCAGGAAATTCTCTCTTGTTTTGAGAAGAAAAATAGAGAATTCTTCTGGCTCAAAAAGGCCCAGAAAAACATAAAAGGAAAAGGTCATCAAAGTATAATGAAGAGGGTTTTATCAAATAGAATACAATCTATAATGTGCCAGTGAGGACTTGGATAATTATATAGACAGATTCAGAAGTAATTTTTACTGTTTTTAGGGAGGAAAATTGATTATTGGGTTCTAATTATGCTAAATCACAACATCAGTGTCTCCTGGATGTGGAAAGAGAAAAACCATATGCAGATAAAACTGATAATGTTGCACCCTCTTCCATAGAATAAAACTGCATATGAAGTGCCTGGTGAAGAGTGACAACTGTTAATTTTTCCTTAAAACACAGGTCTTGCATGAATGGTTTATTATATACCATTCTATGTTGGCTATTTCTAAAAATTGTATTTCTGTGACAGAGACTATTCTCCCAGGAGGTTCCCTGTTTATAATGCAGACCCATCCAGATCCCTGGAACAGGTTCAGTAGTGGCCCTCCTCTTGCTTTAGGATGGTGAGGTAGAAATAGCTCTATAAGTCAGAGTGCCTGGATCATCTCATAATATTGAGAATATTGAAAGGTTGCTGCAAATTAGGTTTCAAGCTGTTGTACCATTTATAGAAAAAAAAAGAAGCATATTTCTTTAACGCATCCCTCAATGGTTTAATGAATTTAATTGCTCCTATTCTGAGTCTGGCTTCAAATAGCATACTCAATTAACCTGACTCTATTTAAAGGAGGGAAGGAAATCATCAAATCTTAAAAGAAAGCATCATGTAGAAACACAAAACTGAAACTGTTATTCTTTTTAGAGTCAGCTTTGAAAAGAAGTCTCCAGAGCCTCCTAAATTTGGCAGTGAACCTGGAAACAGAGGTATGAGAGGGGTAACATCCTGAAGCAAAAGCAAGGAAGATGATCTGTAGCTTAGAGAGGGAAGAAAACCCTTTCTACTCTGACTCTGAAGTGGGTCGTATCACTCTCTCCCAGTCCTGAGGAGAGAAAAGCCTTCCTTCACTGTTTGCCCCAATTCCATCACAGGATGATTTGATTGAGAGGCTGGTTCCATTTCCTGCAATATTTTTAAAAGAAGTAGACACTGTTTGCCAATCTATGAAGCTGTGAATTTCCACACATAATTCTTCTCCTTTGCCTTCTCTTAGATATAGCTGCCCAGCCATCTGTCTGTCTCTTCCCTCCTACTCTCAGACTCATTATCCAGAAATCATCACTTTCCCAACTCTTTCCACCATGGTCACTTATGCAGCTAACTTCCCATCCATCTGTCCAGAAATTATCAAAGGAGAGTGATGAAATTCAGAAAGCTGTAACTGTGTCTGCAAGTTGCACCACAATTACTTTGTGAACTCATGAAAAGCATTGGCTTTGAGAAAACCAAACAGTAACGACTAGCTGATACTTTAGGAGTTTTCATAGTATGCCTGGCTTTCTTCAACTTACTTAATCCTTACATCAGGATTGTACTGATTATATCCATTTTACATAGAAATAAATCAAGGAGACTAAGAGAACAATACAAAAAATCAATGAATTAAAGAGTTGGTTTCTTGAAAGAATAAATAAAATAAATAAAACCTTAGCCAACATTATCAAAAAAAAAGGAAAGAAAAGGCTCAAATTCATGCAATTAGGAATGAAAATGGTGAAGTCACAAGAGATCCAGCAGAAATCCAGAGGATCATGAATACTTACTTCAAGAACCTATACTCCAATAAAATGGATAACACAGAAGAAATGAACAGATTTCTAGATACATATGAATTACAAAAGTGGAATGAAGTAGATATAAAAATCCTAAACACCCCAATTAAAATCAGTGAAATTGAAAATGTGATTAAAAATTAACCAAAAAAGAAAATCCCAAGCCCTGATGGCTTCATGGCTGAATTCTGCAAGACATTTAGAAAGAATTATTGCCACTACTCTTTAAAATTTTCAGTGAAATTGAAAAAGAAGCAATACTTACAAATTCATTCCTGGAAGTAAGTATTACTTTGATACTAAAACCGGGGAAAGACCCAACCAAAACAGAGAACTACAGGCCAATCTCCCTAATGAGCATAGATGCAAAAATCCTCAATAAAATACTGGCAAACAGAATACAGAGAATGAGCAAGAAGATTATACAACCTGAACAAGTCAGACTATCCCAGGGATGCAAGGATGGTTCAACATACATAAATCAATAAATGTAATGCACTATATTAACAGAACCAAGGACAAAAACCATATAATTAACTTAATAGATGCAGAAAAAGCATTTTAAAAAATTCAACACCCATTCATGATATAAAAAAAAACACCTGCAGAAAGTTGAAATAGTTGGTCTTTATCTCAACTTGATAAAGGCTATTGAACAGCCAACAGCCAATATCATTCTAAATGGTCAAAAACTGAAAACCTTCACCACGCTAAAAATCAGAAACAAGATAAGGATGTCTACTATTACTACTTCTTTTCAATATAGTTTTGGAAACATTAGCCACAGTAATTAGACAAGAGAAAGAAATAAAATGAATAGAGATAGGGAAGGAAGAAGTTAAACTGTCATTGTTTGCTGGTGATGTAATATTCTACATAGAAGACACAAAGAACTCTGCCAAAAGACTTCTAGATTGATGGATTCAGTAGAATACAAGGTAAATACTCAAAAATCAATAACCTACTTGTACACAAATAACATACTCACTGAGAGTGAAATTATGGAAACAATCCCTTTCACAATAGCATCCAAAAAAATGAAATATCTAGGAATCAATCTAACAAAGGAAACAAAAGACCTCTACATTGAGAACTACAACAACTCTGAAAAAAGATATTGAAGAGAATATAAGAAAATGGAAAGACATCCTTTATTCCTGGGTAGGAAGAATCAACATAGTGAAAATGACCATACTTCCAAAACTGCTATACAGATTCAGTGTATTCCCTATTGAAATCCCAAAAGTGTATTTTATAGAACTAGAGAAAACAATCCAAAATTTCATTTGAAATCAGAAGAGACCTAGAATAGCAAAAGCTATTCTAGGCAACAGAGACATGATGGGGGGTATCACAATCCCCAACTTGAAACTATACTGCAAAGCCGCTGTGGTAAAAACAGTATGATATTGACAAAGAAACAGATCTGAAGATCAATGGAACAGATTAGAAGATGCAGAAACACCTCGACATGCTCAGCTACCTCATCTTTGACAAAGGAGCCAAGCACCTTCACTGGAGGAAAGATAGCCTCTTTAATAAATGGTGTTGGAAAAACTAGATTTCAACTTGTCAAAGATTAAAACTAGATCCCTGTCTTTCATCATGCACCAGACTAAAATCCAAGTGTGTTAAAGATCTAAATATTAAGACAGAAGCACTAAACTTGTTGGAAGATCAACTAGGTTGAACTCTTGAAGACATTGTCATAGGAAAAGACTTTATAAACAAATCCTTAGTAGCATGGGAACTGGCACAAAGAATTGACAATTAGGATCTCATCTTTTTAAAAAGCTTTTGCACTGCCAGAGAAATCACAAGCAAAGCTAGGAGACAACCCACAATGTGGGGAAAAAATTTTACCAGCTGTTCCTCAGACAAAGGGCTACTGTCTACAATATATAAAAAACTAAAAAAAATCAGACCTCCCCAAATATAAAGACCCAATTCAAAAATGAGCATCTGAAATGAACAGACATTTCTCAGACACAGAAGTAAAAGCAGCAAATAATCATATGAAAAACTGTTCAACATCACTGGTCATTCTAGAAATGCAAAGGAAAACAACACTGACATTCCATTTCACCCTGATAAGAATGGCTGCTACCCTAAAGAATGAGAAATTAGAGTCATTCATAGGAAAATGGATGTATTTTTAGGCCATACTCTTAAGTGAAATAAATAAAGCATACATGTGTAAATACAGAATAGTTTCTCTGGTGTGAAAAACTAAAAGTGTAAATAAGATCCAAATTGTATAACTGATAATGTGAAATAGGAAGAAAATTGCTAAAGATGTAGGGGAAGTGGGAAGGGTAAAGGAAAGAAAAAATGAGAAAAGGAAAAAATGGAAACAAAGTCTTTGTAAATAGTGGAGAATGGAGAGGGTGAAGGGAGGGCAAGGAGTATGGGGTAAAAATGAGAACCAGGATCTGTCATGTAAAGGTACAAGATCCCAATGATGAATGTAACTGTACTGTATAATTAAAAGGTACCAGTAAACACAATGAAAAAAAAAAAGAATGGCTGCTATCAGGAAATCAATCAAAAACAAGTGCTGGCAGGGCTGTAGGGAGATAGGAACCCTTCTTCATTGTTGGTGGAAGTGCAGAGTGATGCAACCTCTGTGGAAATCAATATGGAGATACCTCAAATAACTAGGATTAGAAGTCCCATTTGACCCAGCTACTCCTCTGCTGGGTGTCATCCCAAAAGAATTAAAAGAATCATACCACAGTGATATATGCTCACCCATGTTTATAGCAACAGTTTGTAATAGCTAAAATTTAGAAACAGCCCAATTGCCCATTAAATGCAGACTGGATAAAGTAAAATTTTTTAATAAAATGGAGTACTAGTCAGACATAAAGAATGAGAAACTAGATAGAATTATAGGTAGGTGGATGCACATTGAGGCCATACTCTTAAGTGAAATTAATGCTACACGTGTAAATACTGAATAGTTTCTCTTATGCGAAAAAGTAAAAGTGTAAATGAGGATCAAAATGTCTAACTGATATTGCTTAATAGGAAGTAAAGTCTAAAAGAGTAGAGGAAGTGGGAAGGGTAGGGGAAAGGGAAAAAGTGAAAAGAAAAAATATGCAAAAAGGAAAACATGGAAAGAATATCTTTGTAAACAGGGAAGGGAGGAGGGGCTAAAGGGTGGGCTGGGGAATGGGGAAAAATAAGAACCAAGATAAGTCATGTCAAGGTACAAGATCCCAATGATGAATGTAACTATTGTATACCTAAAATGTACCAATAAATTTAATAAAGATTTTTTTAAAAGTTCACAGTCATGGCAAGAAAAAAAAGAAAGAAAGAAATCAAGGAGGAAGGATAACTTGCCCAAGGTCACAGTTGCAAAGCTTGGAGACAACACTGGAAATTAAGCAGTAGGTATAAAATCTGTGTTTGTAACTACTGTCTGAACAAGATTAACCACAGCATACTCAACCCTCATTCTCCTGGCCACAATTTACATGAAACATGGGACTAATAAAAGTGAGGAAAAACAGAGGCCTGCTTCCAGTTGAGCACCCTCAGAAGAAGTCAACTGTAGTGTTTAGTACACTCAGACTTGGACTATGAAAATTAGGCCTCATTCTTTTCTGGAGCCACTGGACTCTAAAAGAAGTTACCACTGAGCTAAACATATGTGCTTCTCATAAAAGAGAAAACTTCATTCCCTTTTGGATGTCAGCACCATCACCCCACGGTCAATAGGGAGGGCTCCTGGCTCCAGGGCATGAGTCTGCTCAGCTTCATTTCCCACGGCAGAGGTTCCAGAGCTCTGCCTCTACAACCCCTTGGCTGGATAGGGGTCCTTCTGAGCAATGGGGAGTTGATGAGATAGAGACATGTTCCTCCCAGAAGCTAAAGGGACCCTCCGTACTTGAGTGGAGTGATGAGGTGTGCAACAGAGAAAAAGAAGACATTTCTCTTAGAAGACATCTCTCTTAGACATTCACCCAGTGACACTCAGCATCTTTCTTGTAGTTCACTTACTGGGTACCTTCTAGAAATAGAATCCTCTTCCTTGATATATCCCTGCATCAGAGTCCAAGTGTAGAAAAATATGATTGTTCCACACACACACACACACTCACGCACACACACACATCTCCTCAAAAAAAAAAAGTCACTTGCTGCTGTTTTCTGTTTTCCTTTTTGTTTCCCTTCTCTGACTTTTTTTTTTCTCTATACAATAAAATCTCAGAGTAGCTCACTATGTGAAACAGCAATTTGGTTTTCTTATCTCCTTTCTATAGTGTCCTAAATAATAGAGTTTCCCATAATTTCTAAACTGACATACAAAGCTTGCTTATCTTTAACTAATACGAAACAATTTTTACAAAAATAAAACCGACAAAGAATGCATATTTATATTAATGTACACTTGTATTACCATGAAAAAGATAAGTTAAAAAGAATATATCCGGGGTCATGAGCATTGGTTATCTCAGAAATTGGGGTGATAGTGGGAAGTGGAAAGGGGGGTGGAATTTAACAAGACAGATTTATATTATTTAGGTGTCCTTTATGCATTTCTGTGTTGTTTTATTTGTTTGAGTAAACATATTTTATGAGTTAAACCAAAACTGAGACCATTTTTAATGGAAAAAAATTTCCACTTCCATAGAGATGAAATAGACATATTTTTCCATATTTTACCACTAAATAAAACAAAAGAAATGGACACCATATGAAAAGCAAAAACAAAACTCTGAAAGGTAGGGTGAAAAAGTAGCCACCTAAGTACAATAGAATCCCCAACAACTTGGTGTTGAATTTCTTGGGTCTTCTTTGCACCTTGTATAGCACAGATTTAGAGGTGAAGAATCCAGCTTCTCTGAAAGGCCATGGGTACAGACACAAAAATACCCAATCCAAGCCTTCTCCCTCCAGCTAAAGGGCAATTTGAAAGATGGCCTAGCAAGACAGAAAATTAAAGATAATAACTGTGCTACTTCAGCCAAAAAACACTGAAAAAAATGTGACCCTGGTCCTCAACCTCACTGGCAAATATTGAGTGGGGAGCCTAGACTTCTAACCTCACCAGGTTGTAATGAGACAGCATGAAGAAAGGGTGAGAGGGAATCCAATACTTTCATCCTTGCCAAATGGAAGCAAGCCTTTCCCTCATGGAATTCCACCCACAGTGGTCAGCGATAAGACACTTCCTGCTGCCCCTGGAGTAGCATTAGAGGAGGCAGAGTGGAAAACCAGCGCTTTCACCACCATGCAGTGGTAGCAAGGCTAACTCCCTTCCTCAGAGTCAATGGAGGAGTAACGGGGGCTTCCCACACTTCCCCACGGGGGAGCCATCACTGGAGGCTGGTGGGAAGCCATAACTTCTACCCTTACCTAGCAGTAAGGAGGGGCACCCTACCTGTCAACAAAGGCAAAGTAGAAAACCTGAGTCTTTAACCACATCCAGCAATAATAAGGGCTGCAACTCCTTCTCCACTCCTGCAGCACTGTCGGAGAAGTCAGATAAAACAGAGGAAGGGCCTCAATGAGATCCTTCATAATAAAATACATCAAATGTGCAAGTCTCAGTTGATCCAGGAAGATGTCAAAGTGAATGAAAAAAAAAAAAAAGTCAACACTGTGATAACAGAGATGTAAAATCACCTAATAACATTTTAAGTTAGCCATCATGAAAATGTTTCAGCAAGGAATTACAAACATGCTTAAATCAAATTAACACTTAGAAAGTCTCAGCCAAGAAAAAGACCCATATAAAGAAATGCCAGGGCCGGGTATTTAGCTCAGCGGTTTGGTGGCCTGCCTTGCAAGTGCAGGGACCCGAGTTCAATCCCTGGTACCAAAAAAAAAAAAAAACAAAGAAATGCCAAATGGAAATCTTTGAACTTAAAAGTACAACTTTAAGTTTAAAAACTCTATATATTGGCTCAATGGCAGAATGGAGGGAAAGAAGAATCAGTGGACTGAAAAGCAGAAAAATGACAATTGGCCAATTAGAATAACAGAGGAAAACAGACTTTTTAGAAATGAACACAGCCTTTGCCTCGTGAGTTTTCTAAATTATGTTTGAGGGTTTAAGCAAAAAGTATGACACTGTTCGATGTGATTCTAAATGCAGATAAAGAAAACTCTTTAAAATCAAACTCTGAAAGGGGACAAAGTAATATGAGGTGTCTACACTTCACTCAACTCATAAAATGACAGCAACAGTAGATTGTGATAGAAATTTTAATACTGACAGGAAACACTAGAAAATCATAAAAAATACATTTAAAAGCATTAGATTATATTAAAATGGAATTCTGAAAAATGTTCAAATAACCTGTAGGAGCGCAGATAAAATAAAACACACCAAACAAAAAACAAAATAAAGATAAGATAATACAAAATATAAAATGGCATTAGTAAGCCCTAAAAGCTCAAATAATTTCACTATATATGAATAGTCTGAACACATCAATAAAAGAGATTGGCAGAGTGAATTTTAAAACATGGGCTAAAAGCAAAGATACATACCATTGCAAAAGATGTGTCATTTAAACATTAGCCAACATTGCTTCTCGTGCTTTTGGTTAAGATCAAGTGTAAACATTAGCCAACATACAATCATAACAAATAATGCAGATTTCAGAGCAAAGAATGATCAGTGACAGGGACATTTTATAATGATAAAAGGATAAGTCTACCAAGAAAACTTATCAGTGCTAAGCACATTAGTACAGTTAGAAACAAGAGCTGAGTGAGTCACTCCCTTTCCGCCAACTGTAAATGCCACAGACCTTAATGATTATCCATGCTTCCATAATCCTAAAACAGGGATGTTGTTTCACCTCTCTCCATTCAACCATAAACACCACAACACCCTAATGATTATCCAAGCATAAGGACATCAGTGAGAGGGACCAGGGGAGACACCTGAGATCAGTGGCTTCTCACCCTGTAAATACTGGAAGCCTGAGTTATTAAGTCCCTTTTTATCCCCTTGATAAAGGCACTTGAGTCCCTTTTTCCCTTCACCCTTTTTTACCCTTTTGCCCTTCTCCCTGTTCCTGCTACCAAACTGTGATCAATAAATGTATCTACTTACTACATACCATGAGGTGTATGCTTGGCAATTCTTTCTTTGTCATGCACAAGAAACTGGACTATTTTTGGCTCACTCAACTGTAATATATATGCATCAAAAACACAGCAGGAAAATATATGAAGCAAACATGGAAAGAACTGAAAAGTGACATAGATAAATTCTCAGCTAAATTGGAGACTTCAATTCCCCTTTCTCAATAGCAAGACAAATTGATACAACAGCTAGACAGAAAATACACAAAGATGAACAACACTATCAACTAATGACACCTAATCAGCATTTACAAAATCCTTTAACAATAGCAGAAGACATATTCTTTTCAAGAAAATGTATTAGCCAGAGCACACCCTAAGTCACACAACAGACCTCAATAAATTTAAAATTGAAATAATACAGAGTGTATTCTCTGTCCATTAAAGTATCAAACACAGAAAGGCACAGAAAAATCTCAAACACTTAGAAGCTAAGTGACATACAGTGCTTCTAGATAATCCACAAAGGTAGAGGAAGTCTCAAAAGTAATTCTAAAAAATATACTTACCTGAGTTAAGGGGAAAATACAACATACAGTCATTTGCAGGACACAGTTAAAGGAATGCTGACAGGAAGATTTACAGCACTAAACACATAGTTTAGGAAAAGAAGATTAAATGGGTGTGGTGGCATACACCTCTAATCCAGCATTCTGAAAGGCTGAAACAGGACGGTTACAAATTTTAACTCAGCCTGAGCAATTTAGGTACTTAGTGAGACCCTGTCTCTAAATTTAAAAATAAATAAAAACAACAACAACAACAACAAAAACAATTTAAAGAGGATAGGAATGTAGCTCAGTGCAAAGGCCTTAGGTTCAGTCACCAGTATTGGGGCGGGGGGATTAAACTCAAAGCAACAGAAGGAAGGAAATAATAAATATATATAATAAATAATAAGTAACTTGGTAAAAACATTGTTTAGGTTTTAGAAAAGAGAAAATTCCATTTGAAGAATGAGATTGAAACGTTATACTGAAGTACTGACATGAATTTATGGTAGATTCTGAAGATTTGGACCCAGCTTCTAAATATACTTCTGTTATATTTATAATCTGTATAACATAGCACCTTACTGGTCAGGGTAACAAACACTAGACAAAAAATTAAGAATTGTCTCCTTTATTCATTCTTATTGACGAGATTCATCATATATCTACTTTATTCTAAATCAACTGAAACAATACTTTTTCAATTCTAGACCAATCTGTCCCAAATAATACTTGTCAAAGTAACTTCCATCAAATAACTTACAGCTCTGAATATAATGAGACTCAGTAATCACAGTAGGAAGTAATTTGTTTGGATGAACACTATTAACTAGAAGTTCATTAATTCAAGCTTTTTAGGTATTTGAGATAGCTTTTTTTTCTTTTACACCCTGAAAACTTTATTTCTTTATTGGTACACTTTAGATATACAGCACAGTTACATTCATCATCAGGATCTCGTGCCTTTACATGACAGGTCTTGGTTCTCATTTTTCCCCATTCTCCTGCCCTCCTTTCACCCCCTCCACCCTTCCCTATTTACAAAGACTGTTTCCTATTTTTTTCCTTTTCTCTTACTTTTTTTCCCTTCTTACCTTTCCCTAGCCCTTCCATCTCCCCTACAACTTTACACATTTTTTTCTATTAAAAATATTACTTATACATTTTGATCCTTATTAACACTTTAGTTTATCACACCAGAGAAACGGTTCAGTATTTACACATGTGTATCCTATTAATTTTACTTAAGAGTATGTCCTCAATGTGCATCCCCTTACCTATAAATATCTCTAGTTTTTCATTCTTTATGGCTCTGAATAGTACTCCATTTTATTTTTTAAAAAAATGAAACACACTTTCTTTATCCAGTCTCCAGCTGATTGGCAATTAGGCTGTTTCCAAGTTTTAGCTATTACAAACTGTGCCGCTATAAACATGGGTGAGCATATATCACTGTGGTATGATTCTTTTAATCTTTTGGGAAGATACCCAGCAGAGGGATAACTGGGTCAAATGGGACCTCTAATCCTAGTTGTTCAAGGTATCTCCATATTGATTTCCACAGTGGTTGCACCAGTCTGCACTCCCACCAACAGTGGAGAAGGGTTCCTTTCTCCCCATTATCCTGCCAGCGTTTGTTATTGGTTGATTATTTTGATAGCAGCCATTCTTTGTGGGGTGAGGTGGAATCTCAGTGTTATTTTCATCTGCATCTTTCAAATGACCAGTGATGTGGAACATTTTTTCATATGTTTATTTGAGGTTTCTACTTCTTTGTCTGAGAAATGCTCTAAAAACTTTATTTTTAAAAATGCATAATATATATTGATATATCCTAATATTTTAAAGTTCAAACTATATTGAAGTATGTAGATAAAGAATGTAATCATGGTCAACAGTTTGACATATATTTTTTAAATAAATATATATATATATACACACACACATACACACACACACACACACAGATAGATAGAGACAAATAGCTATTGGGAAATTTAAAATTATTTTTACTGACATAAATAAAATTTTACATATTTATGGGGTACCATGTGACATTTCAATATATGTATATATTGTGCAGATGTTCAAATCAAGTAAGAAAATCTCCTCAAAAATCTATTATCTCTTGGGCCAGGGATTTGGCTCAGTGGTTCTGCTGCCTTTTATCCCCAGTACCAAAAAAAAAAAAAAAAAACTTCTCATCTCTTGACTATGACTCCTCACTTTTTGAAATAAATGGTATGTAATTGATAGCTATCATCATGCTACTGTGCAATGGCACACCAGAATGTCCTACTCTTTTCTATGACTTGGTCCTTGTCCTGTCCCCCTCCATACTCTCCCCAGCCTCTGTTAAACACTATTGTACTCTCAATTTCTCTGAGGTTAACTGTTTTAGATCCCACATATGAGTGAAATCATACAGTAGCTTTCTCTCTGTGCCTGGTTAATTTCACTTACCATAATGAACTCCAGCCCATCCATCTTATAGAAAACGAAGGAATGCAATCATTTTTTATGACTAGTTTTCGTTTATATGAATATACCATTTTCTTTGTGCCATTGGAATTTTATTTCAATATAAGATAAATCCATTTTTTTTTAGTTATTTCACTTAATACCTTGGTGATCTTTATATGATGGTATAGAATATTTGTGTTTTATGGATTTTGTTTTTACTTTTTTTTTTGGTACTGGGGATCAAACTCAGTCCCTTGCGCTGTGAGGCAGGCAGTACAACCACTGAGCCAAATCCCCTGCTGTTTTTACTATCGTAAATGTATCTAATGATTATATCATAATTTAATCCCTCCCATAATGAATGTCTTATTCATCTTTTTTGGGCACATGCACATTTGTCTTTCTGGAGAAGATATACAGAAATGCAATTTTTGGTTGAAGATTATTTACTGTTAGATTTTGGATGCATTGTTTCAAATAAGTTAGAAGCACCCCATAGTGTGGGGACCTCATTTTCCTGCATCTGGAATCCAGTCTCTAAGCATTGATCACATGCCAGATCTACTTCCTCTCTAAACTAGTCCCCTCCCCTGTGGCTTCCTCTCCCAACCCAATCCTGTCTTGTGATCTTTCAGAGAATTTTCAGCATTTCTACTCCATTAATGTTAATCATTATTGTTTTATGGTATTATTATACATTTGTTTAGTTTAAAAACTATATATCTTAATCTCTACTCCCAGTTACCTGGGAGGCTCTGAGAGGAGAATAACTTGAGCCTAGGAGTTGGAGACCAGCCTGAGCAGCATAGTGAAATCCTGTCTCCAAAAATGAGAGGGAGAGGGAGAGGGAGACATTGGAACTTGAACCCAGCGGCAGTGTGCTTGCCTACTATGTGTGAGGCCCTAGGTTTGATTCCCAGCACCAAAAGGACAAGAAGAAAAAGAAAAAATACATATTCTGGTAATTGAAAGGATTTGGAGAAGACGGCATATGTTTTTAGTTTAACATCTTGTTCTAATCTCTTTTAGCCCTACAACATGAGAAGAGTGGTTCAGAATAGTCAAAGAGAAAGACTAAGAATCTTTATATAGCAACTCTCTAGGAAATTTTCCTCTTTTGGGAATCTCTGACCCTGAAATCTGCCAGTGGGTTCTGTGAAACATCATCTATGATGTTAGTTTTGCTGTTGAATGCCTCGTTGTGGGTTGTGGGGCAGAAGACATGGATTTTTATATCATTTTAACGGACTAATAGCTCAAAATCAATGGGAAGCATATCAAAGACTCACATCAGAGACACAAAGGTGAAAGTTCCCTCTCTTGAAAAATGTATAATTTTGTCTTGCTTTTTTTAAAATGTGGAATATATTTATCATATTCTTTAAATCAAAGAAAACCATGTGCTTCCAAAATGAGAGAGCCTCCAAAGAATACAAAATTATTTTTGGAAGCAATAAAATCTATTTTAAAAGATTTGCTTTAAAAGAGTATCTAGGGCTGGGGATTTAGCTCAGTGGTTCGGTGGCCTGCCTTGCAAGCGCAAGGATCCGAGTTCAATCCCTGGTACCAAAAAA
>NW_022900921.1:33686376-33692417 GCF_012274545.1 Fukomys damarensis | reverse complement strand
ACAAAAAAAAAAAAAAAAAAAAAAAAAAAAAGTATCTAGATGTCCTCATGTCCCACATCAGATTCTCAGATCTGAACATGTACACTGGGTTTTCTGTTTAAAACCCTACACAGGAGTCTCAGCAAGTTCTTTGTCCAGCCAGCTGGTGCCTTGAGCTGACTCTGCTCTGACGGTTTCACCTGCTTGGGCTGGGCCACGAGATTTCTGGTCACAAACTCCATTCTGAAGCTGGATCTCAGGGATGTTGAGAAGCCGAGGAACTATTTATTTATTTAGTGCCTCTGGTTGCCTATTTTGGACAAATTTTACTTCTTTTCTTTGCTTTCTTTTAGCTATTAAAAATCTTTCAGTTTTTATTTAGAATCTGAATTTGGTTGCAAAAGCTTGATGGCAACTTTGACCCTTATTCCTTTAAAAAAAAAAAAATCTGCATTTTAACATACATGCTCTACTGTGGTATCCTGGTGGGAATGAGCCCTCCCTCATTCTGTTCTTTGCTCAAAACAATTTCTTTAAAACTTTTGTCATTCAAATAATGATGGAAAACTGACAAAGCAGATAAAGTTTTGTGGAGTGCACAAAATATGTGTTCTGCTGTTTGCTCTTCAGAGCTGTGTAACTCAAAACACCGTGACTTTAATAAGTAGCACACCTGGCCAAAGAAGACTGTGTTTTACAGCTACCTCCTAGCTTGGGGGAAGCACATTTGCAAGAGAAGCACCTGTCACCTCCATCCTCAGGGCAGGAAAGATAATGTAGATGAGAGAGACTTTTCCAGTGAACATGGAAAATCAGACTGTAGCAAATGCTGTGGTGTATTTTAATTAAGCCACAATTTCCTCATCTGTAAAGTTGAAATGCTAACAGTGATCTCCCAGGATTGTTGTAAGAATGAAGTAAGTAATTCATGCAAAGCTCTCTGTCCAGAGTTTGGCTCATAACTGATGTAAGTGCCAGTTATTGTCATTAAGCATAGGCCCTTCTGCATCACTCCGCTTGCTACCTCTTCATACATGATCCACTTGTCTTCCAGCTGGACAGGAAGTCTTTAGAAGGCACCATACTTTTCATCCTAAACTGTTAAACTCCCATATCCCCACAGCACCCACTACGATGTCTTGCTTATAAAAAGCTTCAACAAATGCAGACTAATGAAATCATAAATATACAGCTGATTATGGACTCTTTCCTTCTGTTGTCCGTGAAATTGTGTCACCTGTTGTCCTCATTTTTGTTTCTTCTTTATAAATAGCTTATTTTATTTCTAAGTACTTTTTGATATTTTTAAACAAGTTTCTATGATTTGCTCTTTTTATCTGCCTACATAAAAATGAAAAGTAAAATAGGGGAGAAAAAAACAAGTTCTTTTCTGGTTTTTCAGATTTACTTTTGAAACAACCCAATAAAATCTGATACTTTTGGCACTTAAACTGTAGGATATTAGAAAAAAACTTTTGGTTTGTCAGGTGTAGTGGCACATGCCTGTAATCCTAGCAGTTGGGAGAATGAGGCAGGAGGATTGCCATGAGTTCAAGGCCAGCCTGGGCTACATAGTCAGTTCAAAGCCAGCCTGAACTACATAGTGAGACCTTGTCTCAAAAACAAACAAGCAAACAAACAAAAACTTTTAAATTTAACTTTGTTTTATATCCTCTATTTGTGAAAAGAGGGGTATGATACTCTAGGAATTCTATGAGGACCATCTTGCTTCTATAGCAATTAAAGAGGAAAACATCAATAAAGATCAATCATAAAAAATATACTCTATAATTAAAGAATATGGAAAGGATTATACTCTATTCCACCACTGGATTGATTTTAATTTTAAAATATGTTGGCATGGCTATTAATGAACATACTCATATTTTTAAAGAAAGGAAACAACATAAATTTCTCAGTATATACACACTATATGGTATGACCTTCTATTATCCTAGACATTCTTAATTCTCCACACTTCTCTGTATTTGTTTTCCTTACATTGATCCTCATATCAGTTGCATTCAGAAAAGCAGAGCAGAAGAATATTAAGCTGATAATACTGCAGTTTTTCTATGTACTGCCAAGTCCATCACCCCACTGGTGTCTCCAGCAAGGTAAAGACCTCAGGCACCCTTCAAACATATCAGAAGGACTAAAAATCAGCAGTAATGTGATAACTCCTCTGAAGCACCACAACAAAACAAGTACTGCATTGTTTGTTCATTTCATCTCCTAATACTTTATTGTACAACAGTCCTATGAGGTGGGTATCTTTCTAAAGAAAGCAGATAATTCATCAATTTGTCATTGAAGTATACAGATGTCCAAGCACAGGGTTTGAACCCGGCCCAGCAATGCCCTCTGTATGTGAGGGCTCGGCCTTGAAGCCCAGTTGTGCACAGTAGGGAGTAGGGGGCTGGCTCTGCAGTGCCTGGAATGGGCCATTCACAGCAGTTACATGACCTCTCTGCCATAGCTTCCTAACCTGTGAGTTGAGGGTAATAATAACAATCAGACTATTCAGAGGATCAAATAAGTTAACATTTGTCAGTCATGTTGATCAAGAGTCATCAGATTACATTCTAATCCTGCCTACTCCGTGTTGGAAAATAAAGTTTTATTGGAGCATAACCTCACTCATTCTTTATGTAATATCTGTGGCTGCTTCCTCAGTACAACAGTAAAGTTGAATACTTGAGAAAGGCCATACGGCCAACAACCATGACAATATTTACTGTTTGGTCCTTTGCAGAAGAAGTTTGACATCTAATTTAGAGGAGTGTTTGGCAAATCTAAATACTGTACTCATTGTTGACTATGGCTACTGATATTAAAGTTCATTCTGTGGTCTTGAAGAACAGACTTGTCCCATCCACTAGGTGTCTAATACAGCTCATACTTAAACAGTTTACCATTCAAATTATTATTCTCAAGACTTTTATTTAGAAAACCAAAACAATTTGTTGTTTGAGGTCTGTGTCATAAGGTCAGTGATGCTGTAGAATAAGATTTCTTCCTTCAGAGAAAACTACAGAGTCACTACTGTTATTAACCATGTACAGATGACCTATCAAAGGATCTTCATTTTGGGCATATTTGCCGCATGGCTTTTCCAAGTCACACAAACACATGTACATGCTACGGAAAACAGGAAGCAATGGTCTAGTTTTCCCTCAATCTTAGGTCATTATAAGTGTGTTCTCTAGGAACAGGAAAGCCTATTACTTAAAAGGCCCTGCTCTTTCTGTAGGTCTAATGATGAGGAAGAATAATGGGAAAAATAATGCATGAATCTGAATTTTCAAAAAATTAAAAATAATTCTTGCACCGATGCAGGCAGAATTCTTGGATTAATTGATTAACAGCCCAAAACACAGTATACGGTTAAAATGGGTCCACTCTCCATACAGAATCCAGAGTGATTGTTAAAAATGCAAATCACATTATGCTTTTCCCTTAACTAAAGTCTTCTCATTTTACCATAAAATTCAAATTGCACAATCCTGCTCTAACAGCTTCTCCAATCTTAAGCTGTGGCCCTTTTCCCTCTCACTCCCCTGGGTCAGCCACATGAACCTTCTCTCCTTCATAACATGTGCCAAGTGTGCTCCTGCCTCAGGTGTTTGCACCTGGTTCTTTTTTGCTTGGAATACTGTGTTCTCACAACCTCACAGAGTTGATTCCTACCCATGTGCTGGACCTGGCACTTCCCTGAGCAACTACTTCTTGAGATCACCTATACACATTTTCCATCACATCTCTCTATTTTATTTCATTCATAGTCTTTTTCACTGGCTGCAGTTATCTTGTTTCTATATTTGTTTACTTGATAACTGTCTTCCTTCACTAGTGCATAAATTCCATGAGACCCTAGAATTTCCTTTCATACATAATAGTTTTTGTTGTTGTTGTCATCCTGGGGATCAAACTCAGGACCTCGCACAAGCTAGACAAGTGTTCTACTACTAATCTACAGCTACAGTCTCCACCATAGGAAATTAATGACCTGTTCAATAAATGGATGGAGGATGGATATAATATTTTTACCCTACAACTAATATAATGACAAGAAAATCTGAGGAACAAAAATAAATCTTTAGGGAAAAATAATTTGTCAAGCAGCAGTATGTCAGTTGAGTATAACATGACAGAACACTGTGTGAAACAGCAGAACTCTTTAGAATGTGCTTTCCAAATGAATTCTCCTAAATGAAATCTCCTAGTATCTTGTTAAACAACCTACGTGGACAGTCTATGGAGGCATATTTTAACTAGAAATTACATTCTTCTCTGTTAATCTTCACCAAGCTACCTTTAAGGCCAGATGACAAATGGAATTCCTTTGGATGTTGAGTTTCCCTAAATTCTTAAGGATAATTTTTTTCCTTTAGTGTCCCAGGGATCATAATCAAAAGGCCAAGCCCCTCTTTCAGAAGAGAATAAAAAAATGATTTATAAATGTTCTTTGAAACTTTTGTTTATGGTTCCATTTCTATTTTTAAAAATATATTTTAAAAAACTATTAAAATATAAAAACCCAGTAAGGAAAAGTACCTTGTATATGAGAATAGCTCTTCAATATTTTCACAAAAAAGTAAAAATAGATTTGTCACATGGAAAAAATGATGTCACTTGCCCTTAGAAAAACCTTTAGAAGAAGTTCTTTTGTACTAGTACTAAAATTAGACAAGCACTGTATTAGTTACTTTTTACCTTGCTGAGACAAAATATCCAACATCCAAAGTTAAAGGAGGAAAGGTTTATTTAGCTTACAGTTTGTAGAGGTTTCAGTCCACAATCGGTGGGCTCTAAGGCAGAGTGACTTGGCAGAGAGGCTTCAAAGAAGAAACTAGTTCATGGCAAGGCAGAAGGTAGCAAAACAACAAGGGGCCTTAATAGCATCTTTCTGCCCCTTTTATCTTATCCAGAGTACTTAGGGCGGCTAGCACTCACACCTTTAATCCTACTGCCCTTGAGTTTAGCATTGCACCATGAATCAATCCCATCATCAGACCCTCTAGATCCAACCACTCTGAAAAAGCCCCCCGCCACGACTACATGAGGCTTTGGGGGGCATCTAGATACAAGCCATAAAACACTTCATGCAAAACTATAAATCCAATCATCTCCTTAAGTTACATATGCAGGTGAACCAAGATTGTAGTGAAAGCATTGGGTTCTTCAGGCTTCTCTCTGAGGACAAAACCCATGTATTTTCACTAGGTAATAAATAGCAGGTGAGTTTTGTAATTGAAATTTTGTATAAAATATACATATTTCACACATGTGAAAAGTTCTACATTAACTTTAGAAATGAAAAAGAGGGAAAAAATGAAATAACTGAATTTAGAAAAATCTACATATAATATTCAATACAATTATGTGAAAGGAGCTTAACCTGAATACAAACCTTATTTGTAGCTCAGACATCATTATTACCATTAAAAGTTTGGTTGTGTGGTAAAAATCTGTTCATTCATCTAACAGTGACTTACAATGAACCTAATATATGCAGAAGGAGTTCCAATTTCTCTCAGAACTTAGTGGAGGCAGATAATTTTCAAGTAAGCAAATAAATTTAATTCCAGATTTAAATCTGAAAGTTCCAAGGTCAAGCAAAATACCTTGAGTAATAATAATCTTGATCAATTTCTAATCTTCATGTAGACTGTCTAATCCCTGTCTGAATGAATTTAGAAAATGCTGATTGTAGTAAGAATTCAGAATATCACACAGATCCAGAGTTGAGGGAGGATTTCGAAGTGGGACATGTCACAAGCTAGCATGGGTCCTTTCTTTAGTGATAATGGAAATTAAAACAAAAGCAATAGTATGAATTTACACGCAAAGGTTTTAATTGGAAAGGAAGAGAAAAATGAAAGAACCCCAATGTGAATAGCTGGAAGGACCCATTCTGATGAAGAGAATTAGACTGACCCATTCACAAAAGCAGGAAACCAACTTTTAAAAATTAGTTGAGGTGGGCCAGGGATTTAGCTCAGTGGTTCTGGTGCCTGCCTCAAAAGCACAAGGGCCCAAGTTCGATCCCTGGTACAAAA
>NW_022900921.1:33669026-33686286 GCF_012274545.1 Fukomys damarensis | reverse complement strand
ACCCAGAAAAAAAAAAAAAAAAAAAAAAAAAAAAATTAGCTGAGGGGCAATTCAGGTCTTATAAGATGACTGCTGCTGCTTGAAGTAGTCTGTCAGGGAAGGCTGTACTAGAATCCAAGGTCACCCTCAGCTTAGAGGAATGGAAGCTCCTAGCTATAGCTGAATGTCCCTGTAGATTTTTTTTTCTTGGTGTCCTCAGTCTTGAAAAGGGATGAGATAGGCTAGGTAGATTTATAGCTAAGTTTTGCAACCTTTCCTAAATTATTAACATACCTACATCCAAAGTTTCAAGGTAGTAGAAGATACAAAAAGAAAGCTGATTTGTTTAATTTTTAGTTACCTATTGTAACTTACCTGCAGGTCCATGTAAAAAGCCATGGTTTCTAGCAAAACACAAACTATTTTTTAAGTTCCTGCCTATCTTAGAAGAAAATACAAATCATGTTTTTAGTGAGTAACAGGTTAAGGGCCCAGGTTCTGTGTGTGTGTGTGTGTGTGTGTGTGTGCTGTGTTCTATCTCTACAGTGGTCTCTGACTAATGTTAAGCAAATGAAAAGGGGCCTTCCTATAAAAACATGTTTTTATTGAACTGAAAGAGAATTGGGCCCAGGTTATACTGAGATGAATTAACCATTAGACATTTGCTGTAAATATGTAACAGTACATTTTCTAATGAAACTTGTAATCACATACTTGGTGGATTAGAAGAATAGCATACATGAAGCAATACATTTTCATTGTTCTGCACTGAGAACATGCCCTAAAATGATCTCTGAAGGCACCCATAAGGGGAAACTCTGGGCCTTGTCTGCTAACTTCCTGGTCTCCGGTAGATGCCAAGGACACTGTTGAGGACTCTGTACCTATACCTTCTTTAAACCTTATGAAAGAGCATCCTGATCAAGTGAGGAAGGAGACAGAAACTCAAGAGTTAAGTAATTTACCCAAGGCTCACACAGGTACCATAGAGCTCAGTGGAGAGCCTCAGTTTGAATTTAGCCTGTTTCTGGAGTCCATAATCACTCAACCACTTCACTAGAATCACTTTTGGTTGGGAAATATCACTTAAATTTGAATCTGAATCAAGAAAGCTTATGGTCCACCTGGTTCTTTCCCTAAAGGCAAGTGCTTGGACCCATTAGACAAACTCCAGGGCGTTTAAAGAGCTTATTTGATAATCCCTTAGCTAAGATATTTGGTCTTGATGCTTTTGTTTTTCACTGTGAGTCTTAATGGAAATGAAGGATTGGCACTGATGAATGCTTTCTACATCAGATAAGGGCTTTCAGCAGAGTTATAAAGCATTTTCATGAAGGAGTCTTCTAACTTTAAATTTTAAATGGGGAAATAAATGAATAAATAGATAAATATTTGCATTTGAAAGATAACAATAGATGCCAATGTACCCACCTCCAAGATTAAGGAGGAGATGCTAACTGTCAGGGTGGATGGAGTTAGGGGTGTATTTGTCTGCACTCAGGAGACTTTCTTCTCTATGGTCCTGGTTTCTGATGATGTCTCCTAAGTCCTGTCCAGTGGAGAGATGGAGGGTCTTCCCTCACTGGTGAGTACAGGAACAGAATCTGCTAGTGCTCAGGGCTGTCGCTTGAGCTCTTCTTTCTGAGTATACACTTGACCACAGGGGCACATGCTCTCCATTGCTTTTTGCCATATACAAAACTAAGTTTCGAAGGACTGCACATGAGATTTCCAGTCCTGTTGGTGACTGAATGAGCACTCCCATTTCTGTACAGCAGTACTTGGAATTCCAGATATGAGCCACATTTCCATCATCAATATAAATGGTAATAGATGTGGTAGTTTTTGACCCTCTGTCTGATTCTGACTGTTTTACTTGGTTCAGAACATAGGTGAGAAGAGAGGTGTTCTTTTGAGAGACTACTTAACCCCCAATATCTAATATTTAATCATGGCAGAGCCCTTCACCTAAAAACAAATTGAATTTGTAATCATAGCTAAAGCTTCCCCACATCTTACCTCCTACCGCATTTTCTTCTTCTTTCCTAGTGTTAAGCATTAACCTGAATGAATCCTTCCTGTACATGTTTTGGCAATTTACTATATAGCTAAATGTCTCTATATCGTGTTCAGGTGTATTCATTTTTTAAAAAAATAGCATTAGTCTGTACAAAATTTCACTGATTCCATTCAATATTATTTTGAGATTTTTCTGTATTGATCCATAGAGACCTATTCATTTTTAACTATTTATACTATTTCACTCCATGAATAAACCACATTCCATCTTTTTCTTGGATGGAACAATGCTGTAGTTGATTTTCTTGGGTATGTTGCCTTGTTCCAGAGTTTTTCTATGATAGATATCTACTTAAGTTAACAAATGCTAGCTGATGTTACAGATAAATTTAAATGAAATTTAAATGAATTCTCATAATGAAAGTTTATTTTTCACTTATTTACAGTCCCCAAAGATGGGGGAGGGAAAAATAGCTGTTTTCCTCAGAGCCATTGAAAGACTTCAGGCTAAAGGCAGGTCTGCCTCTTTCAAATCAGCCTGTTCCTCAACATCTACGCAGTGAGAGACCAAAAAAGATAAACTGGCCTTTTAATCTTCTGACTCAGAAATTACTCACATCAGTTCTACACATTTATTTCACTGGTGAGAGCCAGTACACCTAAATGCAAGTCAGCTAATTAGGCAGGTTCATTCTCAAAACTACTCTATCTGTGGAAGGGGAATGTACATTTTTAAGGAACAACCGACCATCTCTGCCTTTACACCTAAAAGTGGTATTGCTGGTTCTTTCAAAGGAAAATTATTCACTGTTATTCTTTGGGGGTCTTCTTACACTAAAGATGGCCTTACAGGCTTGTGAAGTTTGGTAGCAACAGAAGTGTATAGCATCACTACCAGCTTCTCTTTCTTGCCATGATATCTGGTGGTATAATGTAAGAGAACCATGGTATATCGTAGATTATTGGCAGTGTGGAGAGACAGACTACCTTCAGGCCTCCGTGTCCTCTCCAGTCACCTAACCCTGGCTAAAATGCGAAATGTTTCATCAAAAAGACCTGAGAATGATAAGAAATCAGTGGTACACACATTGAGACGAAGTAAAGAACAACGCCAAGAGGAGAAAAAGTATTGGGAAAAGTAGAGTGTTAGAGTGTTGTCTTAAAAAAAAAAACGGACAAGAATGTGGCTAAAGTACGTCACTTCTTTGAGCACCATGCTCCACTCTTGAGTGCATCCCATATCTACTTCTAATAAATCTTTCTCGTACTTCTTTAAAAAAAAAAGAATGTGGGGAAAATATTCCCCTCAAAATTTCACTTTTTGCCAAGCAACTTTCAATCATGTAAGTGATTGTTTTAGATAGGTAAAGCTATTTGGGTAATATCAAATGCTGCCATTTTATAATTACTTTATAGTTGACAATTATATTAGACTAGGGAAAAATAATAAGTGAAATTTCGTTGAGAGGTTATCACTTCCTCTATTATAGTCAAATATGCATTCATCAAAAATAATAATGATGGGGCTGGGGAGTTAGCTCAGTGGCACCACACCTGCCTTGCAAGTGCAAGTGCAAACAAACTAATGATGTATGTTTACATAGAATTATCTCTGATAGTTGTTAAATTTTAAAAATATGTATGTAAATGGTATATGTAATATGTAAATATTTATGTAAAAAGAGGATACACACATACATGTATACTTGCTGCTTAGGAAAGCATATCTTTACAACTAAATAACAGGTAACAATAGTTACAATAGTTGTTTGTGCAGAGGAGGAATGAGGGATCAGGGAACTGGGCACCAGAAAGGATGAGGCAAACTCACTCATCACCATAGACTCTTTAGCCGGGCGTGGTGGTGCATGCATGTAATCCCAGCTCTGGAGGCTTTAACAATAGTTACAATAGTTGTTTGTGCAGAGGAGGAATGAGGGATCAGGGAACTGGGCACCAGAAAGGATGAGGCAAACTCACTCATCACCATAGACTCTTTAGCCGGGCGTGGTGGTGCATGCATGTAATCCCAGCACTCTGGAGGCTGAGGCAGGAGGATCACTGTGAGTTCAAGACCAGCCTGGGCTACATAGTGAATTCCAGGTCAGTCTCAACTACACAGTGAGACCCTGTCTCAAAAAAACAAAACAAAACAAAAAAAAACCCCACGTAGACCCTTTAATGTTTGAATTTCCTGTAGGAATGTATGCGGGGGTGAGTGAATTCATGTATTTCTGAGTTTAAGTGTGAGAAAGAGAACAATACAGTACTCAGTCCCACCACCTATTGAGAATGGAGTTTCAAATTAAGGATTAGAATCCAGTGAAAGTAGACTTAGTAATTATCATTTGAAATTAAAGAAAAAGAAAGGCCAGATATTACAAGAACTACCCCTTATTCTTTTCAAAATTTTTTTTGGGGGGCTGGGGATTTAGCTCAGCGGTTTGGTGACCTGCCTTGCAAATGCAAGGACCTGAGTTCAATCCCCGGTACCAAAAATAAAATAAAATAAAATAATTGTTTTGCAGTGTTGACCCAACATATTGAGCAGTTTCTATCTATTCAATTTGAAGAGTAACCCTGCCTTCTGAAGGTGATATAATCGCATCCCTATTATAGAATCAAGAAAAGTAACCTTAACCTTTTTCAAGGGGCCATTGACAGAGAGGTATGGGATGAAAAAAGGGAGGAGTAGAACATTCCCAGAAACATAATCACAAAATGGTTAGTTTTAGACAAACACATTCTTATATAACTAGTAAGCATGTCTTTCCAAATATGATTGTCTTATGTTCTATTGTGAAGAGAATAGATTATTTAAAATCAAGCTTATATGGGTTGAAATGCCTTTGTGTCAGTTGTTTCATGAATAGCGCTGAAAGGGCACTCTTAGGAAATTTTATTTATGCAAGATACAAGTAAAAGCCTGCAGGCTATAACCTAATTTATTCAGATACTTCTGGTACAAAAAAAAGTGACCTATAAACCAATACTTTCCTGAAACTTTTAGGGAAATCAGGTCACTATTTCCAGCCCTTACTTGATTCCCTGATCTCTTAGTATTAAGCTATGTCACAAATTTTCTTTTGATAAGGTTGATTAGCGAACTTGTGACAAAAAACAGAAATTTAATTAAAACCCATATAAATTTGGAAAATGTCACTCTCCCTGGTATGTCACAGCTATATTATACCCAAATCACAAATTACTAGAACAGTAATAATAATTTTTCTTCCTTTTAGCATATTAAAATAATCTAATAAAGATTTAAAATTAATTTAAAAATAAAGATATCAAAACTAGCAATAACAAAAAAGAATCTGGTGAGACTTTGCTTTGATTTGGTATGGTTTCCATCTTGAGTGGAAGGTTATGATGACCTAAGGGACACCAGTTTGATGTTTCATTTTGAACTATTTATTCAAGGGGAGTTGAATAAGTGGGTGAATGTGGGTGTTAAGTGGAGTTGGTAACAGAATCATCAAAGGGTGGGGTTACAACTCTCTTCTCCCAAGGTTCTTATATGACACTTTCAGGCGAGGATGGCAAGGAAGCAAAGCTCTGCAAGAGGTTTAGGTGGGGCTGATCAGAATGTGTTAATTCAAAATTCACTAACTGGCAAGATGGCCCTATATAGGCCAGAGTTCTGCCCCAGGTATGAGCTCTAATATATGTATGTGTGTGTGCATTTGAACAAATATATCTATAAGCTAACATATATATATGCTCTAACATATACATATAACACACATATGGTCTAAAAATATACTTCTTTGTCTAAGATTCCTACTAATTCTAGGATATGGTATAGAAATTAATGACATCTGTTCTATATAAACAAACAGATCCAGGATTAGAAGTATATCGTAAGTGGAAGATAACTCAAAATTTACTTTCAGGCTAAATGAATCTATCAGACTTCTTGATGTTAGACAACAAATTCCAGCTATTTTAAGCAAAAGCAAACAAATATATATTATTAAATGTGTTAAGTAGTTCTGAGAATCTCAGTGAGGGCCAGAAAAACAAGTGTGGATGCCCTGAGACTGGGAGCCACATAGAAGTCATGCAACAAAATGGCTTCAGGGGACACCCCATTGCTGCTGTCCCGGACACAGGCAGGCCAGCTCTTGGCCCCAGTAGTGAACACTAGACAGCGGTGCTTAGAATCACAGACATTGGTCTCTGGAGGGTGGGGCTTCTCTTTCTCCCTGCAATGGTGGGTTCTATGCAGAACCTCACTCATACATACCTCTGTGTGGAAGACTCACTTACATGGGACCGATAGGTAGACCCTGGACCCTAGATTCTCAAATCTAAAATGTCAAGGGAATTTTGACTTCCTCTCTGGAGAGCAAACTGAGAAATTAGAACATTCTCCACATGTGAAGTGGGTTCACATGTAATGAATGAATGAATGGTACCACTCAGAGCAATATCTGCCTTAGTGAAGTGCTGTGCTCTCCGTTTCCCCTAAATTCCCTGGAGAATTTGAGGCACACCTTTCCGGGGGAATTCATGCCACATAGGCAGACTCTTAAACATGGGATACAGAGAATGAGAGCGGGAGGGTGAATAATCATTTCCCTCCTTTCTGCAGATGGGCTGCCTCAAAATGCAGTAGTTCATTTGGCCTTGCTGAACCCATCCATGAGATCGAACTTTACAGTTCTACTTGCCACCCTTTCACTGGCCCACCTCACTAGCTTTTTTCTCACTCTTGCTTCCCTTGGATTGCGTCTCTGCCCAAAGTGGTAGCACTTGTGATTTCCCCTTAGGCTCTTGTTTCCAAGGGAACCTAGGCTGCAAAGATACACTATCACAGGTGTGAGGTGTGCTTGCTGGAGTGTGCCCGGTCACTGTGGCTAGCACCACTTACTTTCCCTTGGAAACTGGTAAGGGCAGCTCCTGCTGATTTGTAAGCCTGCATTTGCCATAACAGTCACTTGCACTGGAAACATTTTTTCTACGACTTCTAATTTATTTTTGCCTTCTGTTCAAAAAGGAATTATTCATTGGGGGATTGGGTTATGAGATTGGAGGTAGATGAATAAATAACCTGTCATCTCTGTCAGATTCATTTCAAGCCTCCAGCTTCCACATCAAATAGTGCCAGAGCTTTGTGAATTTTCTCTAGTTTCTTCAACAAGCCATTCTGTCTTGTTTCTCTGTACTCTCCCTCAGGTTACTTTCTCTCCTATTAAGCTCTTTTCCCTCCCTAATTACTGTAGTGAACTGTGTCTTCTTCTAGAAAAGTAAGCTTTGATGTCACCTCTTTAAGGAATCCCTCCTGCAAAGACTTTACCTCAACTCTAATTTATGCCAAACTGTACAAGCTTGTATATTCCTTAATACCCTGTTTATCATATTTATATGGGCCACACTGGATTTCAGGTCTGACCTATTTGCCTGTCTTCCCCAACAAGATAGTAAGTTTCCTAAGGGCAAGGACCATGTGTCATTTGGCTTTGTAGCTCCAGCATTAAGCATTCTAACTGGAACTGAATAAAAATTCCATGAAAAGCTTTTGAATAAATGAATAACTGAAATAACTGATTGAACCATTCCAGTCTGGCCCCTGGACCATGCTGAGACTGTATTTGTGCTGGTACAGTGTTGCTATCCGAGCCCTTCACCAAGTAGGAGAGCAGATCCATGCTTCCTGCTACACATCCTAATTTTGGAATTAGAAGATAAATTTTCATTTATTTATTGATGAACCCATCCAACAAGTATTTATCAATGCTTGTGACAAGTGTGTTTTAGGAATAGTTCAATAGTGAATAAAACAAAGATCATCCCACAGTGAGCTTGCATTCAAGTAGGGAAGGAATATAAATACTATAGTCTGGATTCAGTGTCTCCTTCATCAAACATTTATGGGGTGATAGTATGGCCCAGGTGCTCGAGAACAGAGATACAGGGCTGGCCCACAGAGCTTACTCTCTAGAAGGAAAGGACATTAATGGAATCATCACACAAATAGGTAACAAATGGTCACAAGTGTGACAAAGAAACAAAGCAGATTAGAAGGGATCCAAATCTAGACAATGTAGAAGTAGCCAAAGAAGGCTTCTCCGCGAATGGCCTTTGAACTGTCTCTGGAAGGACCTTGACTAATAAGGAAAATGAAGAGCTAGAGGCTCATTCCTAGGAGAGCTGCTAACATATGCACAGGGGTGCTGATACATTCTCGGAGTTGAAAGAACCCCTAGGAGCTGGAGAACCAGGAAAGAAAAAGCAAGCAGGGAAGGTGAGCAGGGACCGGCTTGTGTCAGATGTTACGGGCATTCACACAATGTAGAGAATAATTGATTACAGAAGACTGGAGTTGTTAATCCATTTTAGTTGACCTTCTGGAATAAGAAATTGAGGTTTTTTAAAAGCTGCTTGTATCATACAAAATTAACAGTATTGAAAACTATCCTATAGTTTTGACTGAAAAGAATTCTTACATTTAGAGTAAAATTTTGGAAACTGATCCTGCTTCAGAGACTAAATGCCGGTTGACTATATTTGAGATTCTAAATATAACAATCAATATTTTTTATTTACCTGCCAGGGTCCTAACTTGTGTTCTTCTTTGTAGTATTACTGACATAACAAGAACATTTTGATTTTCATGCATAAAACATAAAATATTTTTCATTTGCGGTTAAAGTGTACTTTTTAAAGCTGTCTCGCAGGTGACATCTGGAGGATAAAACTGAAAATACAGTTTTTAAAAGAGGATTTTCAATTTCCATTTGCAGGAAACCATTAAAGACTTGGAGCTGAACTGACTGAAGATTAATGTTGCTCATGTTTTTGGCATTATATTATTCACAGTACTTAGGTATAATGCTATGATTTTTAATGATGAGAATACTAATGCTCAAGCAGATTTGGCAGTCCTGCTTAAACCCACAGAGGTAAGCAGGTAAGTGACTTGATTTTATTTTGTTTTTTAGAGTTTCCAGGGTTTTCTCTACTAATCAGTGGTAGAGAGCTAGTGTAGCATTTTTGAGGACCTGGATTCAATCCCCAGAAATGAATGCATGCATGAATGAACAAATGGCTTCCAAGGCAAAGAAACACTTTAGCTGCAAGTAAACAAGAATCAGATCATACTAGACTTCTCAGTGGTGATACCAAACAGAAAAAAACAGGCAAATAATACCTTCAATATTCTAAGGGGAATTTTCTTCCTGGTTAGCGTTCTTTATGGAGTCAAACTGTCCTTGTGATCTGAACCAAATAAAACCATTTTCAGACATGCATAGGCTTGAAAGTTAACCTTGCTAAAGTATTTTCTGAAAGAGTAATTTAAATAATCATCTGTTATAAGCCCAATTCTGTTATTCTTCTGTTTATGGAATGTGTGTATGTATTATAATAAATATTTGATAGACTATGTTCTTCACCATTCTTATTATTTTTTCCTTTAAATTTCTGGATAATTTTGTCTTTTCTTATAAACTATAGAGCAGCTTGTCTATTTAAAATTTCTATTTTGGGCTTGAGATGTAGCTCAGTGACAGAGTGCTTGTGCAGAATGCAAGAGTCCTTGAATTTGATCACAATGCCAAGAAAAAAAGTAGATTTATATGCATATTTTTATAAAATTATTTTACATGTTCGAAAACTATAACAATGAACAGGCATACCAAGTATTTTCTAGAATGGAAATAGTTTCAGTTCACTTTTAAGTATTTTCTCTTGGGTCTTATTCTGCCTGTTTGTTGTTTGTATGGATGAGAATAGCAGATTTCTTTCCCTGCAGCTGTGGTCTCACTAAGTTGCCAAGGCTGGTTTTGAACTCACAATTCTTCCTTGACCTCCCAAATAGCTGGGATTGCAGGCATTTTCCATGGCAACCAACTTGGAGACAACTGCACATCAATTTTATATTCATCCATCTCACAAGTTCTCAGGTTGTTTGCAATAGATTTGTAGCTGAGCTTCTTGAATCTACCAGGTATACAATTATCTGTAAACAGCAAGTTCCTGTCTTCCAGTGTTTATACCTCCTATGTCTTTCTGTTGTGATTACATTTATTACATCTCTAGAACCCTGCTAAATAATGATGGTGACTGTAGATGTAATTGTCTTGCTGTTGATTTCAATGCAAGTGCTTTTAGTGTTTTTTCATTGAGCATAATGTTGGCTCTTCGTGAATATTGATCTTTCTTATTTTATTAAGAATCTTAAATCAAATGTGGATGTTGAAATTTATCAGATATCTTTTCAGCATATTTGGAGAAAATCATGTACTTTCCTTTTAAACAATTTTATCAGGCAGATTCAGGTGCTGAAAAGAGGGAAGGATTTAAGGTGGGGAAGTAACTGTTTGTGAATCAGTCGTGGGCTGGAAGCGGCCAGGCTAGGAGTGACTGTGAGCCACACTGCAGACTGGGATCCTGAGGGACCAGCTCCCTGTGGGCAGCCTTAGGAGGTCCTGCTTTCATCCAGTAGCTTCTGAGCACACCAGCTTCACGTGCTCTGAGAAGGAGAACCTGCCACCACAATTCTTAGCTTTGGGAATATACTTTTACAAATTATTAGCACATGTTTGCAGTACATAATGATTACATTCATCATTGGGAGTAGGTGTGTGCACATAACATCTTTTTTTTTTCTTTTATTTTTTATTTTTTGTAAAGAGCTGCACCACATAATTCAGGCTTGTCTTAAACATATTATGTAGTAAAGCTGGGCTTGAAGTCATGGCAATCCTCCTTCAGGCTCCTGAGTACTAGGATTACAGGTGTATGGCACCGTGTTTGGCTTCTTAATTCTTTCCATTCTGCTTCACCTCCCTCCTCCTGGTCTCTCCATCTTTAGGTCCCCTCCCAATCTCCAAAATATCTACTTCCTAATTTCTGCTCTCTATCTTTAATTTTGCTCTTTAAATAGTTTATACTGTGGTTTTCTTGTATAAGAAACATACCCAGCACTAGATTAGGAAACTGACACAAGCCTTGTCACCTCCAGAGCCTCCCTGTGCTTGCTATAAGCCACCCCAGCAAAATGAATGCCTCAGGAGCTACCTCTTGCCCTGTTTAATGAAGTGCTAAAATCAGTTTTTACACAAGCCCTCCACCTGACTGGCAAACATACTTCCCATTGAGAACCCTGCCAGTAAGGCAGCCAGGTAAATAAAGATGCTGAGCATCTACACCTCTACTCTATGGGATAGCAGATTGAAAAGATGAAAACAGGACCCGAGTGAGTCAGCTGACTCTGCCAAGCATGTCCCAACCTTGAGGGTAATCCAGACTCACTCTGGAGCTCTTAGGGGGAAAAACTCTTTCTCTCATAAGCCTTTCAAGGTGCTGCAGAACGTAGTATGCTGAAACTGTGGTAAATATTTTTTGCATCAGTATTCATAGGTGGTTTTTGTCCGTAACTTTCTTTTTCATTTTTTAATTTATTAGGTTTTGTTTTTGTTTTTGCTATTGCAGCCAGTGTTTGACAAGGATATGCTACTTTTATTACATTTTAGAAACTTTCCTCTTTTGCCTTGCTCTGGAACAATTTAAAAAACTTTAGAGCCTATTTATTTCATAAAGATTTCATAGAATTAGCCCATGAAGCCCTCTGGGACACATGCTCTTGGGGAGCATACTTCTTAACAACGCCTTTTGCTTTTTCTTGGGTTTTTGATACTTAACATGTAATGTTTAGATTTTTACTTTACCAATTTTCTTATAATGTCCTCTCTTAGAAAAATGGTTGATTTGGCTTTTAAAATTTATATACAGATGGCTGAGCCAAAATGTTTCCTTATGACTGTGTGTCTTTTGTATTTTTTATAATGGACATTTAAACTTTCGTAATGTTAATACCTGAGCAGTTTACCTATAATTTTATCACATTGCTAAAGTTCTTAATTGGGATCATCTTTTATTTTTTTATTTATTTTCTTTTATACTTCTTAATTCATTTTTCCTCCTTTCCTTTTTGACCTTGAGACTCAATTGCTAGTTATGTTTTTGTTGTTGATTTTTTTCTGGTTTTTGACCTGAGTGGTTAATTTCTTTATTCTTTTGTAGTTATTAAAATAATTGTTGAAAACTGATTAATTTCTTCTATTCTTTTTGTTTTGTTTTGTTTTGGTACCGCAAATCAAACTCAGGACTTTGCACTTGAGAGGCAGGTGCTAAATCTCCAGCACTGATTAATTTCTTCTGAAGATAACATGGTCTCCATTGCATGGGTAGTATATAGAATTATCAATGTTTCCTAATTCAACTGAAATTTTAGTTCTGATATTCTCTTTAACTTTAGAGTTTTAAGAGAGTTTTGAAACTCAATGAACTGGGGATATAGCTCAGCAGCACTGTGCCTGCCTGAAAAGCACAAGATCCTAAGTTTGATTCTTGGTACTGGGAAAATAAAATAAAATGTAAGATAACTGGATCTTTTATTCTTTAAATTGGTATGATTTGGATCAGAAGATTATATCTGCATTATTTCTGCCTTTTGACATTTATTGGTTTTGTAGCTTAAATATATGGTCAATTTTTGTGAATGTATCATGAATGACAAAAACGAAAATTTCAGTACATAGTTGGATCTGCTTTATAAAATACAAATTGAGCATCCCTTATTGAAGATGTTTGGGCCACAAGTGCTTCAAGTTTTGCAATATTTGCATGAACTTTATCAGTGGAGCATGCCTAATTTGAAAACCCAAAATCCAAAGCACTCTCGAATTGTAAGTTTATCAAGGACGGACATGAGTTCAGGACTTTGGAGTATTTCATATTGTGAGTTTTCAGGTTAGGGATGCTCAGCCTATACAGTACTTAGGCTACTCTATTCTTAAAGCTCTTGTCCTTAACACCTTTCTCCAGTTAGCCTCCTCAATGTTTGGCATCCCTAAAGAAGAAGGCCAGCAACACTACTGTAGGTAGATAGCTACAGTTCCAAGCTCCAGCAGGGAATGTATCTCCCATGTTAAGAACCAGTTCTTGCAGAAATACAGATAGGGAGAGGAGATGAACCATCAGGAACCTGTCATTATCTCGTACTCATTTACACCAACCGGCAGCCAGGTAAATATAGGTTTGGATTTGCATATTCATATAACACTAAAACCTTTTCTTTTTTCTGTTGATTCCACTAAGGTTTATACTATGTACTTCTCTCAGACAGAGCAGTCTATGTTTCCTAATGTTGTGTCCAAATAAGGTGGGACAAGTGACTTTCTTGTGTTTTTCTGGCCTAGGCAACCTGGTTTGGCATCTGCAGTCTTTCCTTGGTCATGGCCTAATACTTGTTGATTTTCCTACCAATGTGAGCAAACTATAACGAGTTTTTGTGTTCCAAATTATGCCATTCCTAGATGTTTGCTTTTTGTCATATTTCATAGGCCTAGTTATATCAAACTGACAGTATCAGTTGGGGTTATCTCCGTTTATGTAGAAACAACCAAAAGTCGTTCTCTTAGGTAAAAAGAAGCTCAGACTAAGGGGGAATTTCAGGGTGAATGAACCATTCCAGCTCCTGAGTTTGGTGCCACTCAACCTGAGGTTGCAGATCTATTGGAAGTGGGCCAAGTGGGCACTTTGCCTCCCCAGCAGGCCCCGACTGAAGGCCAATCTGCTGCTCCCATTGCTCAGGCCAGTAAATGGGTAGGAATAACCAACGAGGGGGTTTAAGCTGTTCTTTCACAGGCTCTAAAGCAAAATTAAAACAAGGTTAAACACAAGTTTCTAAACAGCAGAAAAAGTAGCAGCAGCTCAGAGACAACAAGCATAGCTGCTCATATTAATACACAAAAATTACTTTTAAGTTCCAACATTACTGAAGTCCCAAACATTCACTGATGTTTTATCATATTCTTGATGCATGATTTCTTAACTTCGATGTTTATATCTAGGGATCTGGTTTTCATTTAAAATTCTCAAACAAGAATAAATATTTAACTGAAAAATTGTACTTACAAGCTAAATGTTTCTGAGAAATTCACTCTAAGGAACTATACAGATGATATATGAGTTTAATTTCCTAGCTATAAAATAAATGACCCTACAATAACTTCTGAGAAATTGATTTTAAAATGATAGGGTTATGTTCATCACATGAAGTAGAAGTCTCAGGAAAAAGTATTCTATTGGGTCTAAGTGATGTAGGCATAAAACTCCCATCCACACTTAAGATTTTATTTCCCAAAGGCTTGTCTGAAGGATGTAAACCAGGAATGGCGAAAGAATAATCAACAACCATTCAAACACACTTGACTATCTTCTTTGATTTCTTTTCAGAAAAAGAGAAATATGCTTGGAGATTTTGTCATTTAGGAAAATAAGCTTCTATCAAGCAATAAAAAAATAAGAATTGATAGGGAATATACTGATATGGAGTAAACTTGACTATAAAATAAACTACTATTAACAAATAAGATTTTTGTAAAAAGTAGACTTACTCAGAGAAAAGTAGGTTTCAGTAAAAACCAAAAAGAGACAGAGTAGTTAAAAAGACAGACAAGCTGCTGTGGCAAGCAGTGCTATCACTAATCACTCATCCCTGTAACAGCCCAGATAGCTTTCTTTTCAGGATCCCTTGTAGCTCAGGTTGCCTTGTGACTATAGCTAATGTTGTATGAATGGAAGGCATTGCTGAAGACTGAGAAAAGCTTTTAAAAAGGGTCCACTTAACTTGCCCTTTTTGCTCTGCCTTTATGGCAGATACTGTAGGTTTCCTGTCTCTGAGTTCTCTACTCCTACTGATAACGTCCACTTTTGCCCCCTCCACGCTGGCTTTCTGGGAGCCTGTGTAGTCACTGTGTGGGCAGCCTGTAATTTCTGCTGTTTACTGCCCTCACAGAAACCTTCACCTGGTGAGGTTTGGGATTTGGTAGGCAAATCCTTCAACTTCCCACCCTTTGTGGGACCATTATGAAGAATGCTCTTAGATCCCCTCAGAACAGCCCAAGTAGAGAGAGCCCTACTTGCCAACAGCACTCCTGTCTAGAGTTTTTCCCTTGCCTGTTTCACTTTCCTGCTCTATCACCTGGCTTCCTGAGATCACCTCTTAGATAATATACACCCTCTACTCAAACCCCTATTTCGTGACCCAATTTCAAGCAGAAATGGAAACAGACTGCAATAGTGCTTCTACAAGCCAAGGAACATCAAGGATTGCTGACCATCATCAGAAGCTAGGAGAGACAGATTTTCCCTCCAATCTTCCAAGAAATCAGATCTGCTGATAACCTTAGTTTTGGATTCCTGGCCTCCTGATCTATAAGACAATAAATTTTTGTTGTTCTAAGCCATCCAGTTTATGGTACTTTGTTACAACAGCCCTAGGGAAATAATACATGTTGTATAAGAAAAAGAGGAAAATAAGAATTCGTATATTCACATATACAATACTTGCATTTTTGTACAGAGAAACATGAAAAGAACAAGCCCGAAATCATGGTTACTTATGGTTACTTATGGAAGATCAGCTGAAATGGAGAGGATATGTGTGAAATCAAGACTTCTTTAAACATAGCTTACATATGTTATATATATATATATCTTATATATAAAGAGTAAATGTTCGAATTGTAATTTGAAACTACATGATTGATGTAAGACAAAGGAAATCAGTAAATATATTGATACCCTCAGTAACTAAGATTTTCAGTTACAATGCAAATATAAATATGAAAGAAGTTGGGGAAAGATAAACATGTTATGTTAAATTAGAATTGGTATAAAAATGTAAAAATTAAACTATAAAATAAAAATATATTGGGCCAGGGATTTAGCTCAGTGGTGCCACCGCCTGTCTAGCAAGTGCAAGGTCTCTGGAATTCAATGCCTGGTACACACACACACACACACACACACACACACACACACAACAGTAGATATTTGGGGGATTGTTAACTTATTTTCCCTGAAATCTGCGAGATTATTCTGAGGCATTTGGATAATGCTGTAGCAAAAGGCCTTATTCTGAGTGAAAGTAAATACGTCAAATATACACCCAAGTAACTTAGTTCTTACCTCACACTAGTAGATTTGGAGGAAGCTAATTTTCCCCTTCATATTATCAACCACTTTGTATTGCAATCAGGTGTACAAGACCCTCTACCCAACCCCATCAGGATGAATTCGTGTCCATGCCCCTATCAGAGGCCAAACCTGCCACTTGTGCCCTGGACTCAGTGCATCTTGCTTCTCTTTTCTGCAGCATCAAAATTTATTCCCCACTGGGTAACTCTGAGCAGCATACAAACATCCACTATTAGTGCCCACTTTGAAGCACAACACAACAACAGAGACCCTCTCAGGTCACACATCTTCCTCCAGCCAGCACCTCATTTCTCTCACCACCTGTACCCTCAAATCTATCAAACTAGTTGTTAGAACACACTATTTCTGCCTTCTTGCCTCCGTCATCTCCTCAAACCTCTCAGCCAGGCTTTGGTCCTCACCCCCATTTGGCCCTGTGCTTGTTAGGGTAGCCCACGGCCTCCTGTTGCCAAATCCAACCATCACTTCTGTGTTCTCTTCTCACTCAGCCTCTGGGCAGTGGACTGCACTCTCCTTGAAACACTTTCTTCTGTAGTGTTTACATCCTACTTGGATATTGATTTAATATTATTTTAAATACGTTTTGTAGGGACATGATGGCCAAATTCACATCTTTCAGCTCAGTCTCTCCTTTGAGATCCAAAAACATTTACCCAATTGTCTGCTTAATATCTGTACTGGGATTCTCTGGAGACAGGCCGACCAGGTTTGTAATCTGTCCACCTCCTGCTGCCCTTCTCTTTCTTAACTTTATCCTTAAAATGGAGATGATGGTGGCACATATCACTGGGTTATTTGTTTGGAGTAAATTAAATTAATTTAATTTCAATTTCTCAGCATATCATCTTTGTAATTTCTCTTCTCATTGACTAAGTCCTAAGAATCCAACTATGTCATCACTGCCTCTGATAACTGCTTCTGAGAGGCATTCCTTTGTTTCCCTCTCTGCAAACGTAAAATATAACTTTTTAGAAATTATAGACGATTATTTTCCATTTAGATTCCATCTCACCAGCACATGGTGCTGGCAGAAAGCAAGAAAGAAGTACCATCAAGCGAAAAATAAATGCGTATGCCTACGGCACGAATAAAACTGACAGAAGACAATTTAAGAGAGCGCGTTTTCTTGGGTTGGGTGGGCAAACCAGACACACAAACCCACCACGGGGCAGAAAGACCGCCCCGCCCGACCCCGCCCTTCGACGGTCCCGCCCTTCTGCCTCCCACCTTGCACCGCGGCTCC
>NW_022900921.1:33634573-33668658 GCF_012274545.1 Fukomys damarensis | reverse complement strand
TGGGAGCGGCGCCGGCGCCGCAACAGGTAAATCTCGGGACCGAGCCGCTCCGCTCCGGCGGGGGCGAGGGGTGAGTCCGGCGGAACAGGTGTCTGCACCGCCTCCCGGGAGCCGTCCTGACCTCCGTGCTCGGGCCTGGCGCTCCCGGCGTTACTCTTTGTTGGCCTGTGAGTTTTAACAGCTTTTACACAGCTACCTCCGTGTTGTTTTAGAAACGAAGAAGAATTCGGTGGAGAACCCTTGCCCGGCTGCTTCATTGACGTGTGATAGGAACATTATCTCGATTGCTAGGTTTCGTCTCTAAACCCTGCCAATAACATACACCTTCCTAAACGAGGGCCATTCTTTCTGTCTGGGGAGCCCCTGGCACAAGCTTAGTTGGACAGAAACTCGGTGCTTACAAGTAGTTGGTGGTAGCTCTGTTATTTTACTGGGGCTGGGAAAAACAAGACGAATAAAATATGGGATGGTCAGAGGGAGAGGTGTTTCCCAAGATGGATTTAACACACGCTTTCTTTTCAAAAGACCACATTATCTTTGTTCAGGTGCCATCTGCTCATTTAGACTTGCCATGATCTCGCAAAACTGAACCTTCTCTCCCACCACACCCAGCCCCCTTTTTCTAATTTTATTTTTCTCCTTAGTAGTTACTATCATATGATATATTACGTATTTATTCTTTTTTTTTTCTTTTTTGGCCCTTTCTTGCCTCCATGAGAATGGAAGCTCCATGAGTGCAGAAATTTTTGGAAGCTTTAGTCACTGTTTTTTTCTCAGCACCAAGAATTGTGCCTGCATTGTAGTACCTAGGACATAGTATGCACTTGGGGATCAGTCCAAACCTGAAGGAAAGCTCTGTGAATAGAGGACAGCCTCCATCTTTTCCATCCTCTAGTGATAGCAAACCTTTTGAAGACCAAGTGCCCAAGCTGCAGCCCAAAACCCACTTATTTATTGCAAAGTTCTAACACTGCAAGTAGACCTGAATACTGTGGTTTTGGTTTAGAAAAACTCATACATTAACATCTTTTGTCTTAAAAGAATAACAGACCTTTCAATGATACAAACAGCTTTTAATTGAAAAGTAAAAGTTGGGGCCAGGGATTAGCTCAGCAGTTCAGTGGCCTGCCTTGCAAGCGCAAGGATCGGAGCTCAATCCCCGGTACCACAAAAAAAAAAAAAAAAAAAAAAAAAAAAAAAAAAAAGAAAAGAAAAAGAAAAAAAAGAAAGAAAAGTAAAACTTTGCATTTGGTGTGCTTTTGCACAATTAATGTGACTTTTGCTGTTGTATACATGCTGATAATTTGTCAAACCTTGGCTTATACAGTACTTCTTAGTTTGAGAGCAACACTTTAAATGTTCAAGTCATCTGTGACACCTGGTGCTGCTACTTCTTTGCAAGCCTGGGAATGGCCCCTGTTTTATATATACCACCTTACCACTAGAAGGCAAGTCAGAGTTTCATAGCAGAGAATTGCAACAATAATGAAGTAAATTTGCTCAGATGTGTTTGGATTTAAAAGTTCACATCACTGTGTACTATGTTGTGATATTTTTAAGGAGTATATATGTTATACATCTTTGTTCTTTCTCCATATACCCCACACACATTTATATATATGAATTGTATAGCCACACACTGAAGTTGACGTATTAGTCATGTGATTAAGTGAATTAGTATTCCTGCTGACAGACAACAAATGTTTTCTTGAGATAATTTTTCTCATTACAACTTCATGATATTGGAAGTATCTGCTAGGGTTTCCCTACTGAACTACTACAGACTGAACAGACTTTCTTTCTTTTTTTTTTTCTTTCTTTCTTTATTTTTTTGGTTTTTTGAAATAGGGTTTCACTATGTAGTTGAGACTGACCTGGAACTCACTATGTAGCCCAGGCTGGTCTTGAACTCACAGCGATCCTCCTGCCTCAGCCCCCTGAGTGCTGGGATTACAGGTGTATGCCACTACGCCTGGCCTGAAGAGACTATTTCAACTCAGCAATTAAAAAAAAAAGTTAACCCAGTTTTTTAAATGGAAAAAAAAGGGCAGTAGCCTCCAGGCTGTAGGCAGTTTTGAATTTCTAGACACCAGTCTACTATACACTTACCATGCATCATTGAATCTGAAGCAGCACTTGCTGCCTGATTCCTCTAAATCAACAAGGCCCTTCAGATAGAGCCAGCAAAAGATGAGAGCACTGAGGCCCCAAAGCAGCTCAGCCACCAACAGCAGTCCCCCCACCATCCCTGCACACACATACACACACACTTGCATTTGGCACACTGCTACACCTAAGCAGCCAGGTCTGATGGCCTAGATCAGTGATGGGCAAACCTTTTAGACTGAGTGCCATACTGCAACCCAAAACTCATTTATTGCAAAGTGCCAACACTACAATTAAACCCGAATAGTGAGATTTTAGTTTAGAAAAAACAACTCACACATTAGTGTCTTTTGTCTTAAAAGAAAAACACGGTAATGCACACGCCATGTATTTGCACCACTGGCCTGGATAGCAGCCACTGTAGCAGAAATGGTTATCAGCCTCTACTGTTGGGTACATTTTGGGTCATGCTGTCTCTGGGGTCTTCAAAGAAGGAAGTAATGCTTAGCCTCTTAAGCCTAGCATCACTTACCATGAGCCCCAAGGAACCTAGGAGAGAGAGCAACAGCAGTTTGGTAGCCCTTGCTTTTATGAGATAAAACCGTTTTTGGAGTGTTCCTAGATCAAGGGTGACACTGAGCTCTGAGAGTTTCAATGAGGTGCTAAAATAGGGCACACTTGCAGGTGGGTTAATGTAATCAGTCAGTTAAAGAACTAGAAAATCAGCTCTGATGACCCAGTTATTTGGGATAAAATATATATATAACTGGTAGTAAAACTAAGTTGACATGGTCTTATATTAATAGCTTCCTTGCTTCTGAGGCGTAGCGTGAAACTTTGACCCCAATCTCAACCCTTCCACCTATGTAGAAATTCACTAATAGTGTAGAATTGAGAGCTGGGCAAATGTTTGAATGGCCTTAAACCAGCTGTTGTGATATTATTGTTTGTGAATTAAGTACAAGAAACTGATTTCCTTTCAAAAACTAAAATGAGACACGTCCTCAAAAGAAATGGCAAATAAGCATGTGAAAGGGTATTCAATATCATTAGTCATTATGGACTAATCAAAGACAAACTAAATATAATAAAAAAAGACAGTAACAGATGTTGATGAGGATGTAGAGAAATTGGAACTCTCATACATTGCTAGTGGGAATGTAAAATGGTGCTGCCACTGTGGAAAAGAGTGGCAGCTCCTCAAAAACTCACAAACTTGTACAGCCCATTTGCCCATCAGTTGGAAGCTGGATAAAGAAGGCGTGGTTTTTCTATAAAATGGAATACTACTCAGCATTAAAGAATAAGAAATTAGATTCATTCATAGGAAAATGGATACATATTGAGGATATACTCCTACGTGAAATAAATAAGTCACACATGTGTAAATACCGAATAGTTTCTTTGGTGTGAATAAACTATAATAGTACATAAGATCCTAATGATATAATGGACAATGTAAAATTGGAAGAAAAGGGCTAAAGGTGTAGGGAAGGTGGGATGGGTAGGAGAAGGATAATAAGGGAAAAGAAAAAAATGTGAGAAGACTGAAATAAAGCATTTGTAAATGGGGAGGGGAGGAGGGGGTGAAGGGAGGGCAGGGACAAGGGGAAAAATGAGAACCAAGACCTGTCATGTAGAGGTACAAGATCCCAACAATAAATGTAACTGTACGGTATCCCTAAAATGTACCAATAAACTCAATAAAAAAATAATAAAGTAAAAAGACAACTCAGAACATGGGAAGCCATCTGCCATCTGATAAAGGACTAATATTCAGAATTATTTGAAGACTGCTCCTAGCTTACTAAAAGAGCAACCTGGTTTTTTTAGCAGAAAAGTAAAAATAGTTACCATACCAACCAGAAATTCTACTGCTAGACATATACGCCCCCAAATTGAAAACATATATTCACATTAAAACATGTATACAAATGTTCATAGTAGCATTATTCATATTTCCAAAATGGTAAATATAACTCATTTGCCAATCAGCTGGTGACTGATGAGTGAATAAACAAAATGTGGTAGATCAATACAATGCAATGTTATTCAGCCATAAAAAGGAATGAAATACAGATCCATGATGCAACATGTGTAAATCTTCAGAACATTATGTGAAGTGAAAGAAGCCCATTTATCCAGAATAGACAAATTCATGGAGTTATAAAATAGGTTCATAGCTTCCAGCAGTTGTTTGAAAGTGGGGATGGTGAATTACTGCTAATGGACATGGAGTTTCTTTTTGGCATGATGAAAATATTCTGGAACCAAGTAGTGGTGATGCTTGAACAATCTGGAGAATATAATAAAAACTAGTGAATTGTTTAAGCAGATAGCATTGTATGGTATGTGAATTATATCACAATTAAAAAAAATATTTCTTAAATTCATTATTCTTGCTCCTAGAAATATAAAGCTTTATTTTCCTTTTCCTTCATTTCTCACATTCTATTATTCAGCAGTCCTTCTTGGTTATACTTACAAATTATATTTAACCTTCTTTTTAAATTTTCCATCATCCTCTGGCTACTCTGGACTTTGATTCCCTGCCTGTAAAGCCACAACAGCTACTGCATTGATCCTCATGTTTCCAGTCATGTGTCACCCCATCCCTACACCTCATACTAACTTATTCTCAAAAGGTAGCCAGAGAGATTTTCTTTAGGAGTTAAGTTTACTATGGCATTTCCCTGCTCAAATCCCTTCAGTAAAATCTACTAAGTGACCTGAAACCTCTGTATCTGGCACGTACCTACCTGCTATCTTCAACCCACCTTTTTACTAATCTCATGTCAAAATTGCCCTTTCTCTGCTTGAACTAGCCAGTCTTTTCTGCCCTTGGAATTTTGCACAGCTTACTCCAGAGCTGGGAATACCCTTCCCTGTGTTTCTAGTATGGCGGGTTCCATTCTTTCTTAAATGTCACCCTCCTAATAGACACCCTGTGGCTATTCTAACTGAAGAGATAAGTCCTGATTCTGTATATTCTCCATCTCAGCACTATTTATTTTCTTAATAGCACTTACCATAGTTGCTGTATTGTTTGGTTTTACTGCTTGCTTCTTCTTTTTATCTTTAAATCTCTTCCTCACTAGACTTTAAAATGGGCCATACTCATGTGGATCATAATTTTCCATAGTGTCTAATGCTGCACCTGTTATGTTATAGCATTCAGCCTATATCAGTGATGGCAAACCTTTTAGAGACTTGAGTGCCAAACTTCAACTAAAAGCCCTCTTACTGCAAAGCGCCAACACTGCAATTAAACCTGAATATATACTGAGGATTTAGTTTAGAAAACACAACTCATGTATTAAAATCTTGTTTTAAAGCTGGGCGTGGTGGCACACACCTGTAATCCCAGCACTTGGGAGGCTGAGGCAGGAGGATTGCTGCAAGTTCAAGACCAGCCTGGGCTACATAGTGAGTTCCAGGTCAGTCTCAACTACATAGTGAGACCCTGTTTCAACTCCCCCGCAATTAAATAAATAAATAAATAAAATCTTGTCTTAAAAGAAAAAACACAGTAACATACATGACATAAGTTCACCACCACTGCCATAGATGATAAATAACAGATGAATAAATTAGATCTTTTTTTGAAAATAATCCTGATACATGATTCTTTCTGAATTTAGCATTTTAAGATAGGAATTTCTTTTTCCACAAAGTGTATTTTTTACAACTTCATTTGGCCCAAAAATTAGCCCCCAAGAAACTCCACTATTGATGTTTCATCTTTCTGAAAAGAATTCCATATTTATCTTTCACCACTTTGATTACTGATGATAACATTTTTGTTCTTTATGCAGAATGATGGCTGTTTTAGTACTTCAGGTGGAATTCATCCTTTTCAACTTCAAAACTGGAAGCAGAAAGTTAGTCGAACAAAGAAAGCAGAATTCATGCGCACAGCAGAAAAATTTAAAAATCAGTAAGTGTAAGTTTTATAATTGACAATTTAAAATTAATTCAATTCCACTCCACCCAATCCCACATTGTTAGAAAGTTCTAGTCATCAGCCTATATGTAACAGGATATAGCAGAAGAAATGTGGGAGGTCTGAAATGGACAAATGATAATAGGCTGTTTAATATATTTAATTTTAAGTAAAGTAGTTTCAATTTTATCCGTTATACCACTTTTAATCAATGTATTTCAAGGAAAACAAAACGGTTATTTCTTTAGATATTTTATATAAAATGAAAGATTGAGTACATTTTTATTTTACAACTATAGTTTTGTACTCAGGTATTTTGTAGTAAAAAGTCTTCTGAGGGTTTAAAATATATACATATGAAAGTGTTTTATAAATGACATATATTTACATTGCTATTCTGCATATTTTACAAATGAGGATATTAAAGATTATAGAGAACAAATATCTTCCTATGTGTTATGTGATCAGAAAATGTTTAATTTTATAGGCTGGCTCTAGCCAATCTGAAGGCCATAGTTGTCCTTCTAACCAGTGATTTCCTTCAGTAAAGCCTGTTTGAGTATTAGTTTCTTTAGTATTCTTCTGCAGATACTTTGTGTTTATAAGGATATCAAAAGTGTATATTTATAGGGCCGTTGATTTAGCTCAGTGGTTCCACTGCCTGTTTCTCAAGCACAAGGTCCCAAGTTTAATCCCTAGTACCCCCCCAAAAAGTGTATATTCAGATTTTTCCTTTTTTATATGTGTTAATGAATTGTTGATTTTGTCAGGTATTGTAATGGCATTGTAGTTGTATAAGTTAAATATCCATAACCTCTAGAGATTCACACAGAAATATATTGGAGAAAAATTGCATAGGGTAAAGAATTTACTAAAATATTTATGCAAAGCAAAAAAGAAAAGGGGGAAATGATAGGCAAAAAGAAAAGTAAAATTGTTGAATCAGATATGAGAAGGACATCTTATGAGAGTGTATGAGGGAGATTTATTTACTTTTCTTGATTTTTGAGCAGGCCTGACATTAAAATTCAAAAATTTTATTATAAAAAATGTTATTTTGGAAATCTTTGTGGTAGTATACAGAACATAGTACCATTATATTCCATTGTAAGACTGTAATATGATTTACCTTTTCCATAGTGATGGGACATTTAGATTGTATTCAGTCTTTTGTTTTAACAAACAATACTGCAGTTAATTGCATTGTACACCTAAGTCCCTGTATTTTGCACATGTGTGAATGTATCTTCAGGATAAATTCCTAGAAGAAAATGGTGGGTCAAAGGTATATAAATTGGCAAAGGCAATCATTATTGCTGAATTGCCCTTTATAGGTAATTCACAATTCTACCAACAATATATGAAAATACTCCTTTTCGCATAGTTTCAACAGAATATATTATGAATATTGTATGTAATTTCATTTAAATTTGTGATTTTGTTTGTTTTTGTCAACCTGAAAGGTGTATGATGTACAGCTGGACTTTGCATTTCTTCTGTTAGAGATTACATTTGGCAATTTTTCTCCATTAGTATGTTTTGAATATGTACAAAGGTTAATATTCCTAGTCCAGGAATAGCAACATATAAATTACTGTAACAGCATATTCTGTGCCGTGGCAAACATTTCTGTTTGATTGTAATAATAGTCCCACCACCACCCAGAGCCTAGATGGGCTTTCCATTCCTTACACAGGATTTCAGGGGCCACCTTAAATCTGCTACAGTTGGTTTAGAGTGAAATCTACTATTTCTGTTCTGTGTCTTGCCACGCCTCAAACCACACAAGCTTGAGCTAAGATATAAACCCCTCAGCCTGAGGGTCCTGGAACACCTATTTTCTCCAGTATGCCTAGTAAATATTAAATTTTTCTCTATGCAGCAAGGTGAAAAAGACTAGGAAACTATCTTAGATGGTTGCCCTCAAGTATGTGAAATTAAGTTAGTGGCCAGAGATATTCCACCACTTATTAAATCCCAGATTGGGGAGAAATATTCATGTCAATTTCTGCCTTGTGTGGAAAAAAAACCCCAACAGTTGAGAACATTAATTTCTTTGGCCAAACAAAAAATTTTCTTATTAGTATTTTTTTGTGTTTTGTTTTTGTTTTGTTTTGTTTTGTTTTGTTTACAGAAGGATCAAACTAAAAGAACTCCTTAGTGGTAAATGACTGAATCCAAGAAACAACTATAAAATAGAAGAAGCTTTGAATTAAATAATATTATTAGTAACTTGTATTTCCCTAATAGAAATATGCATGCTTTACAAAGGTCTCTCCCATACAATATCACCTTTGGTGTTAATTATGCCCTGACTGGTAATGGAGAGTTTTTATTATCCATGTTAGTAATGAAGAAGGTCGCACCAGGAGAGATTAACATCTTTGCTAAGGCTTCAAAGTTAACAGTATGTTCTACCGAAAGCAGTCATCAGCAGTGACAGCCCTTTTAGACCCTTCAAAGAGACTGAATCGGAATCCATACCCAAAGGCTTGTGTAGTTTCAAAAGTAAGAAGTTACTACATTTTCTTAATTCATATTTTATAATTTAATAGCTAAAGTTACATTTGATTTTAGGTGAGTTTAACTCTTTCCTATTATTTTGACTAATATTTTTGTCCATGGCCTTTTTAAGCAATTATATTCTTTCTGTTTAAATGAAGTAATATGAATATAAAGTACTGGTTCTTATGAGTGCCTTGATATTTTAAATAACTAAAAATATATTTAAATCATATTTATACCATTTGTTTCTTTTCCTAAAGGGTTATAATTATAGAGAAAGATAAACACAGTCATTTCTACAACCAAAAAAATGACTTCAGAATTGAGCACAGTATGCTGGAAGAATTGGAAAACAAATTGATTAACAGCAGGAAAATGGAAAGTAAGTTGAGTTCATGAACTAAAAATTGTTGAGTGATACAAACTTGTAATTTTGCCTTGTCTTTGTCTTTGTGCATCGACTGTTATATTCTCTATCAAGATATTTTAGTTGGTCATAAATTTGTCTTGTCAGGTAATGTGTTTGTTCTTTCAGGTAACTGTTTAGTCATTCTAACTGGATGGCTTTCTATTTTTTCCAATTTAAAATGAAAGACAGAGTTTGGGGTTCTTTAATTGACAAATCAGTAAATTGTATTAAAAATTTTTAATAGAAAAGCAGAATGGTTCCTGAGCAATCTAATCTTAACTCATCAGCTTGCTATTATTGACTGAGCTCTGGACTCTAAGCATCAATAGACTCAGAATCTACACTCAGTACCTCTATGAAGTAGTCACATAGCATAATGCTTAAATCTGAGTTTTTTCAACTGGTCTCTGAAACCTACCATTTCTACCTCAGCAGAGCTGTCCTGTGCATCTGATAGTGTATTAAATGTTAGCTAGCCTTTTAAGAGTACTAGATTCTATATGTTGCAAAATCCTTATAAGAAAAAAAAACTAGAGCCGGGGATTTGGTTCAGTGGTTCCGGCACCTGCCTCATAAGTACAAGGACCCAAGTTCAATCCCCAGTACCAAAAAAAAAGAAAAGAAAAAAACTACTTAGCATTGCTTATAGGAAAAATAATGGTTATCAATTAACTAAGCTTTGTAATATGTCAACTTATATGTAGAGATTAGATCGCTTTTACTGCCAATGAAAATTCCTAATTTATTTTTTCAGAATAAAAATTACTATTTTTAAAAAGTGACCTCTTTTCACATAGTGATAAGCAGCATTCGCCCTCCTTTGTTGGAATGATAATTGGGCATAATATAAGTACATTTCCAGTTTTCTCTTCTCTGATTTACAAAGTGGACTTCACTTGTTCAATATTTATTAATATTCCCTCAGTTCTTTCGCAGACAAATGGGAGGCTGATTTTTCATTTAAGAGGACTGCATTATCCTAATATAAAGATATAGAAGCTTTCCTTTCCTTTCAGTTCAGAAGCAGTTAATACCTGTTCCTTACATGAAATATATCTCAGTTTTAGCCTAAATTTATATCCTGTTATGCTTCAGTGGTTTGGTTATACCCTTCCTTTTTCACTTTTTCTTTTCAGAAAAGGGAAATTTCACTTTCAGATAAATAAACTCTTTTTGCCCTGTATGAATATTGCTATAGCTTATGAAGCTATGGCAAAACTAAAACAACAAAAACATTTTCTAATTATTTAACTTTTCTAAACAAGTTCGTTGACCTAAAGTTCCAGCAGTGAGCAAGACCTCATTTGGGCAGAGCTCCATGGTAGAGCTCTTGCCTTAACATGTATGAGGCCTTTCGTTTGGATCCCTAAGTATCACTTAAAAAAAGGACTTTAAGGACTATTTGTAAAAAGTTGCAAAATCAAAACAGATGAGGATGCATAAAGTACCCAATGGTAATAAATACTACTACTATTATATGAATATGTATGAATCTGAATATTTTTAACATAAGCCTACTGGTTTAAATAAAGATTAATATAAAGTTATTATGCCAGAAAAGTAGAAAGGAGAATTAGTCTTTTTTGCTATTGAGAAAACAATTTGAAAATGTCTGAAATCCTTACTGTTTTTCAAGCTTTTATTCTGGCCTTAACATTTTATTTCAAGTTGGCCCTTTAGTTGAGCAACTTTGCAACTTGTGATATAGATACCACTTAATGGCACCTGAGGTACCTCCTCAGGGCGATGTTGCTGACACCAGTAGATATCACCCACTTGTGTCCTAGAAGATGAGTTTAGATAAAGTTAACTCTCAGTAGGAAGTTTGTCAGTATTCATAGAATTAATACTGGTTAGACAGTTTTGATATTCGTACAACAGTTAAGATCAAATTTTATTCCCATAAATTATAACAAATTAAAAGGAAATGCTTTTAAAGAACAAAACAGACTAAAAATAACCTACTGATCATACATTTAAAACCATACTACCTAACTAGTATCCACAGAGAAAAAAAATTTCTGGCCATAAATTTATAGTAAAATTTAATCCACTGTGCTTTCTAATCTTGAAGAAATGAAAGATGCTTTATTTAGAGTAAGAATGTTCAATTGTTTTCGACATAAATGACCACTTTTTTCCTTCAATTATTCTTGGCTATCTCTTACTAAGTGATTATGATCAGTCTTACCTGTAGAATCTTATTTGTAACCACATTTGTCAGAGAATTATTTTATTTTTATTTTATTAATTGTTTTTAAGAGTAGGAAAAATTTATTAAGGGAAAGAAAGCTAAGAAAGACAGAAGGGAGATCGGAAAGTGGGTTGCCTGCTCACCCTAATTTTCAAAGATGTTTTATACAGCAAAGCCATGTGGTGAGGCAGGTACAAAGTGGGACAAAACTGTAAGACCCAATGGAAAATTACAAGGTGGGTATGAGATGGGGCAAAACCATGACCAACCAATAAGATTACAAGTACAGTCACCCAGGTAATATTGATTAAATGGGGGTCAAATAGGGGAGCAAGTCTCATAGCAAGCCTGTACAAGGATTTTCAGTAAGGGTGGGTGGGGGTCGGGGATATTTCCTGGAAAGGCTGGGTTAAGACATTGGCCCCTCCACCAGGTGATTGAAACCTATATAGAATATCAATCTCTGTTATTTATCCCCAGGGGAAGCACAAAGGTATACTAGTTTCTCTCCTTGTACAATTCTGGCCTTCAGTGAAATGTGTCTTAATTGTTCTCCATGTTTACTCCTTATTATGTTGGCTCCTTGAGGGTGGCCCTGTCTAACTGCTGACAAGATATCTAATTAACTCACCTATCTGCAATATTCCTCCCTCTGAAGAAGTACCCCTAACTTCTGTGAGCGGGGAAAGGGCGAAGACAGCTCTGGCTACTTCCTGCTGAAGAGGGTCATAGTTGTGATCAGCAGTTAGAGTTACTCTATAAAGGGTCTATCTAAAGGCCTTCAGTAGGCACCTGGCATTGTCATCTTGGTAGCTTCATAGCTTTTAAGTCTGGAGGAGACAAAGCCAAAGAAACAGTTAAGAATGCATGGGCCAAATTATAAGGTCAGCAGGATTGCTAATGAATATAGCCAACAAAGAGGATGAGGAGAAGGTCCAGGAGACTTCAGAATCCAACATAGAAGTCATTTTGTACAGTTTAGCAGTTATGAGCTATTTACATGGATGATCTGGTGGATCCTGATAAAAGAAATCTAGCACATTTGTCATTGGTTCCATTTGTATGACTGCTTGGAATTTGGAGCCTCTAGGCAAGAATAAATGAAACTTTTAAGAAATTAGAGTATGTATAACCTAAGCATGAGCACACTAGAATGAAAGGGCAGGTTGGGGAGAAAGACTTAGAAATTGAAATAGTGATTGAACTTGTTGGTCTTAGATTCTTTCATTGATAGAAGTTATCTATAAGTTTCATACATTGTCATAAGTTTCTCTAGTCTTAGCTCTAAGAGACAATTTGAAGAATAAATTTTGCTAAGAAATATAAAACTCTAGCTGAGCTTTTATAGATTTACCATAGTTTTTTTCTAATGATTCATAACCACGGTCAGCTACTGGTAGAGCTGGAAACTGCCAGAAGGGGTCAGTGACTGGAGCCCGTTTTTATATCTAGTTTTATTACTATGACATTATTTTATACCTCTTTTGGTTATTATTTTCTACTGGGTGTTTAAGACCAAGTTAAAGTGAGATCTGTATCAATCAACATGAACCTCTTGCTATCTATCAAGGTCAGTTAAGTCTATTCAGGCATTATTTTGGTACCATGCAGAGAGCCTCTCAGCTCCTCTGTCAGTGTCAGCCATCAGGATGGGTCACAGTCTTGCTTGACTATGTTGTTTTCAGTGCAAGCATGGGAGACTTTTCCCTTGTTGTGACCCTTTGGCACACAGTACATTTGTCCTCTGGTGTCTAGCAATATCCCTGCTTAGGTGGTTGAGTGACTTACCAAAGATGTAGGATCCTGTAGGAAAGGTTCCTTATGTCCTGGATCTTGTAGACCTTTAGGGGATAGGGTCAAAATATTGGCTGTCCTCATAACCCAGTTACCTTTCTAGTTTTGGTCTCCAAACTTTAGTTGTTGAGCACCCAGAAGAGAAGATCAGTGACATTAGTAGTGCAGTAGGAGCAGTGAGATTAATTATTATAATTTTGTCTGGACATTAAGTACTTTGAAATATAAAGCATAATTATTTCTTATCAACCATGGTTGTTCTAGTAGTTTAACCTGCAGAATCTTAACAGACAACAGTTATATATCATAGACACTTAAGACCAAGAGCCACACATAGTGTTTTTAGCATGACAATCATGATGACATTTTCTTTGTAACAATATCCATCTTTGTATGGAATAATCTTTCAGTCAAACACCTCCATCTGATCACAAGACATTAAATGACATAAAGAAAACTCTTATTTGTTACCCTTTAATAGGATGCCATCTAAGAGGAAATATTGGCCTATAAATGTTCCTTAGGAGTTCATAATGTCTAACCTCTAATTTTAGTGTGTGACATTGTTTTGACTGTTTGGTGACTAAGCGTGGTAGCACATATAATGTACATCACATAAGTTCTTAAGAAAACTTATTTGACTGGTTATCTCATGCTGGCTTGACATGTACCTCTTATCACAAGTAGCTGGAGCACAAGAGAAAGGCAGAGTCAAAAAGAGCATTGCCATAAATATCCTAGAAGACTTGTACACCTAGAGGCATGAATATATACACCATAAAATAACAATGAGCAGTTACATGAAACCCTTTGTCCTTTAATTTTGTCTTGCACCAATAGCATTTTAAATAAAACATTATTGTTTTAGAAAAAATGGCCATTTGACCATGACCAATATATACATATCACAATAATATGTCTAGCCATGTATTCCTCACAAGGCTATGGAAATTATTGGGGTCCCCTTTGGGAACAAAGGCTGGAATAAAGTTTTTTCCAGGCAGCTGCTCCTTCATTTGCCAAGGGCAGTCCTGTCCAGTAGTTTTCCTAAGCCCAAGAGTCTTTATTGAATTATCTTAACAGATTTTTAGATGACCCATAAGAGCTGGATCATAAAAATTAACACATTATTTTGACCAATGAAAGATTCCTGAGTTATGATATACAGACAATAATAAGTACTGTACTTGTAAAACCAGTTGACATTATTTGGATAATCTGGCAACCTGGGGGAAGCATTTCTTTAGTGACATTTATCTATAAGCCAACCTGTGTTACAGGCAAACATCTTTAAAAATCCAAAATGCCAAAAAAAAAAAAACCCTCAAACAAAACAGCTATACATGTTGTAACAAATTGAACAGATAGACACACACAAGACAACTTGTTTATATATCACAGTGCACTCAGATGTATTTGGCCAAGTTGAATTATAATAACTGTTATAATTCTTAGGTTTATCACTATAAATAAGACTACTCAGAACTTTGAAGATCAAGTAACAAAGATTTCTTGTAATAAGAATCAAAAGGAATAAAAATCTGCACCTGCGAAAGCAAAAAGTTTTAAGATGGGCCCTAAGCTAACAGTTTATCTGGCTAGAATACCCAGCTACACGGGCTTCTCATGGTTGCTGACAGCCACATATGACTGTTCTCTCTAAAGAGACAGACTACTACAAGTAATTTTAGCTATCTCCAGTGTGGTCCACTCAGGCCAGGTTTGTATGTAGAAGAGACTAGGTGACCCTCTTTGGAGTTAAGTATGTATTCCATGCAGTGAGGGAAGAAGACCTGCCAAGACTCCAACCTGCTGCAGAGATGTCTACCTATGACCATTTTTTTCTATTTTGAAAAGAAGCAAAGGTAAATAAGGCATCTCCAACTATCCCTCTTGTTCTGTGCCCAATCTAAGGTGTCTCTTAGAGTCTGTCTCATCCAGTGCCAGTGGTAGCAGACTAGAGGTACCAGGAAGTGGCCAGAGCTGGGTTAGCTATTCTTTTCATTCTCTAATTTCACCTGAAGACTGAAAGATAAATCTGGACTAAAACTTATATATAGTTTTAAAAAGTTTTGGGGTTAAGCCTAGACCAGTTTTCTATATAGCCCAGAAATAAGTGAAGGTCAGCTTTACTCTGGAAGATTTCCAGGGAGGGGAAACTCTTCATTGCAGAAGCTTTGTCTTGAAATGTAGCAGTCACAGAGGAGGGAAGTGCCTTGAACCAAACACTGTTGACAACTGTGTTATTTCTCAGTGGAGAAGGAACAGAAGAGTGCCTTTAAGTATGGCACAAGAACTAAATCTTAACTACCTCAGGTGTAGAAAGACATTAAAGATCAGGAGTTTTTCCAGAATGTCTCTGCGATCCTTAGCAAAACATAACACTAGAGACAAAGGCTATGACCAACTCCAATTGCATTGGCAAGCAGAAAATTAAACCAGTAATCAAAGAACCTGAATGGCTGCTTTTTGCCTCTTGAGAGGGAATGAAAGTGTTCTAATTATATTGTTTTAGGGTTTTTCTTTTTAAATAAATTATTTTGAATCTATAATATCTAATTTATGACTTAAATACCCTACAGGCTGTTGAGCAGCTCCATGATCTTGTAGAAACACTCCCAAAGCCATTTCTTACCTTTTATTAACATACAAACTGAAATGATGTCCTATAGTCAGGCTCTTAGAAGTGCTTGTTTGAGCTTCTGGAATATGGTCTGGGAACCAGGTTCCCAGGTTAAAATATGCCTGTCTTTTGAGTTTTTCTATGGGTCACACAATCTCACTATATTGTACTATCTAAAGGTGACAAAAACCTATAATTTCTAGAAATATCCTTAGTTGTTTTAGAGTCTTGGGCTGTGGAAAGAAAAGAATTGGTTTGTTTCTTCCCCCATTCTTTGGGTTCCCTTAAATGTAATAAAGTCTAAGTATTTACCTCAAGGCTGCACAGTTCTTAGACCTAGAAACATAATCTCTGATAGAAAATTCAGCAGAACACAGATGTCTTGGCTAGAAAGCTTTTCTGAGGGGGCATATAATACTATACCATGTGCATATTGCAAGGCTGACTTGGGAAAAACTATAGTATTTTCTTTTATCAAATTGGGATCTAGGGATGTCTTAATTTCTTTCTGATAAATAGTTGACAAGTTAAAATAACTGAAGAGCTTAGTTCTCATTTTCTTAGACCTTTAAGAATACATGCCTGAAAATGTCTTCTATTTTAATCTCCAATCTGATTGGCAAGCCAGTAGGGGTCTTGTTTAGGAGCTGCTTGTGTTCCAGTAGAAACCAGTTACTCCCCTAGATGCCTGTCTTTTGAGCTCCCAAAATTAAGACAATTCTTGTCTCTAAATGTAATACTATTTGTCTCTCATTAAAAGCCAATATTTGATTTAAGAGCAACATTACATCTTTCTAATCTAGTCCATAGGTCTGAATAAGTTCTCTAAAGACCTCAGTATACATTTCAGGGTCTTTTAAAAACTTTATTAGGTCTCTTTTAATCTATCTTAGATCACTGAGAAAAAAGACACATGCACACAGATAGTGCCATATTTGCCATTTACTTCCTGCAAGGGATATTGTCTTTGAGAGGCCTGAACAACTTGGCTAAGGATGGATATAGCCTCATGGAGGTTTTAATTATGGCTGGCCTAGATACTCCATCTTGACCTGGTGGTCAAGGTTTAAAGTTGTCTTAGAGCGACCCACTGAAGAAACAGAGCCATGTGCGTGCGTGTTCCTGCCTGTGCCCGCCTGTCAGTCAGCCAGTCTGTCGGGGGCCCCATGGAGTTCCCACCGGAAGAAGAAACAGGAGGGATAAAAGTTTGCTGGGACAATCAGGAAGCGCCTACATTCTCCGTGTGTAGCAATGCCAGTATCTTTCGAAGGATAAATGCCATATTGGACAATTTTTTGGATTTCAGTAGAGTCTGTACTACACCAGTAAATCAAGGAATGCATGATCATTTATCAGACTTCCATGACTCTGAAGAAACTGTTATAAGCAAGATGCTTTTTCCCACCTCTGCCCAAGAATCTTCCTGTGGCCTCTCACATGCAAAAATGACTTGTGCCTTGGCCTGCAGTCCCTCAGTCTAACAAGCTGGGACCGACCCGAGATCACCCAGGACTCAGACTCCTCAGCCCAGAACAGCACACATTCAGTACTGAGCATGCTCTATAACCCACTGGGAAATGTCCTAGGAAAACACCCCGGTGAGCTTTTTGCCTCTGGACCCCCTTCGGTCTGACTTGGACAAGTTTCCAGCACTCTCAGTTAGAGGATCCTGCTTGGACACCAGCCCATCCTGGATTCCTGTTCTAGCAGCCTCTCTGGCTCAGACACAAGCGACTTCAGTTCTGGATCAAATCATCTCTCAGATCTGATTTCAAGCCTCCACATTTCTCCTCCTCTGCCCTTCCTGTCTCTGACAGGGGGTGGTCTCAGAGACCCCTTAAAAATGGGGGTAGGGTCTCGCATAGACCAAGAGCAAGCTGCTCTCACTGCAGTCACACCTTCCCCAACCAGTGCTTCAAAGAGATGGCCAGGAGCTTCAGTGTGGCCATCCTGGGACTTCTTTGAAGCTCCCAAGGATTCCTTCAGCATAGAGAAGAGGCCAGGCTGCACCAGCAAGATTCAGCTGTAAACGAAGCCACCTATACCTGGAGCGGCCAGCTTCCACCCTGGAACTAAAGAATCCCATCTACTCTTGCAAGAAGTTCTCAGGAGGTGTTCCTTGGGATATTACAGAAGCTGGATTGGTTAACACCTTCCATGTTTTTGGTTCTCTGAGTATGGAGTGGCCTGGTAAAGATGGCAAGCACCTTTGGTGTCCTCCCAAAGGTAATATGCCTAAAGGGTATGTATATCTGGACTTCGAACTCAAAAAATCTGTCCACACCTTGCTTCGGGTTTGCTCTCATGACCCGCTGAGCCCATATGGTCTGAGTGAATATTATTTCAAGATGTCCAGCCAAAGGATGCACTGCAAGGAGGTTCAGGTGATCCCCTGGGTCTTGGCTGACAGCAAGTTTGTCCAGAGCCCATTTCAGAGGCTGGACCCCCAGTAGGATAGTGTTTGTTGGTGCCCTGCTTGGGATGCTCAATGCTGAGGCCCTGGCTGCCATCTTGGTGGAGTGGTGTATGCTGGGAGTGACACAGATAAGCACAAGTATCCCATTGGATCTGGCCGAGTTACTTTCAATAATCTACGTAGTTACCTGAAAGCAGTTAGTGCTGCTTTTGTGGAGATCAAAACTACCAAGTTCACCAAGAAGGTTCAAATTCTCTGTGTCACATCTGCAGTTCTTAGCCTGGCTCCTTCTTCTGTAGAGATCAGGTCTGCTTCAAGTACTTATACCAGGGCTGCTGGCACTGGCAGCACAGCATGGAAGACCTGTGCCACCACAGCCCCCTGATGCGGAACCAGGAGAACCGAGATTCCAGCTAGAGGAGCAGGCAATGTGCCCAGTGGCTGGTGGTGCCCAAGGCTGGCAGGTCAGGCAGCAGCCTGCACCGCTACCCTGCCATTGGCAACCAGGGAGCTGGCTTACTGAGGACAAGGGAAAATCATATTCACCTTTGCACTTGCTGAATCTGTCTTTGTTTCTGCACTAATTAATGCACAATGAGTTTTGTCAGGTTTTGTTTTCAGGACCCTGTGTCTCGCTCACCCTCCAAGCAACTCTAGTTTTCCCAGATTTTAGTTCCTCATTTTGCAGATGAAAAGCAAAAAAAGAACTATGTGTCCAGGAGGTATTGACACAAATGCCTACATCTAGGTTTATTAAAGCGCTTTTTTTTACATTCCTTGCAGTACTGATGGTGATGATCTGCAGGTCTCATTGGTTTCATTCTTGCAGTTGCCATACAGTGCCTTTCCATTTATTTAACCCCCACCTGAATGGCATAAATGGAGTGTTCAGCTGGTGGTTTTTACTGTAAACAACAAGGAGACTTTGCTCTTCATTTAAACCCAAATCATATTTCATATTTTGTGCCCGTGGGTTTTTACTGGTTCCTTTTTACAGTCCTTAAAACAATTTTTAAGTCGTTTGGAACAAGAGATTTTTTTCTTTCCTGGCAGCTCTTAACATTATAGCAAATTTGTGTCTGGGGAACTGCTGGTCACTGTTTCTCACAGTTGTGAATCTAAGCATTTGCAACCAAGAAATTTGGTTTATTTGAAACCAGACTGGAAAAAGAAGTTTCAGCAGCTGCTCTATATAGTTTTAAATGGTTTATTGCACCTTCTTAAGTTGCACTGATGTGGGTGGGAGGGTTGATAGAAGTTTTTAATCATAAAGTCACAGGACTTTTTTCTTTTGTAACTGAGCTTAAAAAAAAAGGCTGCTTTTTTAATGGGGGCAGATGAAGGTTCACAGGAGCCATTTCTCTTGAAGGGGCCAAGTACCCTTCCTTAATCTTTCATTTAAGGAATGCATGAATCAACAGTTGCAGTTGACTGAAATGCTACTGAAATTTGAAAACTTGACTTTTCTTTCCTTATTTTTTAAAAAAATAGTTCTTGCCCCTCTTAGGGGAAGCTGTGTGCCAAAGAACCAGTGTCATAACACTCTCCTCCCTCCTGCTGAGCTGATGTTGCAATGTTGCATATCCCAGCTACTCTGTGGGTTTTGTGAAGCTTTGTGTGAAGCCTCTACCTCATTGTAGTATATGCACTCTCCTACAGATGTGTGGAATAAGCTGTGGTGTAGTTTTTTTTTTTTTTGGCACGTTGCAGCAGAAAAAAAAATAAAGTTGTCTTAGAAACTTTGTTCTCAGATTCTAAAAGGTGAGGAGTAGCATCAGGCTTAGAGGTACTGAATGTCTTAAGGATGAAGTGTCTCTCATTACATTTACACTTGAACACAAGCAAGAATTACTTCTTAATGTAAAGAAAATCTCAACATAAAGATGATTTTGGGCCGGGGATTTAGCTCAGTGCTTTGGTGGACTGCCTTGCAAGCAGGACCCGAGTTCAATCCCTGGTACCAAAAAAAAAAAAAAACAAAAAAAGATGATTTTGACCATTTTCTCATTTATGGTATAATTCTAGTTGTGAGATAGCATCATAGTGCTTTCCTCTGTGTGCTTGGCTTTAGGAGGTAGGCACACCACATGAGGGTGTAGAGAAGTACTAAATTGCTCCTTAGTACATTCAAAAGGAGAGTGAGGTTCAGATATGGAGTTCCTAATCTGGAACAAGAGAAAGAAATATGGCATCCCATAAGTCTCTTCTTGATTCCTGTGTCCCCCTAGGGAGTCCCCAAGCTAACAGTAGTTAGCTACCATATGGTGAGAGATCCAGAAAAATAAAACCAGACTGGATTATCTACCCTTTACCAGCACACAATCTTATTTTCCTCAGGTAATTCATATCCTTACTCAGTAAGTACTTTCAAAGCACAAGGTACAATTGACTTCAGCTATCACAATCATGTTTAGACAAGTATTGCTGGCAAACCAAGAAATTCCAACCATTTCTTTCTAATTCCTTGAAAGACAGAGAGGAAAATAGGGCACTTTTCCTTCAAAAGAGATCACCTCCAGAGATGCTAAGTCAGAGATTCTGTGTGGAGAAACTCATATGTCTTCCTAGCAGCCACAGTCTACATAGTAAAGGCAACTTTATGGACTTCCTATGCACGCATATGAAGGAAGAAAAAGGTTGACCAAAATAGTCCCATATTCTAGTTAGTGTGTAAAAACACAAACACAAGTTACTGATTTGTATTTTCCCTAGTGTAAGACAAAATAGATGTTTGAAGTGGTCTTAGTCTGACTTTCTGGAAGGAGCAGCCTGACTACAAGAGATTCTCAAATAAACTTCCAACAAGTTGGAGAAAAGTTTAAGGGGAGTTTTTAATTCACTAACAGAAAGAAAGTCCAAATGAAACTCAAGCTTATTAAGTATTCAAAAAAAGATCACCATATAGCATTTTATAAGTTCACAGTCAACGTTCCAAGTCCATAACCTATTGGAAAAGGTATTTTTCTCCTCTGCATGGATAAATGATGAAGACCATTTCTAAGATGGGGGAGAAGGTTTGGTAGTTTTTAATCTTTGAAAGATTTGTTTTTTTTTTATTTTTCTAGAGGTCTGTCTTACTGGTAATAGAGAAAGCAGTCCAAACCCGTAGCTCACCTCTTAATGGAGACTTAAGAAAGGGCTCTGACAGCATCATTTCAGATCACTCTGAGACAGAGGATACCTGATGATCACTGACGGAGTTCCCCTTTCAACTCACTGAGGAGTCCAGATAGGACAAGATGTGGAGATTTTGTGCTGACTACCTGGATGGGCTGTCAAGAGCTTGTTTCTTTTGAGAGAACTTTGGGTATCTGCCAGAGAGTAGCCCTGGCCATGACCCCTCAGTTGTCACCTCAGTTTCCACCAGTTCCACACAGATCTGTCTCCAAAAGGAACCCAGTTTCCTATCTGGTCAATGTTCCACCTGCCATTGCTATCAATGGGAGTAGGGATTCACCAGAGGTCAACTGGAGAAATCTGTCCTCTGCCTTGAGAGTGGCAGCTGCCCTGAAGGCAAGTACTAGCTGGCAGAGTAACCACCTTTTGTTTATAATTCTATAAGGGACAGATAAAAGCCTGAACTGTCTTTACCTGAAGTACCCATTTTTCATAAGACACCCATTTTACAGCATTTTGAAGAAAATAAGTGCAAATGCAACACATACAAAACAATAATAAAACACAATTTTTAACAAAACACAATGCATAAGAAAACAAGAAATTTGCAAACATTTAAAACACACAACTTAAATTAAGACACTTAAAACAAGCTGAAACAAAGGCCAGAAGAATTTATATGAAACAAAAACCAGAATCTATGAAACAAATGAAAGCCTATGAAACAAGTTACAATCTATGAAGCGAAAGGACCAAAGTTAGAACCTATGAAAGAAAACTCTTACCTCTGACCAGTAATCTCTGTAGAAGACCTCCAAAATGATATAGGGCGAAGAGCTGTAACTCCCAAACCTGCTAAATGTCTAAAATGCCAGTTCGTGTTTTCTAAAATTGAAGAATGAATTCTAGGAACAACAAAGGTTAGGAGTAGGAAAGATTTATTGAGGGAAAGAAAGCTTCTAAGAGAGACAGAAGAGGGACCAAAAAGTGGGTTGTCTCACAGAATTATTTTAAAGTATATACTTCTTCCTTACAGGAGCAAAAATCCAGCAACAATTAGCCAAAATACATAACAATGTAAAGAAACTTCAGCATCAGTTAAAAGATGTGAAGCCTACACCTGATTGTAAGTAAATTTAAATGTTAGTGTGTTTGTTAAATATATTAGTATTTTCTATTTATTGGTCATTAGAAGATTTTATACTTTCCTAGTATGAGACACTTCTATTTTTCTACTTGGCATTAATGGAGCTCAATTCTATTAGGGATTAATAAGGATACATTGGAGAACTATAGTATCTGATGTTTATGCGGTATTTTTTAACCTTTAAAGTACTATCAAATCCTTAAAAACTATAAGGTAGAACAGATATTAATGTCATTTTTAAGGTGGAGACTTTAGTACAGAAAGGTTCAGATTTAACTAAAGAGAATAAAGACTGATTCTAACTCAATGCTTTTTCCATCATTTGATTTTTAAATAATTACTTTTCAGACATATTTCAGTTATGTAAAGAAAATTTCATTGTTGTTGAGGCAAATGCTAATTTTTGGAAACAAACAAAATGTATCCTTGCTTCCTTACTTATACTAAATTTGTTCCTGGAAATTCAAAGGAATAAAGTGCTCAAGATGTATAGACTTAGACAGATGTTGGATCAAATCCTTGATTTCTAGCCTATTATGTTATTCTAAGCAAATTACAGTAATGCCTTGGTTCACAAACATTTCTGTTTGCAAACAATTTCGTTCACAGATAAAAGCTTTCAGCAAAATTTTGCTTCTTTTTACAAACTCAGCATCAAGCAACAGACATGACCATGGCTATCTATCCCACACAAACACAAATTCAGCCATCTTCCCCAAAATGTAAAATAAATTAAATTGTAAACCGAGGTACCACTGTACTTGATCTCTTGGAACTTTTACTTTAAAATGGACATCAGAAGACTTATGTGAAAGGTGTGTTGGGGAGATTAAATGAAACAATACACCAAAGCATTTTTGTAGTGCTTATAACATAGGCACTAAAAATGATAAATGTGCCTATTATACTCATTAAATTAAATGAAACCATAAAAATACTAGAAAAGAACATGGGTTAATATTTTTATATTAGTGCTATGTTTCATAGGATGGATAAGATCAGAAAATATGAAGAAAAATTGAACATATTTGACTACTTAAAAATACTTAAATCCATAAGCAAAATTGAGAGACAAATTAGAAAAATATTAACTATATATAAATAATTTAAAATATAAGTATATGACTTACGTGTGAGCGCAACCCATAAATGACTAGAAAAATATTAACTATATATAAATAATTTAAAATATAAGTATATGACTTACAAGTCAGAGCAACCAACATAAATGACCTAATAGAAAAAGGGAAAAAAATTGTAAGGTGCCCAGTGTAACAAAAGAAATACAAAACACAAACGAAAAATCTTCAGGCTTATTAATGATCACAAAATTATCAACTTAATGATGATAAATTTTTTTACCTCATTTTGGAAATGGTTAAACATACATAGGAAAAGTTATTCTGGGGAAACCAGAGGTAGAGCCTTTAAAATGCAATATGGCAGCATATGGTAAAATGGACATGCATTTTTATTTAACTTTTAATTGGTTAGTCTCTAAGAATATTTATATGAGATAATTGATAATGTGAAATAGGAAGAAAAGGGCTAAAGATGTAGGGAAAATGGGAAGGGTAGGGGAAAGGTAATAAGGGAAAAGAAAAAAATAGAAGATGAAAAAATGGAAATAAAGTGTTTGTAAATGTGGAGGGGAGGAGGGGGTGAAGGGAGGGCAGGGACAAGGGGAAAAAATGAGAACCAAGACCTGTCCTGTAAAGGTACAAGATCCCAATAATGAATGTAACTGTACCATATACCTAAAATGTACCAATACACTCAATGAGGAAAAAAATAAAAATATTTATTTGAGCATGCTAAAATATATATGAAGGATTTTTCTATAGCATTTTGAATATTTTAAGATTCATATTAAATGAATTAGGTACATATGGATAAATGAATTAGCTACATATGTAGCTATAGAAAAAAGAAATGCTTTATGTTTATATTTAACCACATCTTGTTAAAAACTGCAATTCAAATAACAGTATGTTTAGTAAGAAATAATTGTAAAATATGTTAATTATTTAATGATAATGAGTACATAAGAAAAAAATCTGTAATCAGAATTATAATTATAAAAATTTACATTTAGCTCCATTGGTGGTGCATGCCTGATATCCCAGTACTCTAGGAGAATGAGGCAGGAGGATGAAAGTTTGACCCAGATTGGGCATATAGGCAATTTAAGAAAATCTGTCTCAAAATAAAAAAGAGCATAAGGAGTGTAACTCAGAACCAAGGTCTTGGATTCAATCCCTGCTACACAAAGAAAAGAATTTAGTTTTGAGCACAGTTATCTTAATTTCTCAGATTAAGAAATATTTTTAAGTTAGAGAACCTTTACATGTATTTTCCTTAATTTTTAACATAGCCATAGTGACATATGACATAAAGTGATTTCTTTGTCTTTTTTTTTTTTTTTTTTACAGTTGTTGAAAAGCTCAGAGAAATGATGGAAGAAATTGAAAATGCAATTAACACTTTTAAAGAAGAACAAAGGCTGATGTATGTTTTAAACTCATTTTAATATAAAATTATTAACTTTTATTTCTCAATAATTCATTATTAGGTTGTTTTATACAAGCATATTATGTGTTTAAGTCTTACATAAAACAGTAGAACACCTATTTTTGTCATTGGATTTATATGGATTTTTATGTTTAAAGTAAATTTTCATTTGTATTTAGACACTATAAAATCCCAAATAAGAATTTTAAAGACTGTTTTTATCTTGGAGCAAATCTCTTAAGGCTTCAATTTATAAATGTTAGTAATGTCAACTGCAGACAACAGAGTAAAGAATCAGGAATAATTAAATTTGAGAGAAACTGAAGGGTTAGTATGGATTGGCTGATCTCTTAAACTTTTTTTAATTTTAGATACGATGAGCTTATTAAAGAAGAAAAAACAACAAATAATGAATTGAGTGCCATATCAAGAAAAATTGACACATGGGCTTTGGGTAATTCAGAAACAGAGAAAGCTTTCAGAGCAATCTCAAGTAAAGTTCCTGTAGACAAAATGACATCAAATACTCTTCCAGAAGCAGTGGTAGATTTTGAAAAATTCCTACAGCAAACAGGAGGGCGACAGGGGGGCTGGGATAACTATGACCACCAGAACTTTGTAAATGTGAGAAATAAACATAAAGGGAAGCCTGCATTTATGAAAGAAGTTCTAGAACACCTCCCAGGAAGAACACAGGATGAAGTTCAGCAGCATGAGAAATGGTATCAGAAATTTCTGACTCTAGAAGAAAGAAAAAAAGAGGTAATAACAATTATAATAGCTATTACTCCTAAGTTTTTGTTTTAGGCATGTGATAAACTGATTTTGCAGAAATCCCATGAAGTATGTGTATAGTTGTTTCTCCCCCATCTTACAGAAGAGGAAATTAAGGCACTGAGAAGTTAAATAATCTTACACAAGAAGTAGAGCTATAGTTGGATTTCTTTGTGGCCAGACATTTCTCCCCAAGAAATTATACAGTGGGCTATAAAACTGTGGACAAAACCTTCTGTGTTCACTTTCCAGAACTAATTCAGATCAGACTTTGGAAAAAATGTATTTTACCAGCAAAAGCCTCACTATTTTGATTAGAAAATCAAGAGACAGTGGAGAAAACACTTTGACTAGTAAGTTTCTTTGAATAGTCTGGGGCTGTAACTCAGAGGTAGAGCACTTGCCTAGCAAGCATACGGCCCTGGGTTCCATCACCTGCACAACCACCAAAAAAAGCACAAAAAAAGTTTTTCTGAGATTTATACGCTCAACTTTATTGCTTAAAGATATAGACTTTTAGCTACTACAGAGAAACCTTTTAGCAAATATATCCAAAGTTTCATTTTCACAAAAATACAGTGAGTTTAGGGTTTCTCACCCTTGGCACTGTGGACATTTTGGTCTGGATAATTCTTGTTTTGGTGAAGTGTTCTATACATTATAGAGTGGTTAATTGCACCCTTGGCCTATAGCTACTACATGCTTGTAATACTCCCTTTGATTATCAAAGCATCCCCAAACATTGCCAGAGCCTGAGTCCTTTTTATAATAGACTTTGTTTGTTTGTTTTGCTTTTTGAGACAGGGTCTCACTATGTAGTTGAGACTGACCTGGAACTCACTGTGTAGCCCAGGCTGGTCTCTATCTCACAGTGATCCTCCTGCCTCTGCCTCCCAAGTGCTGGGATTACAGGCTTGCGCCACCACGCCTGGCTATAATAGACTTTTAACTATGTACTTATCTGTCCAACAGATGACATGCCTAGAGCACTAAAAAAAATACTGATTCCATGTTTAAAGTTTAGAAAAAGTAGCTTTTGTTGTTGTGGTCGTTCTTTGTTTTCCTTCCTTAGAAATAAGTTGATTGTGGGAAGACTGATTATGGGAGCTGTAAGAAATATTCTTGAAATATAAGTCATTTTTAAAGGCTCAAAGTAATAAGCTGATAAGAATTGAGTTTTTCTTTTGGGATACAAAAACAAGGGTTTCTTAAACTGGCCCCCTAAACCGATAAAATCACTATCACTTGGGAGCTTGTTAGAAGCTACTAGGTCCAAACCCCCAGGCCTAATCAGAACTTTATCGAATCCTCTGGGTGATTTGTTCCAAGCTTACATTTGAGAACTCCTCTCTAGAAAAGGGGGTAGGCATTGCTTCTTGTAAGAAAAGTAAACCACAACAATTCCAGATTACTCTGTTCCTAACTATTCTTATTTCCTGATACTTGACAAGTGATTGGATATAGGACTGAGGAAGAAGGGGGTGTGGAAAAGGAGGTGCCAGTTAACTGAAGTGGAACGTATTAGAGATAGAGAGGGAAGTAGAGGGAAAATAGCAGGAATTCAGGTATAAATCTACTGAGTATAAGATGTGGAGTTGGAAATTTTCCATGTCTCATTTCCTTTAGAATTTGCTCTATTTTGTGTAAATGGAGATACTTAGCACTTTCAGATATGCTTTGAACTTTCTAAATGCCTTTGACTATCTAAATGCCTTTGGCTGTCTTGTTTTCACTTTCTATACCACTTTCTTCCTCTACTGTTCCCAGCTTAGTAAAATCTCCCCAGATCAGATTCTGCCTTCTTCTTGCCCACCCAAACATTACTCCCACTTGGCCTCTCACTAACATTTTCTGTATACCTTTTTAAATGATGTGCTATGGAGTGCCTATGTCATTATCTTACTTAGAAACAGTGCTGCTCAAACACTCTATGGAGTGGATGTTGTAGGCTGTTACTGGTCTACAATGTGATGAAGCAATTGCACGATAACTACCCAGTTAGCACATTCTAGTTCAGTTGACTTTTTTTCGTAGAAAATTTGACATGCAATCCCGGTTTTTAGGGATGGCTGTTTTGAGTAGCCCTATACTAGATGACATTTTACATTGTTTAATTACCTATGGATCCTATCACATTGCTTTACATATATATGGATTTACTGAATGAGTAAGTGATATTCCATAAGGAAAGAAGAGAAAAGTTTTTTCATGTGGGGGAAAGACAATACATCCTCTGCATAGAGAAGGCTACTCGAAATTTAAATAATCTTTACCTGTTCGGATATACAGTTCCTGAGGTATTTTAAATACACTTGTGAAGAAGCACTTATGTGCCAGGCACTGATTTAATCTTCTTGTGCAATAATTCTATCTGTACTTTACAGGTAAGCAAAATGAGGATAAACTAGGTTAGTGACTCATGAATGGTCATACTTAGTAAATGGAAACGCCAGGATTTGGTTCCAGATATTCTGGCTTCAGAGATCATGCTCTTAACTACTCCATTTTTCATTCTGTTTTTGATATTTGACCAGGAAAAGATCACTCAGAAAGTATTCTAAGCCTAGAAGGAGAATACTTGTGCTAAAGTGAGATGACTAGAGGAAAGGGATGATGCCTGTGAAAACAAAGCAGGTAAAAGCTGGGTGTGGTGGTGCAGGCCTGTAATCCCAGCACTTGGGAGGCTGAGGTAGGGGGATCCTGTGAGTTCGAGACCAACCTGGGCTACATAGTGAGTTCCAGGTCAGTCTCAACTACATATTGAGACCTTGTCTCAAAAAAAAAAAAAAAAAAAAGCAGATAAAGAAGAGAAGAATATTTCAGAAGTATAGAAGTAGAAAAAAAATTGAATTGGTTCAGAACAAAATTTAAAAGCCTAACCATCCAGCATCCTCTAATCAATTTTCCTGCCAAAAAAATAAAATTTAAATTTGAGTTGTTTAAAAAGTTTCTTTATCTTTTTTTTAAAAAATCATGTAGTCTATTCAGAATTGGAAAACTAAAAAGCAGCAAAAGAAGCAAGAAATTTTCAAGTTAAAAGAGAAGGCAGACAATATTCCTGTGCTTTTTCATAATAAACCAGAAGGTAATCAAAAGCAAAAAGAAGAAGAAAGAAAGAAACAGAAGTTGGCAGTTGAAGCTTGGAAAAAACAGAAAAGTATAGAACTGTCAATGAAATATGCTTCTAAGTTAAAAGAAGAGGAAGAAAAAGAGAAAAAGCAGCAGAAAGAACGCCAACGCCAGCTTAAATTAAAATTACTATTAGAAAGTTACACCCAGCAGAAGAAAGAACAAGAAGAATTTTTGAGGCTTGAAAAAGAGATAAGAGAAAAGGCAGAGAAGGCAAAAAGAAGGAAAACTGTTGCTGATGAAATTTCCAGGTTTCAAGAAAGAGTGAGTAAATATATTTTCTGAGTAAATTTTAAATGCTACAAAGAGAGGTATTTCCAGATTGAGGTCAGCAAATAGCATTACTTTACCCAAATGAGTAAGCTATGCTCCCTAACTTCTAGTCAGTTATAATCTAGTGAAAAAGATACATGCAAGTTGGAGATTTAAGAATACGGTGGTAATGGGTATGTTGCTTGAGGTGTGGACCAAGTACATTAGGAGTTGGATATACAGAGAGAGCTATGTAACATAACTATAAATTAGAAGGTAATGAGTTGAGTTTTGAAGGAGAAAAAAGGGAAGGAGAAGAGAGATATTTCCTAATGGAGGTAACAGCATGAATAACTGCTTGGAGAAGTGTAATAGCATGTTTTGTGGGGAAACTAAACTTTTAAATGTTCCTAGACACCAAGGAAGAGATGGGAACCAGCAGGAGACAAGAAAGGTAGCCACAGGCTAGGCCAGATGTCTTATCTTCTCTGCTGAATGTCACACCTGAGGAGTGGCTCATTTTAGATAGTACATGAGTTGCTTATTTGTTCATTGTTTATCTCCCCACTGTAAAGGAAGTTCCACAAAGGCAGAGGTTTTGTGTTTTTTGCTTATTTCTGTCAGGTGCAATGTAGGTATTTGATGTATACTTAAACAGCTGGGTGGTAGGATAATACATCATTTAAACAAATGCATGCAAGGAAAATGTTAAGAAAGACAAAATGGAACTGAGTTCAAAAAAGGCAAGGAAGGATATTTTAAAATATAAAAGGGTGCAGGTATATATAGCTGTTATGAATTGTTATGTGCATCAAAATATATACTAACAACATTCGCAAAGCAAACAATAAGAAATGTGTAAAGAAAAATAGATAAAAATGCACCAATGGTTGAAATTTTAGCTCCTTTCTTCTATTCCATATATAAAAATATTCCAGAATAACAAGATTCCATGCTGTCTCACCACACAAAAAGATAAGCAGGCTGCATGATAAAAGACGTAGAAAAAGAAAACCAATAAAACAAAATATAAAATAACTTGAGAGATTTAAAGCTATACTTACCTGTATTGATAACTGAAAATAGACTTATCTATTAAAAGGAGTTTTAGATTAAACTTTAAAGTGAAACATAGAATACCTAAAAGAAAGTGATACCTGCAAGGATGTACAGGTGTTATATTTAGAGAAAATAAAGATCTTAGCCTTTGTTAGAAAAGGTCAATAGTGAAGGATTACTAATAGTTTAATTTTATTCACAAACAATTAAACTCTGGTTACTTTTACTTCCTTAATATAATCTTTTTTTTAGGATTTATATAAACTTGAATTGAAAATTCTAGATAAGCAAGCAAAGGAAGAGGAAAAGGCAGACAAACAAAGAAGATTGGCAAAATTAAAGGAAAAGGTATTCTGTACTGAGATTAACTTTTGTCTTTTAAATGTGTTTTTAACTGATACGAAGAAAAATAAACCTTGTACATTTAATGGGATACTATGTGATATTTCAATACATACGCACAGTAATGTTTAATCACATTAAGTGTATCTACTTATCATTTCTTTATTACAAAAATGTTAAAAATTCTCACAGCTTTTTGAAATATACAGAACATAATTTTTATTTATAATTGCTATAACTACTGTACAACAGCCACTAGAACTTCTTATTCCTACCTATAACTTAGCTCCTGCCTTAGTCACTTTCCTTGTTGTTGGGACACTCCTATGTAAAGGAGAAAAGGTTTATTTTGGTTCACGATATGTAGAGGTTTCAGTCCATGGTCCTTTGGCTCCAAGGCACGACAACACGCAGAGGTGCATGGTGGAGGAGAGCTGCTCAAGGCATGGCTGAAGGGAAGCCTTACCTAGGCCATATCCCCTGTGACCCCCTCTTCAGACCAGACCCCACCTCTTACAGCAAGCCAGCTATAAACACCCATAATTCAATCACCTTTCCAAAGTCCCGCTCAAAAGCTTTGGGGGGGTGCTATCGGGTATAAACCATAATAGTAACCATTGATCAGCCTTCCTTCACCTCCCTCCTAGTTACCATAATTCCTTGATTTATAAGAATACTGACATCAAATGTATTCTCTTATATCTCATCTCTATATCTACTTTAAATTTTACATTTATATGTTGGAAAGCATAACAGTACAATTTAAGCAACTATTATTTGACTATTGTTATACATTATATTATTTTCTTTTACCCTATTTCTCTCTTCCTATCATCATTTCTTTTATTCTTTCTATGTGAAAATCCATTTTATACAGATGGTAGCTGTGAGCGTTGCTTAATCTCATTGGTAATACTCAGAACTAAAAATGTTGAACCATCATAGATTAAGCAGAGTATTTACTGATGGTTATATATCCTAAATGCATTGTCTGGCTATGTCACTATTATACTTAGCTATATTAAATTTCTCTCATAATAGAAATAGAATAAAACAACAGAACTAGGAAAAAATAATTTATTAATAGATTGATGTAGTCCAAATTTTATTTTAGCTGTGTGAGTACAATTAATTTACTGAACAAATTGATAATTTTATGACTGTTTATCTGATACAAAGTATGCTTTTCAAACTATTCTCTAATTGCAGGTTGAAAATAATGTTAGTAGAGATCCCTCTAGGCTTTACAAACCTACCAAAGGTTGGGAGGAACGAACCAAAAGCATAGGACCAACAGGCTCTGGGCCTCTTCTACATATCCCACGCAGGTATAATGGAGTTAGAAGGGGTATTCACTTTATAGAAATTTAAGAACTACATGTTTATATTGTATGCAACTTGTATATTTTATAGTGACAAACTGATAAAGCAAATATACATATATATGTATATATATTTAACAGTTAATGTTAATCAGATAGGTTTGGGTCTTATAAAGAATTTTCCTACATATTCATAATTGCTTTTATCTTTTTCTCCTTAGGACTATTCCAACCTGGAGACAAGGAATATAGAGGAAAATATGAGATAATGGAATCACTATTCATTTGATGAGAGTATTAGCATATTCAGTAATACCAGGAGAGTGTGATTAACCATATTCTTTAAATATCACTAGCCTAGTCAGATTGCTTATTATGCTGTATGTAAATTGAGAGGTACTGTAAGTTTTATTCTGCATACATTAGTGGTTCCTGTTTCTACTAAAAGAGTGTTCAGGGAGCATATATGTTGGCCTATTACTGATATAAAAGTTATTTATGTAAATTTATATTACAAACATCCATTTAAATCCCCAAGGCATTTCAAAGATGCTTTGTTTTTGTCATGGCATAGCAAAATAAATTGAGGCAGTCATAGAGAAGCATTTTTTAAACCAAAATTTTGTAACTTTTGTAACTTGGAAGTAAGTTAGCTTGAATAATAAAAATGTCTTTTTTTAATGAGCTACAAAATAACTTAGTACTTTTTCTAAGTTCAGCAAATTGGTAGTTTGTCAGTTATTACTTTTTTGTGTAATAAATATTTTGTATTTGAAGCATGCTTGTTTTGTATAGAGAATATTTATTTTTAAAATATACTTCATATATCCTATTAATTTTATTATTGCTATCAACTTTTTGGTTTCCTTCTACATATGCTTTTAGCTCTTCTGCATCTCATGCATTTATGAAATCTGCATCATTCACATGTTACTGGTTAATGCAGTTTTCTTTTTTGATTCTGTTTGACTCAAAATAGAAAAAAATGTTTGTTCTGAAATATCTGAAATAAGCTTATTTTTAAAAACTGATTTTTGATTGCTGGAAGCATGTACAGTGTTTTAAAATTGATAGACAAACATATTTGATCAAAAGAATCTTTTCCAAACTTTTGTACATTAAAACACAATTTAGTTTAATTCAAAATTTCATTTTTATGCAAGTCTAGGCCCTATAGGAAGAATACTGCACACATAAAAATACAGGAAGTTTGTTTTAACTTTTATCTAAGATCTTTAATTATAATTTGCTACATATAGGCTAACTTCATGCAGAATTCACTGAAAATTCAGACTCAGAAATTCATTGAGTAGTGACCAAAATCTTTTCTAATTTAACAGTTAATGTTCAAAGTATATAATTCCAGGACCAGGGATTTAGCTCAGTGGCACGGAGCCTGCCTCACAAGCACAAAGTCCTGAGTTCAATCCCCTGTACCAAAAAAATAAAGTAAAATAAAATTTTAAAAATCAAAATATGTAATTCTAAACTTTGGAAACTAAATTCTAATTGTTCGGTTATTGGTATAGAATGAGAAAGTTGACTCAAAAGATCTTTAATTGGAAATCTTATTTATTTGTTCTCTGTGTCTTTTTAAAATGATTTGAAGCAGTTCAGAAATAAAATTTACAAGATAAAGGAATTTAACAATAGAACTGAACAACAAAGTAAATTTTTCTTGAATTGTTTTCTTATGTGTTGTTTTTTTGCATATAGATTTAGCTTTTGATTTCCTGCATCAAGCTAAACATTCTGGTTGTTGTGATTCTCATGACTTGAGAGGTTTCTTTTTTGATAAGAAGAGATTGAACTCATAGTTTTAAGCATAATAAGCACATACTCCCTCACTGTACATACTCACAGCCCTATTTTCCTTTTTAATAAAGGCAAGTATGGAATTTTCTCTTTAAAAATCAATTTATAACAATCTGAAACAAATGAGGGATTTATTGTGGAGGCCCCTGATGTAAAGCATATAGGATAAACATAAAATGTTTTTAGTAGATTCATAGAAGAAATATCAAATAAATATTTTGTAAGCTGGTTTAAACAGTGTATTAATGTGAAATTTAGAAAAACATGGTAAAGCAATTGTCATTCCAACATAATATTTTCCACAATACCAAAATATAACTACATATTTTAAAATGATACAAAATATATTAGTTACTATATTCTTATTTACTATTACATTATATTATACTTTTTCAGTATTTCTACATAATTCAAACATTAATGGTTAATTACAGTATATAGATGTTTTGTCATTGTTATACTTTGAGATGGAATTTCATCTATTTATATTTCTTAGCTAATAATAGGGGTAGCATTTTATATAGGCATTAGATCCTGGCTTGCATATATCAATTTATGTGGTCAAAATCAATCTTTTTTTTTTTTTTTTTTTTAATCTAGAAATTATTTTTCTCTCAGAGGGCAGAA
>NW_022900921.1:33577959-33634544 GCF_012274545.1 Fukomys damarensis | reverse complement strand
TCAAAATCAATTTTTTTTTTTTTTTTTTTTTAACCTAGGAATTATTTGTCTCTCAATGAGGGCAGAATAACAAGTTTTCCCTCCAGCTTTGGATCAAATTGCTGAGCCTTGAGCTGAAAATTAAATGAAATACCTGGCTTCCTTAATTTAATATGTTGATAATTGTCAAATGTGTACAGGGTATGCATAGTTGATTTTAACAAATGAGTGTGTTATGACTCAATTTTGAATATCATCAGATTATTTTGAGGATGTGTGTGAGAAAGAGAGTGAGTTAGAGATCTTTTACTGGAATAGGGAAAACTTCAGAGTAGGCATGCTTGAAGAGCAAGGACTGTGCTCTCAGTAGTGGTACCTTAGTTCACAAACTTCATTCTTTGCACAATTTTGGTCATAAACTGATTTGGATAAGGACCAAATCAAATTCAGTGGTTAGGTTCAGTGTTGACTATATGGGAAAACTTGATTTGGTTCTCATCCAGTTTGGTTTGCAACTAGAAGTGTGGAGAGGATCGAGTTCGTGAACTGAGGCACCGCTGGTATTGGTAGGAAAGCACTGAGGTCAGTTCTTGGACCAGAAAGACTGTTTGTTAATGTAGTATTTATTAAAGAAATGCAGAAATGCCCATGAATAAGTAATTGCTAGTACCAAAAGTCATTCGAGGTGCTATGGATTGTTTAATAAGTTATAATACAAGCCAATCTATGCGGCACATTTTTTAAGAAATTCATTTTCTAAGAAAGCAAACTTATATTAGCTCAGTTGATTTTAAAGAACTTAGGTTAGGGCCGGGGATTAGCTCAGTGGTGCTGTGCCTGAATGGCGTTGAGTGGCCTCAGTAGCACAAGGTCCTGAGTTTGATTCCTATACCCCCCCCAAAAAAGAAAAAAAGTAACCCAGTTTAAGCTTGATACATAGGCTCCTCTTCAAAAATGCTTCACAAACCTTTAAAGGAAATAGTATATGGCCAAGACAAAGTCTCATTTTTGAGAAGAACTAGAATCATAGTATTTAAGTTTTTACTATATAGTTAATTGGAGAGTATGTTGTTTATGCTGCTGTGAATTGAAGTGGCACTGATTACTCATGACACATGGACTCAGTAAAATAAGATATGTAAAACATGTTGCAAGTAGTTACACACGAATAAGCTTGTATATCTGTAAGTTTTGTATAACTGTGTATTACAGATGTTCCCTAATCTATGACAGGTTTACATCTCATTAAGCACTAAAGTGAAAATACCGTAAGTCAAAGTTACATTTAATACAACTAGCCAATGCAACGCTATGCATTTAATGCCCTAGAAAATAGTAAAGGTTGTTCCTGACCGACTGGGGAGCCCTAGTCCAGACTCAGGATGGACTATCCTAATGTCTGCTAACCCAGGAAAAGATCATAATTTAAAGTATGATTACAACTGGAAATCACATTGAACCATTTTAAGTTGAGGACTGTCAGTGTATTTACTTTTAAATGATTCCTGGTAGGATTAGGAAAATTTCAGAACTTTTGAGGTGTTGCTAAAATTAATAAAGTTTCCCAGTGCATTCAGCTTACAACTGTTGCCCTCCAAAAATGAGTCTATTAGCAAATTTATACTGATCCTAGCCTCCTTGCATTCTTTAGGGCCAGCGTTTTCTCAAACTGAACTTACAGCTCTTGTTCTTGTGCTTCCTCCCAAATAATCTGACGAGAACATTCCGATTTGTGGGCAGGACTTCGTAATACCTGTGATGGTTTTCTAAACCTTTGGGGATTACGGTAGAAAAGGTTAGGGTCGTACACGACCTTCGCCAAAATAAGAAAGACGAAGTTGCAGTAAAGGGATTGTCAGTGTGGACAGTTCCGTCTCCAGTCTCATGGGCTTGCGGCGCCACGCCCCCACGTGGGCCCTGGAATTGCTCTTGGCCGCTCGCTTCCGGCCAGCGGCGGAAGTCGCTTCCGGGGCAGCATGGCGGCCGCGGAGGACGAGAGACAGCTGGGGAGCGGCGAGGGAGAGCGACTAGACTTTCTGCGGGACCGACACGTGCGGTTTTTCCAGCGCTGCCTTCAGGTCCTGCCGGAGCGTTATTCCTCGCTCGAGACCAGCAGGTAACTCGTGGGCACAATTAGCGGTCCCGGCCCCTTGTGAGTAGCTGAGCTGGGCAGCGCCGCGCCCACTGAACCTGATCTTCCCTCCTGTCTTCTCTCCGGCGGCCTGTGGCTGCGCTTGGCCGCAGACCTCGGCCACAGGGTTTGGGAAGCTGCGCCTTTCAACATTATTCCAGTTCCCTACCATTTTCCGGTCTACTCTGAGCTTCTTTTTTACTGTCTTGGAGCCTGTGAGTTGCTTCCTTACTAGTGCGGAAAGAAAATTACCGTTTATCGTCGTATCTTAAATATTCACTTCGGGGCTTCCTTTTCTTCCGTAGTTATTGACTCTAATTAAAAGCCAGTACGGCGTTTCATTTTGTAGGAGCGGCGAAGAGCCTGTTTGAGTAGATATTTACTTTCCAGGAATTGTAAATCTAATAGGCGAAAGAAGATGAAATGTTGCCTGAATCAGCCTGTATTATATTTGCAGTACTTTAGTGAAGTTGGAGTCAGCTAAGGAGTGTGATCTGGCTGAAGCCAAAAACTTACAGTAAAAAATCTGGGAATGAACAAACTAAAAGACGTTACTTGCTTCGCATTGCTGTGCTTTCAAGTGAGGCCCCAGAGTTGTGCGACTGGACAGGTAGCTCAGATTGTTTCACTCTGATGTCTCCCCACGGTTTCTAAACTCTGACCTGGTATATTTTTAACAGTGCCCGACTGGGTCAGTTTGGAGACTTATAGATTACTCCTGCACACACGATCAAAAGTACAGTTTCTGTGGTAGGTACTGGAATACAGCTGAACAAGTCAAGCAGTTTTGCTTTCATATTAGCATCAAACTCTACTGAAACTGCCTGCTGTCAGCAGTATTCCAGTATGATCATAGAATTTACACCAAATATTGCATATCAGAGAACAGATACTAACACCTTGGTGCATAGGCAGAGATACTACTTTGTTCTTTTTGCCTAGTGCTTGTCAATTGCTTTCATTTAAAAAAATCATTTTAGTTGCCCTGATTTAGTGACCACGCTTAAAAGATGTGTATCCGATTTTTACAGTTTTTTTTCTTTTTTTTTAGTTTTTCACTTTTCTGACTCACCGTCTTTACTTTCTTGGTTTAGTGTTAGCCCCCCCGTCCCCCCACAATGTATGTCATTCATAACTGAGGTTATGATGCTTGTGAAACAAAGGAGATTGGTCACAGAATTTATACTGATATTAAAAGTTCTAAGACAAAACAGTGTATCAACTAAATGACACTCTTACTCATCATTGCAGTTCACTTCCATAAGTGCTGAATTACTACCAGGCATAGAGATACAGGAAGACAGTGGTAAATGATTCAGGTATTCTCTGTTCGCTTCTTTTTTGCTTGTAGATAGGAAACAGCTGGCTCTTATGGCTAATATTAGACTGGATATTTAGACAATTATTTTTAAAAATTCATTGTCTAGGCAAAATTATTCCATATCTGTTTTTTTTTTTAGCCTGACAAATAGAAATAAATGATTTTCACTTTTCCATTAACAATGGCTTCATGAAAATAAATTTTGCTGTTCCTTCTGAGGTTTTTCGTTATAGTACTTCTGAAAAGTGATAGTTGCTAGTTAATTCAAGTGACTGTTAAACCTTAAACTGTGAGCTTTGCCAGATAACAAGTTTTATTTTTATTTATTTATTTATTTTTTTTTTTGGTACCAGGGATCGAATTTGGGTCCTTGCTCTTGCGAGGCAGGGGGTGGAACCACTGAGCTAAATCCCCGGCCCAATAGGTTTTATTTTTAATGAATGTGTAATTTAAGAGCTTTTTTTTTGTGACTGTGGTTATTGCCATTCTTATTGGTTAATAGAAATTAGAATGGGCCTTTTTTAATTGAACATTATAGTGAACATTTTCTAATACATTATTTTCACTGATCTAGAAGTTCTGGAAGGTTAGGCAATTAGTTTTTGTTTTATAAAGCATTTACAATTTGCCTAGTCTTTCTGTTCTCCTGTCTTTCCATTTTTTCTGGTGTGTCCTGTGTTGTAACTGCTCTGCTGCCTACCATTCTACAATGGTTGTGTCTATCATTTATCTCCACTACACAGGCTGATTGTGGGAGGATTTTTTGAGACAGGGTCTCACTATATAGTTGAGACTGACCTGGAACTCACTATGTAGCCCAGGCTGGTCGCGAACTCACAGCAATCCTTCTGCCTCAGCCTCCTAAGTGCTGGGATTACAGGCGTGTGCCACTACGCCCCACCTGTGGGAGATTTTTAATATTACATGAAGCACTTATAGAAATGTACATTTCCAGACTCCTCCTCAGATCTGCTGTTTTGTGTGCTGCATCGGCCTGGGAGTCTGCACCATAACCCGTATTCCAGTTTGAGACTGCTTGACAGAAATAAATATGCCAACAGATTATTATAACAGTGTTTCCTAACTCTTTTTTTATTTTTCCAGCTTTAATTGTGTTTATTGGTACATTTTAGGGATACAGTACAGTTCCTAACTCTTATATATATATATATATACTCTTAATTTATATACTAGTTGTCTGGAATCTTGTTAAAATGCAGATTCTGAACTGAGTGGGGTGGCACATGCCTGCAATCCCAGCACTTCGGAAGGCTGCGGCAGGAGGCTTACAAGTTTGAGCCCAACCCGTATAAGTTGGTGACTTACTGAAACACTATCTCAAAATAAAAAATACAGGAAAAAAAAAAAAAAGAAAGAAGGTAAGAAAAGTCTTAGGTAAATCTTCAGGGGGTTGGGTTCTGATGAGAAAGACCAGGTGGTTCTGAAATGCTGCAGTTCTAACAGGCTCCTGGAAGGTGCTGGTGCTGCTAGGCAGGACCATACTGAGTGTGCCTACATAGTGACAGTGATGTGTACAGGACCTTGTGAAAGTGCCTGACTCACTTAGCTCAGCCTGAAAAGGGCTCAAAGAACTCCTTTTGGAAGAAGGAGCCCCAGAACTGAATGTTATTAGAGTGTGTTCCAGTAGTTTTTGTTTTGAGTTTTGTTGTTTGTTAATCTGTACTAGTGATGGCAAACCTTTTAGAGACCCAAGTATCAAAATGCAACCCATTTGTATTTGTCACAAAGTACCAACACTGCAATTAAACCTGAGGTTTTAGTTCAGAAAAATAACAACTCTACATTTACATATTTTGTCTTAGATGAAATAATGCTAACACGTGTTCCATGGGTTTGCCACCACTGGGCTATACGAAGAAAGGCAGATGAGTGAAAAGCAGTTCTTTAATGTTGATTTAGAATGTGAAACAGGTAGAATTGAGTCAGAGGAGAAAAATGTGGGTCAGATCATTGAAGGCCGTATGTGATTTGTCAAGAAATCTGAATTTCATATATAATCATTGAACCACCAGACAATAGATTTTCACTGTTCAGTGGGCATTTTAGAGTGATCATTGTATTGCATGAAAACAAGGAGACCAATTTAGGAAGCTATTGCAGCAGTTTATGAAAGAACAGTTGGAGCTATAAAAGTTGGGATAGAAAAGAAAGGATGAAGAAAGAGTCTAGGGATTCCAGAATTGGAACTACTGTCTAAACTAGTGAACAAAAGATCAAAGTTTAGAATGGGTTTAGAAAGGTAAACAATTTCTCTACTTATATTTATTGTATAACCTGCTTCATGTTAGAAAGCTGTATTCATGTTTGTGATGAAATTTCATTCTGTACTAGTTGTTCAGTACATTTCTTCTTGAGTAATTATGATAGTAGGAAAGCTACTTTGCATGTTAAATAATTTTAAAATGTGTGACTGTGTTTGAAAATGTTTACCAGATGAGTCAACCATTTCAAAGTATGAATGAAAATTGCTTAAAATTTTAAGATTCATGCATTATTTCATTCAGTCATTTCAAATTATTTGTTGAGACATCTATTCAATAACATTTTAACTTCACAAGTAATCCTACTCTGTCATCTAAAGGCTCTCTGTAGTAGTTTTATCTATAACTACTGTTAGTAGTTTTATGTATATTTCTGTTTCTTTTCTAATCTTTTTTTTAACTAATTATATCAGTGCATTTTAGATACACATATTGATAACATTCATGTTATGGAATTAGTATTAGTACATGATATATCTTGATTTTTTCCCCCTTTTCCTCCCCTCCCTTCAATCCTTCTTGTCCTCCTTATTTACAAAACTTTGTTTGCATTCTTTCCTTCTCTTCTCTTTTTTTCCTTTCCCCTTCCTTTTTAATAAGATGAGATCACAGTCGTTGATTCTTTGTGATTTTTCTGGTGTGATCAGGGTTTTGTTCATAAAATCTTTGCTTATACCTGTGTTATCAATAGTTCTACCTATTCTATCTTCCAGCAGACTTCGTGTTTCTTTTAATATTTAGATCTTTGATCTATTTTGATTTTAGTTCAGTGCATGATGAGAGATATGAGTCTAGTTTTAGTCTTTGGCATGTGGAAAACCAGTTATCCAGCACTGCTACTAAAGATGCTATCTTTCTTCCAGTGAAGATGTTTTGCCCCTTTGTCAAAGATAAGGTGGCTGAATATGTTTGGAGTTGTGTCTGCATATTCTAATATGTTCCATTGATCCTTGGGTCGGTTGTTTTTGTTTTTTTTGCTAGTGCCTTAAGTAGCTTTGTACTGTAATTTCAGATCAGGGATTGTGATGCCCCCTGCCTTGCTTTTGTTTCCTAGAGTTGCTTTTGCTATTCTAGTTCTCTTCAGGTATAAGATTGTCTTCTCTACTTCTGTGTGGTATGCTATTAGTGTTTTGTTCAGGATTGCAGTAATTCTGTATAACAGTTTGGGGAGTATGGCCATTTTTAGTATGTTGGTCTTCCTACCCAAGAACAAGGGATATTTTTCCATTTTCTGATATCTTATTTGCTCTCCTTTTTCAGGGTTCTAGTTTTTAGTGTAAGGATCTTTTACTTCTTTTGTTATATTAATTCCTAAGTATTTTGTTTTATAATATTTTATTCTCTTGTGAAGGTATGGGTTCCTTAATTTCTCTCTCAGTGAGTTTGTTTTTTTTATAAAGGAAGGTTATTGATTTTTGAGAGTTGACTTTGTATCCAGCTATAATACTGAATTTGGTTATGAAATCTAGAAGTCTTGCTGTAGTTTTTGGGGTCTTCTATGTAGAGTATCATGTCATCTTCAGGTAATGATAATTTAACTTCTTCCTTTCTGATCATACTCCTTTTATTTCTTTCTCTTGTCTGATTGCTCTGGCTAATTTTTATAGAACTATATTGAATATGAGTGTAGATAGGGACTTCTATGTTGTTGCTGATTTTAGAGTGAAAGCTTTCAGTTTTTGACCATTTAGTGTGATGTTACTATTGGTTTGTCATAGGTGGCTTTTATCAATTGAGATAAAGACCATTTATTCCAATTTGCTATAGGGTTTGTTGTTGTTGTTGTCATTTTAAATCATGAGTGATTGGTGGACTTTGTTAGATGCTTTTTCTGCACCTATGAAGATGATCATATGCTTTTAATTCCTTGGCTCTGTTAATATGGTGTATTACATCTATTGATTTACATATGTTGAACCATTTCTGCATCCCTGGGATAAATTCTTTTTGAACTTGGTGTAGAATCTTCTTGTTGATTTGCTGCATTCTGTTTGCCATTCTGTTTATTGAGGATTTTTGGGTCTATGTTTATTAGAGAGATTGGCCTGTAGTTTGGTTGCATCCTTCTGTGGTTTGGTTTGGTTTGGTTTGGTTTGGTTGTTGGTACCGGGGATCGAACTTGGGTCCTTGCGCTTGTGAGGCAGGCCACTGAACCCCTGAGCTAAATCCCCAGCCCTGTATTTGTTTTGTTTTGTTTTTCTTTTTTTTTACTTCTGTGGTTTTGGTCTCAGGGCAATGCTTGCTTGCGAGAGTGAATTTGGATGTATTACTTTCTGTTTAATTTCATTAATAAGCTTGAGGAGTAGTAGCATTAGGTCTTCTCTAAATTTCTTGCAGCAGTGAATCTATGAGGGTCAGGGCTTTTTTGTTGTTGTTGATGGGTTTTTAATTACATCTTAAATTTCATTGATATTGGGTTATTTAAAATCTTTATATCTTCTTGATTCACTTTTAGTAATTCATGTGTATTTAGGAACCTGTCCATTTCTTTTGTGTTTCCATCTATTAGAATACAGGTTCTCCAAGTAGGTATTGATGTTCTTCTGGATTTCTGCAGGATTTATTGTGATTTCATCCTTTTCATTCCTAATTACGTGGACTTGAGTCTCTCTTTTTTTTTTTTCCTCTTTTTGATAAGGTTGGCTGAGGTTTTGAAATTTTACTTAATCTTTCAGATGAGATTGGGAGCATTCAGGGTAGTATGGCCATAGACTGAATTTTATCATTCAAAGAACCAACTCTTTGATTCATTTTTTGTGTTATTCTTGTAGTCTACATTGCATTAATTTCTGCTCTTATCTTTATAATTTCCTCCCCTATATTAGTTTTTGGCTTGACTTGCTCCTTTAGAAGCTTGAGGTTCTACATTAGGTTATTTATTTGAGCTTGCTCTGTTTTTATGATGTGGGAATTTACCATTATAAATTTCCTCATAGAACTGCTTTCATTGCATTCCATAAGTTCTGGTGTATTGTATTGGCATTATAATTTAACGGTACAAACTGATTTCCTCTTTATTTTCATCTGTGACTCTTTGGTTGTTCAGGAGGTAGTTGTTTAATTTCCACGTGTTTATGAAATTTTCAGGTTTCTTTTGCCACAGATTTCCAATTTCATTTCACTATGGTCTTATAATATGGATGGGATAATTTCAGTTCCTTTGCATTTACTTAAATATGATTTATGAGCTAGTATATAGTCTATTTTGGAGAATTTCCCATGTGAAGCTGGGAAGAATGTATATTGTGATATTGTAGGGTACTGCACTGTAAACATCTACTAAGTCCATTTGTTCAAACATTTGATTTAGGTCTGACTTTTCTTGTTGATTTTTTTGTTGTCTGTTTGTGACAGTGGGATATTGAGGTCCCAATTAAAATTGTATTAGTGTTTATTTGATTTTTCATGACTGTTAATATTTATTATATATAGCTGGGTATGTTGATATTTGGTGCATATATATTTATGATTGTTATCTTTTCCTCTTGGATTGTTCCCTTAACAAGGATGTAATGATCTTCTTTGTCTGTCTTCATTGGGTTTAGTTTGAAATCCACTTTGTCTGCAAATGTTTCCTGTCATATAGTTTCCATCCTTGACTTTCAGTGTATTAATTTCTTTTTTATTTAAGTGTGTTTATTGTATGCAGCATGTTGTTGGATGTTTCTTGATCCATTTTGCCAGTCCTTTCATTTAGTTGGTGAATTGAGACCATTTATATTGATGGTTATGACTGACATGTATTGATTTATATTTGTCATGTTATTTTTCTATTGTTCCATTTTTTTACTTCCCTCTAATAACTTGGCTTGCCTGGTAGATTTATTCTGTTGGGGTCATGGAGTTTTAGTCTTCTTTTATCTCTTTCAGGGTTATCCTTCAGAGAATATTGTAGTGTTGCTTTGGTGATCATGAATTTCTTCAGGTGTTTTCCCATCCAAGTACTGACCAGACCAGATCCCACTTACCTTCTGAGAGCAGATGTGATTGGGCATATACTGGGTAGTATGGCTGTAGATGCTTTTTTTGAGATGGGCGTCTCACTATTTAGTTCAGGCTTACCTTGAACTAACTGTGAGGCCAGACTGACTCCAAACTCATGGCAATCCTCCTGCTTCAGCCTCCCGAGTGCTGGAATTACAGGCATGCACCACCATGCCTAGTTACTTTGGATGTTCTTTGTCATGATAGTATCTTATTTCTCCATCAATTTTGAAAGATAGTTTTGCAGGTACACTAATCTGAATTGGAGGTTGTTTTCTTTTTTTGGTACTGGGCATTGAACTCTGGTCCTTGTGCTTGCAAGGCATGTGGCAGAACCACTGAGCTAAATCCCTGGCCCCTGGATGTTGTTCTCTTTCAGGGCTTGAAATGCTTTAGTCCAAGCTCTCCTTGATTTAAGTGTTTGTGTTATGAAGTATGCTGTGATTCAGATGGACTTTCCTTTATAAGTGATTTTGTTTCTTTTTAATACTGTCTGTCTGGAATTTCTGGAATCCTATTATATGCCTTGGTGTTTTTGTTTGGTTTTGTTATCATGGCTAAATGGAGTTCTACATGTCTCGCTTATCTATGTGTCAAATTCTTTTTACCTGCTTGGGAAGTTTTCTGCTATTACTTCTGTAAATGGGTTTTTAAATGATATTTGCTCTATCTCCTACTTTTTCATTAACTTTGATCAATCTTATGTTATTCTTCTCTCATCTAGCAGGTGTTTGGTGTTTTGTGGTCCCTTGCTATTTTTAAAAAATCTTTCCTTTCATGATCTGTAATTGCAGTCCTATCTTCTCAATGTAATATTCTGTCCTCACATTGGTTCATTCTACTGCATATACTTTCAGTGGAATTTTTAATTTGGTTATCTGATCAAGTCTGTTTCATGGATTCCATTTCTTTCCTATCTTGGGCATTCATGGTTTCCAACATTTCTGGACATTCTATAGATTTACTAATCATGCCCTTCAGTATAGTCATCTCAGAAGTTATATTTCTTTCTAGAGCCTCATTATCTGCTTTGTTACTTTCACTGTTACCACTTTGGAGAGTTCAAGTGGCTGGCTTTTGAATTGTTCTACCTCATTGTACTCTAATTTTGCCTTTGGTGAGCTGGAAGTGTGGTGTTGTGTCTTGATTCCACGTTTTCTCGTTTTCTTTCCTTTTTTTTAAGTTTTAATTATTTTGTTGATATTGTAAATTGTTTATGGTAGGTATCTTTATTACTAATATGGAGAACTCTTAGAAAATTACTACTTCTCTGAGATGTCTTCCAGATGTCACTAACTTTTGGGTTTGAGTCTGTTATGAGATCTTCCCTCTTTGATTTATTGGGAATAAGAAACTGTTGCCTGTTTGGCCGAGTCCCTGGTTCTTTGGCACTGGCCTGTAGTATTGCTTATGACCTTCAGCCAATCTCAGCCTTTACATACTAGGAAGAACAACTATGTCACCTTGGCTAAAGTAGTACCATCAGTAATAATAATAGCATCAAACACTCTCTAGAAAATCACAACTGTGATATTTGCCACTTGTAACCATATCAACATAATTTATAACCAAATTTAAATCAAACCAGAAATTTGTATAGAGTAATTTTACCCGCTGGGGAGAAAATTAAAAAGGGATTAGGAGGAATAAAATAGAGAAATTGAAAAAGAGGAAGAAGGAGGGGTGAAAGGAGGGCAGGGACAAGGGGAAAAAATAAGAACCAAGACCTGTCATGTAAAGGTACAAGATCACAATAATGAATGTAACTGTACTGTATACCTAAAATGTACCAATAAACCCAATGAGGAAAAAAAAGAAAAGAAAAAGAGGAAGAGATTAAAAGCAAGGATGGAGGACAAAGGAAATTTATGACAACTGGGAAATTGGTGAAGAAGATGGGAAGGAAAGAAGGTACAAACAGAAACAACAAAATAGCTACAACAACAAAACTGGAAACAGTGTTCTCACTCATAAAAACAAGATCAGGAGCTGGGGTTTAAGCTCAGTGGCAGGGTCCTGAGTTGGATTCCCAGTACTGGTGGGGGGGACCAATCAATCAAAAAAAGAGAAAAATAATTAAAAAGTTAAAAAAGCCAATGAAGGAAGAAAAGCAGGGAAAGAAAGTCCACCTCAGGGAGTGTCTTTGTTGTTACTGTTTGATAGAGGAGGAAGACAGAGGGCAGGCAGGTCTGTGTTGATTGATCCCAGGAGAATTATTGTGTTGGTGGATGATCCCAGCAAACATGGGCCTTTAGTTCCACTTAAGTTTAGGCTGCTTCTGATTTCTGGCTGTGAGGCTGGGTCCCAAGTTTTTCAGCCTGCAACACTCTGAGTGCCTCCTGCCATCTTTAACCTGGCTTCCTGACTTCCAGCCAGCTTCATCTGGGCTGCACCTTATGACACTTGGAGCCAACCGGAAGTTGCTCTGAGTTCTGATATCCATGGGCCTCTTTTCAAAATCGCTGCCTAACAATTGCCCTCTCTTCTAAACCTGAATAACTCACCAGCCACTGTAATCCACATCATCCACTGCTCTGTTCCACTAATGCATTTCTCTGTGGAGGTCTGTGGGGTTCCAGTAGTCACCATGCTTCTGCAGGTTCAGTCCACCCCTGTAAGCCAGAAGATAGTGCCATTTTCCATCCCCCTCTTCTACATTGTGTTCCCTCTCATTACTCTCCTCAGAGGCTCTAATTCTCCCTTCAAATCCTTGCTGAGTCCTGGGGACCCACTTTCCTCTTCTGGTTCCTCTTGCTCATGTTGCTCTATTTAAGCATCTGGATTCCAAATATGAGAGAGCTGTATTTCTATTTCTTAATTTAGCTGCTTTTTATTATAGATTGAGAACTCTGCACTATGATTGAGCTGTAGTCCCAACTAAGATATGGGTAGGCATGCAATCCATTGTTAAAGATACTTCCAAGTATCAGTAAAGGAAGGGGTTGTACCAGAAAAGAGCAAAGCAAGTGATCCAAAATTTGGGAATCTATTCAACTTCTATGAACAGATGTTCTAGTATATTTCCAAATTATCACTTGCTGCTCTAGTCTGACAATACACTACTTAGACATAGCGTATTCATGTCATTAAATTCTTTTTCCATTGTGTGCTGTTTTTCATTTGTCTTATTTCCCATCATATTTTTAATGTTTTATCAGTTTTTGTTTGTTTGGTTGGTTGGTTTGGTTTAGTGGATCCCTTAAACCTGGAAAATTAAGTTTTTGGAAATGTTTAGTTTATCCATCCTTTTGGGTAAATTACTTTATTTAAGTAGAAAATTTTACTTTTCCATTGAATAGGAAAAGAGCAGGTATGTATGGCTTACTTGCTTCAGCTTTTAGACTACAGACTCAGGAGATTCAGTTCTAGGTAAAAGAGAGGCAGAAAGCAGACATGTATTCTCCAAAAGAAGTATTAAAATGAAAATAACTTGATTGGCCTAATTATAGATACCTCTATAGAAAAGATCTCCCCTCTCTATATATATACATGAGGTAGGTTACCTAGAAGTTTATACCCCAAGTAACAGTCATTAGAGCACCATTAACCCAATATTTCTCTCAGCCACCAAAAGCCTAAATTTCCTTTGTATTTCTTAAGGCTTGTTAGACATTTAATTTGATCTGATCATAAATATAATTTTGTGGGTTTTACCAAAGCTAGAAACCCAGTTAAATCTCTTTAGGAAAATTAAAGGTGGCATTGAACATCTTTTGTTATTAATTCAGTACATTTTTAAAATACATTTCACAAAGTAGACCTTATCTCATGGAATATAACTGATTTTCAGATTTGGTGAGTGTTATAGGTTTTTGTTTGTTATTGTTTTTGGGGGTTTTTTTCCCCCTTCAGGAGTTTGCAGAACATTTCATTAGGGGGAAAGATCGCTTTATTCGTCAGCTTTTTTTGCTGTTGTTGTTGCTGGGGCAATTATCTTATACAACTAAAAAGAGGAGAAGTTTACTTGGCCATAGTTTTGAAGGACTCAGTCCCTGATTGCCTGGCTCCAAGGTAGATACATCTTGGCAGAAAGACCTGGCAAAGAAGATTCTCAGTTCATGCCAGTAGGAAGCAGGGCAAGAAAACAGTGTCAGGAAAGGACCAAGGATTATATATAGACCCCAGGGACCACCTTCATGAACTATCCATTCCCACCCTAAGTATATTTTACTAATCCCCTAGGACACTTGATCACAAGATGATCAACTTGACAAGCTTAATCATTTCATTCTATCCCTTATCAATTTAACATCCAAACACATCTCCTAAATCATACTTAATTTCCAAATAAAGATAATAACAAGTTCATAATTCTACCTAACATGATACAACTGTCCTGCATAAAAAATGCATAGCTCCTTCTCAAAGTGCTGAAGAATCCCAGCATTGCTTAAAAGTCCAGGTCAAAGTATCCTTTCAAAAAGCAACTTACTTAATCCCAATATGCAGTGGTACAGGATAAATATTCCAAAGGGAGGAAATGGAAGTAGAAAAGAACAGGACCAAACATTAAGTCCTGTAACTGTATATGTCAGTATCCAGGACACATGGTGTTACCATATATATCTTCGCTGGTTGCCACCCACACAACTTCTCTTGGACTGGCTACATTTGCTTCCTGAGGGCCTCACCAGGTATCTTGCAGTCCTTAGAGCTTCAACATCATAGTGTCTCTGTTGCATCTTTATCTTAATTCCCACAGCTTTACATATCCACCCCTCTGCCATATTGACTGACTTCCCAAGCCTTCCTTGAAATCTGGGTGGAAGCATCCATGACCCCACAACTGTAGCATTCTATAGTCCTGAACAACCAACATCTTGCAGACAATTTCATTGTCTGTTGGCAGTGTGTGCAATAGCCAGGTACCCCTTGGCCCACGATTGCAGAAGATTCTGGATGGCTAAGCACAGTGAAATGAATATGGGGAACCAATTTCCTTAGTGGTCCTCTTCCAGCAAAAGGCTCAGGGACTGTCTTCTCAAATGAAAGCTTTACACTTGTACAGAACTGAGCTTGCTATGGGTGGGGTTTTGCTGATTGTTGCAGTACACTCAAAACATCTTTCATCTTTGCTCCAGTTCATAGTCTTTTTTTTTTTTTCCTTTTTTAATGGTAGTACTTGGTTTCTATTTAATGGTGCTGATCTCTTCAGCAGCCACCCCTCCTTTGGCTCAAGCTTCGCATATGGTTCTTTTCCATCCAGAATTTAAGTTTTTCAAGTACTTCTGCTCTGCTTTTTGCTCCCAGTTCTCATTATACATCTGACTAAAAGCAAGCAGTACTCATGTCACAACACAAACATTGGGCTGCTTTGAAATTTCCTCCACTAGATTAGTTAATCCATTGCCCTTAAACTCAGCCTTCCACAAAGTCTCAGGACATGAGCAAAATGTAGGCAAATGTTTGCCACAATATGAGATTCATGGCCTCTAGTTCACGTAACAAAAGAGTTCTCACTCCCAACGGAAATCTCAGTAAGCTGGCCTTTACTATCTGCATTCCTGTCAGCATTCTGATCTTCTGTGCTCTGACTGGAACCACCCATCAGGCTCTGTTTACAGCATTCTTGGACTTTTTTAGCTTTCGTGTTCAGACTTTTCTAAATTCTTTCCACAAACCAGTTCCAAAGGCTTCTGAATCCATAGTCACAGCAACAACCCCACTTGTCTGGTACCAATTGTCTGCAATAACTTTCCCATTGCTGGGACAACTACCTAATACTCATAACTTAAAAGAGGATAGGTTTATTTGGCTCATGGATTCAGAGGATTCTTACCATGATTGCCTAGCTCCAAAGTAGAAGGGCTTGACAGAGGGAAGCTTCTCAGTTCATGGTGGCTGGGAAGCAGAGCAGGGGAATAGTGTCAGGGAGGAAGGGGCCAGCAACCAAACTTCACTCTTCCATGACCTACCCAGACACATTCAGAAATGTGCTTTACTAATGCTTTAGACAACTCACACCAAACAAGTTGATAGTTAAGCTTAACCATCACACTTGCCAGTGAAGTATCTAGAAGGAAGGCCTTGGTTACAAATGTGATTAGATCCTAAGCCCTTATGAGTGTTAGACGATGTGATTAAATTCTAAGTCCTTGTTACTTACGTCCCTCCAAAACAGGTCAAACACCAAAATAATGGTTTCATGTATTGTTAGAGGCAGGTAAGCACAGTAACTGTGATGTGTAATAATGATTTACATCATTGTGCAAAGCTAAGACATAGGAAAAGTTAGGTATCTGGTGAATCATGTGCTAAAAATTGTCCAAAGCTAGCATATTCAACTACAAAGTCTTAGTTCTGAATTGTTGTGTAACACTGTTTCCCACGTAGAGGGATTCTACGACTCTTAAATTAATCCTGATGTGAATCACCTCCCTTATTAGATGGATCTCAGTGGGTTGTTAGAATTAAATTGAGATCATCTATGTGTAGATTCTTAGCTCAGTTTCCAAAACATTTTTATACTTTTTAAAAAAATGTGTCCCCAAATATTTATTATTCTTAGGCATATCAATTATCTCCTTAGTTTTAGTTTTTATACTTGAAGTTTGTTTGGAAATTGAATCACTATGTAATATTTTCCTTCTGTTGTCTAGTGAGTGCCAGCTTTTTTCCACCAAACATCAGAGAATTATGTCTTTAAAAAAATGACTTCCATTTTTCCTAAAATTAAAATAATCTAGATAACTCTAATCTTAGATGCATAATTTATTACATACAGTAGATGCCTTCAACCCTAAGGCTCAGGGCACTAAAACTTATTTTTCTCTTGGGACTTTTTTGTAAAGATTATAACATATGAGGCTGGGAATGTAGCTCAGTGGTGCTGCACTAGCCTGACAAACGCAAGGTCCTGAGTTCAGTACTCAATACCAGGAAAAAAAAAAAAAAGACTGTAGTATACAGCAAGTAGCTCTGCTATAAGACTGTAGGCCAGATAATTTGAACTGTTTATTACTATTGCTCATAAGAATTTTATTAGACTATGAACATTCATTATAGAATGTATCTCAATATAAAGGCAATTATTATTAAGAAACTTCTAAGCACAGATGCTAAAATGATTTTTAGACACAAGGTTTAGAATTTTGACTTAGTACAAAATCTTGGAAAGGATGGGTGCTTCCTTAAATTTATTGAGACATCACATGAGATTAATACAGGTTATCTTTGACCTCTGCAATTACAAGAGGTGCTCAGAGTGGTAGCCATTAGCTTCCAGACATTTATTAGTAGGGTGAACTGCTGAAGTGTGTTTATATTTTTTTCAGACTGTATTTCCTAGCCTTTGGCTTATTTACAATTATGTTTTTGAAATCATGGTGGCTCTATTTTGGCTTCAGTGAATTCATTAGTGCTTCAGTTGAATAGGATTGGTTTCTTAGCCCCTAAATGTTCCTTTTTAAAAAATTAAAACAGTTTTCACTGATAGTTTTACATCTGAAGAATTGTGAGGGGTTGGCTTTGACAACGTGGGGGGTTGTTTAAATTATTGTAAAAGTGAAGGAATTCAGTGGTTTAACATTTAAGGAAGATTTCACGTGTTTTGTTTTTTTTTTTTCTTTTAGGTTGACAATTGCATTTTTTGCACTCTCTGGGCTGGATATGTTGGACTCCTTAGATGTGGTGAACAAAGATGATATAATAGAATGGATTTACTCCCTACAAGTTCTTCCCACAGAAGATAGTGAGTGAGTTTTTATCATTTTATTTTTAGTGTGATGCGTTATATCTGGCATAACATGTTACACTAACAGATCTTAGTATTTCTCATATATTATCAGCATATCTTATTATGTTAACATTTGTGCTATTAACTGTTTTCCTTATAATGTGGCATTCCCACTGTGTTTAGATAAAATATTTTAAGTCTAATCAATCTTTTTTGAGGACAATTTAGCATTGTCTTGGATTAAAGATTCACTATTGTAGTACCACATTACGTTACATACTCCTACATTGATGGCTACTTGTTTTCAATGTTTCTGTGTGATTAGTTTTATAGCATTCACTCTCTTTCGTTCCCAACCATCTTTTTGTCTCTTCAGTGAAAAATTCTTTGCCATCAGAGAGTTGCATTTCAATCTCTTGTCATATTTAATTAACATTTTAATGGTTTTCATAAAGCTTTTAATCTGAAGGTATTTTATACTTCTTAAAATTTAAAAATTTTAATTATATTTTCAGTATATAAATGTTTTACAAACTTTGTTAAGTACTCTACTAAGTATAAAATACCTAACATAAATATACATATTAGAGATTCTAACCTTAAAGAGGTTAGCTCAGTGGTGGAACATGTGCTTAGTTTGTATGAGGTCTTGGGTTTGATCCCCATTACCACCAAAAATAAAAGAAAATCCTACTAGGAAATCATGTAATTTCTATCACTGGTTACAATGTACTTGTGTTGTAAGAGTCATTACTTATTAATTAATAAATTGGAGTTATGTGTAAATCATCCAGTGACTTGGGAGACTTAGTAAGTGAAAACTTTATTTAGAAAGGTGGAAGTTTTGTCTATTAACATGATCTTAGGTGTCATTTGTGGCTTTCTACTTTATTCTTAAAGCTTATAATTTCTGTTTTTGTGTCATGTTTAAAATATATACAATTTTACAAATCCCTATTAAGAAATGAGTAAACATTTCAAACTACCTCTAACAGAATTTAATATATAATTATCTGATCACTTTCCACCAGCTATGTGAAGAACCGTATATGGTAATTTGATCAGTAGTTTTAGATCCTAACATGTTGGTGAGTAAGATGTATTGGTTTTTTTGCAAAGGGTACTCAGCTAACCCTGGGATAAGTTTTTGTGTCAAGTCATAAAATATGATTTTCCATCTCTAGAACCCTATGGCTGAGGCCAGGTCATAATCCCAGTCACTTGCAAAATAGAAGTAACTTAAGATTATCCCTTTTTGTCAGAATTTTTTATAATGGTTTTATGTGAATGTCTGAGATTTTTTTAAACTTTTAATTCTAGTATTACAGGTTCTACTTCTGTTTGTTTTGTTTTTTTTTACTGAAAATACATGCTGTGATCAAATACTACAGTTTTTTAAAGAACTATTTTACATAGTACAAATAGGCAGTTTTGTACACTTAGCACAGAAAACTTTTTGCTGAAATATATTTTAATATTTTCATAAAATGTTACTGATGTTCATTCTGAAATAAAATAATTGTTTCTATTGAAAAGTATGGATCATAATATTTTAGAGAACATATACTGTAAGTTATAGTTTTCAGAACATTATTTATTTGTCATGCTTTCTACTTTGCCTTTTTTTTATTTTCCTTTATTTTTAAGGACTGTTTGGTGGCTCCATGATTGAACTGGTGTTTGCTTTGTTCTTTATTGCTTTTACTTCCCCTGTCATATTACTAGTGAAATAAATTATAATAAATGTTAATATCCATATTCTTTTTAAAGCTTTTTTCTCATTATTCTACTGTTTTAAGAGTGTTACTGTCTTGTCTGTATCTATTACTTGAAGTTTCACGTTTTCCATAATTATTTGCTGCCTACTACTTAACAGAATGGCTAAAAATGAAAAAAATGGTAAATAAATATTGACAACATTTCAAACTGGAACATTGCTGAAATAGTTTTACACTACTTTGAAAAACTATTTAGCAGTATATACTGCGTGTATATTCTATGACTCAGCAGTTCTACTACTAGTATATTCTCAACAGAAATGAAAATGTGTTTACCAGAAGGAAAGAAACTGGAATGAGCATAGCTGTATTTTTTCATAAGAGCTCAGAACCAGGAACCATACCAAAAAGCCATTGTGGATGTAATGAATAAATAAGCTAACAAATTCACACAGTGGAATACTATGTAGTAATGGGAACAAAAGACATACAGTTTACAGGCAGTTATTTGGATGAGTGTCATAAACATATTTTGAGAGAAATATGCAATGTATTGTTCTATTTATTATACAGAAATAGTTAATGCCAGCCATGGTGGTGCACTGCTGTAAACCCAGTTCTCAAGATTCTGAATCAGGAGGATCACTGTGAGTTCAAGGCCAATTTGAATTACATAGTGAAACCGTATCTCAAAAAAAAAAAAAAAAAAAAGTTAAAATTATCTGAGATGTTGCAGTATGACTAAAAGCGATTAGAATGGCTCTTGTAATACTGGTCGGCTACTTTTTTTTTAGCTGAGTACTGGTTATACAAAGGAATTATTTTTTTAACAAAAGTTCATAAAGCTGTATAATTTTGATAGATATACTTTTGTTTGTTGCATATATGTTGGTAAAAGCTTAAAAAAAATATTTTTTTTTTTTTTGGAGTTAGAGTTACAGTCCATCATTTATGTGAGACCCATCAGAATTCTTTCCTATTGTGCTATCAGTTCCATGGACTTCATTGGTTTTAAGTCCACTGCTAATAATTTTTCTGTAGTCTTTGCTACTTAAAATATTTTTACTCCCATTTAAATTTTAAACTTCTAGAGAGGAGAAGTATGTCTTCTATCTCTTTCATTCTGACTGCCTACAACGTTGTGTATCAGTAGTTGTTCAACTGTTAAGTCATCTAAACCTTTTACAAATTTTCCTTTCCCATATTTTCACATGTAGCCTAGAGTATTATCTAGCTTCTCATATTTCAAGCATTTACAGACGATAGCATAATATTTCTCCTGCAACTCGTTCTATATTTTTTATTACTTGATGTCACATAAAACTTAGGAAATTTAAAAATTCTAGGTGTTAAACAAAGCCTGGATACCATAAAGGAAAAATTTGATAGATTTGAAAAATTTGATAGTTAAATAACTGCTTAAAATATGTGGTTAAAGATAAAGTTAGATTAGTGATAGACCTGGACAAAATTGTCACTGTGTATAATGAGCAAAATATTAATATCCAGACTGTCAGGAATTCTTAATAAGTTAAGAGGAAATCATCTTTAGAAAATAAATTTATAAGGAATAGTTAACAGAAGTAGTACAGATGGCCACTACATGAAAAAGTGATTAACTTGCTATAAATTCGGAAAATGAAAGTGAAACAAATATATTACATTATTTTTTACTTATTAACACATCAATTTAGCAAAAAAATTTAAAGTTGGCAAGAATATGAGGGAACACTTTAATGTTATATTAGTACAAGTGCAAATTATTACAACCTTTTGAGGTATAAATTAGCAGTACAGTTTTTTTACCCTTTCTCATATATTCTTGTGTGTACAATTGCGGGTCGAATAGGGACCCCAGAAGGATATGTCCACCCAGAAGTTCATCTGACCTTATTGGAATAAAAGTTCTTGCAGATGTAAGAGTAAGAATCTCATGGTGAAACTAGTATCTTTATAAGAGAAAGTACAAAGAGAGACTTGAGACACAGAAGAGAAGGTTGTTCGACAGATAAGAGTGAGATGGTGTGTCAACAGCTAAAGAATGCCAAGGAATGCCCATAGCCATAGCAGAAGACATGAAACAGGTTCTCCTGTAGAGCCTCCAGAACAAAGCAGTGTTAATACTTTGATCTTGGACTTCTTGTCCTCCAGACTGTGAAAGCTTTTTATTGTTTTAAATCACCAAATTTGTGGTAATTTATTGCTAACTTCTGGAAACTTTCTCCAACAGGCATCCCCAGACTCTGGGAGTTAGGAACCCAGCCACAAAGCAGGAAATGAGCAGCACGCAAGGGATCAGAGCTTCCTCTGTATTTCCAGCCAGTCACTATCACTTGCATTATCACTTGTCATATCACTGTATTATTGCATTGTCACTGCTTCCTTTCAAATAAGCAGTGGCGTTAGATTGTCATAGGAGTGGGAGCTGTACTGTGAACTGGTACAAGGGATCCAACTGTATGCTCCATAAGACAATCTAGTCCTGATGATCTGAGGTGGAGCCAGGTGGTAATGCTTATGTTAGAGAGCAGCTGCAAATACAGCTTAACAGAAGCATAGAGAGATAAAGCAGTTGCTTGCAGACTCATATCAAAACTGTATCAGTGATGGGCTGGGGATTTAGCTCAGTGGTTCTGCTGCCTGCCTCACAAGCACAGGGTCCCACGTTCGATCGCCGGTACCAAAAAAAAAAAAGCTAAAAAAACCAACTATATCAGTGAGTGGTAAGTAACAAGATGTACCTAGTGGCAGGCTTTATGGTAGCAAGTGAGTTGATGTACAATACTTCACTTGTATAGCTTCATCTTGTAGGCTTAAGTCAGAATTGAATGCTTATTTTAGTCCATATGTGGCCTATTATTTTATTCATCACTTCTATCTGTACCTTTTTCCCTTGCTGTGCATTTGTCTTAGTCACAGTTTTGGAACACCCATAATTAATCCTAGCCAAAATAAGTAAAAACATCACTGAAGAGCTTTTATAAAAAGGGGGAAAGACCCAATGATGAGACAACCAAGACTCTCAGGACTAACAACAAAAAGAAAACTGAATTTAACAGCATTTAACAGAAAATGCCAAGAGTCCTACTTAAATTATGAATTCATTGCAGCAGGTGATTCACATTCTTTATCCAAGTCCACTTTGTATAATATGTAACTTATCCAACCAAGTGATAAAACCTTCAAAACTGCTTCACCACGTGGAGAGCAGGTGCTCTGTATTAGGAGATCTTTGCAAAAGAAAAAAACTTGAACATGAAGAACAGAGGTAATTACTGAAGGCCACCATTTCATCAAATGTGTCTTTACTGAAACTATCATTCTTATTGGCTGTCTGCATTGCTGAGGCTAAGGATTCCTTTACTGTTGGCAAAGAGTTGATCCTGCCTACTGGTGAGGAGGTTTGTCACAAATTTTAGAAGAGGCTGCAGTTCCAAAGGTGTCACGTGCTCCTCTTTTGGCTAGCACAATAACATCTGAATTGATAAAATAGCAGAGGATGTTATGGCACAGTTGTTATATAGGATTAATGAGTCACCACAGGACATAATCCAGGTTGATGAGTGTGTAGATTTAATAAGGCAGCAATGCTTGATTTTGTGTTTGTATTTTTCAGAATGTTCTTGAGGATATGTTATATGTGTTTTTGTTCTCAACCAGCACCACATAGCTATGGAGAAATTACCTTCCATGAATCCAGCCCCTGGTGCCAAAAACATTGGGAACTGCTACAATAGGAGAATATTTGTACAATGTTTTGTTGAATTAGGAACAAAGTAAATGTTTATCAAAAATAAAACAGTTAAACTATGACCTAGCAAAGAATACTATATAATATTAAATTGAGGTAGCCCTACATATGTACTGAAGGAAAATTCTTTCCATTGTATAGGATTAAATGTTGAATTAGGAACATATGAAGAGAATTTAATCTAGTGGTGCACACTTCTTGTCCCATATCCTTGTAAGGCTGAGGTAGGCCTGGACTCAGGAGTTCAAGGCCAGCCTGTATAACATAGCAATACCCTGTCTCAAAATAAATAAAACACACACAGAGATGTTCTAATAGTCAGTAAATGTACTGTAAATGTATAGGAAAACTCTGAAAGGCTACATAGAAAATCTTTGTGGAAGATAGGAGCAGAGGTAAGAGATGGCAGGAAAAGATGCTTTTACGTTTTCTAGATATTTGTATTATTTGAGTGTGTATGACAAATGTTTCTGTATTTTTTTAAATTAGAAAAAGTCTCAGCTTGACCTCCCTTTAAAATACAAATATAAATAATAAAAACTAAAATTAAATTTCTATGATTATACATACTGTTTATTTTGCTAATGGTAAACAACTATATTAATATTTTCTGATTTTCAAATACTGTTGAATAAATCATCAGATTTGTTTTTCACCTTACCCCTAAAAGAAATAGGCACAGTGATTAAGAGACCTGCCTGAGGTCACACACACATGTTAGAGAGTTGGAATGAAATATCAGGATCTGTTTCCAAGTCCCAATGCTGCTTTACTGTATAAGCATATAGGTCTCTAATGTAGACTATTATGTGTCGTACTTAAGGTCATGGTGAATATTTAATTAAAAGTTAACTATAAAGATTACTCTGTAAAGATTACAAAGACCCAAGTAGCATCATAGTAATGAATGTGCTCTTAGTCCATTGGATCATTGGGTCCTTTTCATACTCTTAAGGAAGTATTTAGGAAACACAGGGGATCAGGCTGGGAATTGTGTGTTCCCTTTTCTCATCACTAGAGAAATGTATTATAGTCCATCATTTTACACAAAAAGATATTAAAGTCAAGAGGTGTTAATATTTGTCCACAATAGTACAGCTAGTTAATTTGAGCCAAGACTGGAATAGTTTTCTGTTTTCTAGTCCTCTGACATTTTTGCTATGTAATGCTGATTTGAAACAGTAGATGCTGCTTATCAATTTATGTTTTTCTCTGAGATACAGATTTTGTCACAGTAATTCTGAAGCTCTTATGGTGTTGAAAGAAGTCTGATGTCTTTTCCTGAGTAAATCTCATAAAATATTAGGATTAAGTGATTGAAAATATAAATTGAAGATTGAATATTAAAAGTTAAATGTTTAATGATTTTAATCATATATTTTTCAGGGTGCTACATTTTTCAATAGGCTTAAAATATACATCTGGTTTCATGTGATAGCTCAGGCAAATTGCACATTTTTTTAAAATTATAGCTCAGTTTTTGAAACAGATCAGAAAAGTTTTGCTGAAGTATTGTCACAGTGTTTATGTCTCCACCTATCCTTAATCATTTCTGTTGGGGCATTAAACAGGTAGGTCTTTGACAGTGCTGATTCACTTTGCACAATTTGTTGGAGGAAATAAAAAGTCTCTAATCTCTTTGACAAAGTGTTCCACATGCCTTTTTTAATTGGCCTGCCTGATATAAAAACTAATCTTTGAAATTAAAAAAAAAGACAGAAGAACACATTTGTTAGTTTACTTGTTTATGCCCACGGACACCACTGAGGAGACATCGTTAGAGTCCTCCTTCCCATTACCATTGTATCGTCATTAGCGTGGTGAGCTTTGAAGCAATTGAGGAGAGCCCAAGAGCCAGTTAAGCAATAGGGAGCACTCTCAGACTGTGTAAGAATGAGAGATCCAAACACCAAGCACTCCAGAGGCTTTACGTTTGTCACTTATACCACTGTGGAGGAGGTGGAAACAGCTATGAATGTATAGCCACACATGGTGGCTGAAAGGGTCGTGGAACCGAAGATTTTTTTTCAGGTGATTCTCAAAGACCATGTACTACTAACTGAAGGAGGTTTTTGTTGGGGGCATTAAAGAAGACACTGAAGAACATCACCTGTGAGATTATTTTGAACAGTCTAGGAAAATAGAAGTGATTGGAATCATTATTGAAAGCAGCAAAAGAAGAGGGGTTTTACTTTTGTGACCTTTGACAGCCATGTCCATGATTCCATGGTAAGATTATTACCCAGAAATACTATACTGTGAATGGGCACAACTGTGAAGAAAGGAAAGCCATGTCAAAGAAAGAGGTGTCTTGAGCTTCTCTAGATGAAAGGATCAGAGTGGTTCTGGTAACTTTGGCAACTGTAGAAGTGGTTTCAGAGACACTGACAGTTTTAGTCATGGAAGAGGTTATGGTGGCTCTGATATCTTCCATGGTGGGGGGATATGATAGTCGTGGGAATGGCACAGTGAATTTGCTTTTTTTTTTTTTTTTTTTTTTTTTTTTTTTTTTTTTTTTGTGAGATTGGGTCTCACTATGCAGTTGAGACTGACCTGGAATTCACTATGTAGTCCAGGCTGGTCTCGAACTCACAGCGATCCTCCTGTCTCAGCCTCCCGAGTGCTGGGATTAAAGGCGTGTGCCACCATGCCCAGCAATCATAGAAGCAGTTTTGGGGCCAAGGATTTAGCCTAGTGGTTCTGCCACCTGCCTAGCAAATGCAAGATCCCAAGTTCAATCTTCAAAACCAAAAAAAAAAAAAGAAAAAAGAAAAGAAAGGGCTGGAGCTCAGCTCAGTGCTAGAGCACTTGCCTAGCATTAGCATATTCAGAGCCCTGGGTTCCATCCCCAGTTGTGAAAAACAAACAAACAAAGCAGTTTTGGTGATAGTGGAAGCTACAGTAATTTTGATGGTTACAATAGTCTTCAGAGTTTGGACCAATGAAGGGAAGAAACTTTGGAGGAAGAAGCTCTGACCTCTGTGGTGGTGGAGGCCAGCACTTTGACACACCGTGAAGCCAAGGTTGCTCTGATGGTTCCAGCCGCAGCAGTGGCAATGGCAGTGACAGGTTTTAGTTTAGGGGAATAGAGCCAGAGAAGTGACGGGGAAACTACGGGTAACAGAATTGTGAACTTGGCCGAGCACAGTGATGGCAAGACACAGCTGCTACAGAGAAGGCATATTGGCCAGTACTTTTATACAGGCAAAACAATTTAAGGACTGTGTCTGTGACTAACTGTAAAACAAATGATTTAGTTTCTGTTCTGTGAAAAGTGTAAAGCATTTCAACAAATACTTTTAATATAGACCTTTTTTTTTTTAAACCTGTGTATTGATTGCTAAGTGTAACAGTCTGACATGTTGCTGAATAAATATGCCTTTTTAAAAAAAATAGGGCCAGGGATTTAGCTCAGTGGTTCCGCCACCTGCTTCACAAACGTAAGGTCCCAAGTTCGATCCCTCATACGCAAACATACATATATACGAAAGAAAATAAATACATGAAAAACTTATTTTTAGCTGTAGAGTTTTTTATTACTTTGGGTCTTTCTTAACCTTAAACAAGGAGTTGGATAAACCTTGTTTTTCTAAATTTATAGACTATAAATGTACATTTTAAAATAAAATTGCTTGCTTAGTGAAGAAACTTAACTTTTAAAATAGAAGTTTTAGGAGGGGCACAGGGGAATGGGGAAAAAAATAGGAACCAAGACATATCATGTAGAGGTACAAGATTTTGTTTGCTTTAATTGTACCAATAAACTTAATAGGAAAAAAATAAAATAGAAGTTTTGAATTATATCTAAGCAGTATAACTACCATTAATAGTGTGACTTTAGCCCAAAAGTTGTCTTTTATTACAAGAACCTGGATATAATTTTTAGTTTATTTTCAGTTGATCATAATACACTTATCTCTTGGAATAGAGAAAATACACTATTTCCTATGAAAAGTAACTCCCTTTAGTCATTTAAAACAACTCTGTGAGTTTATAAGCATTTTAAAGATTATCTAAATGTTCTCTCTTACAGTCCTTGAAATATAGTTGGTGTTTATTATTAGCTTAAAAGTAACAGTTTTAATGTGAGGTATAAACTAAATCATCAGGCAAGAGTCAGCTTTGTAATTGTCTTAATGTGCAGATATGATAGCTAACCACATATTCTCAAATAATACACTTCTCTACATGCTTTTATACATAAACCCACCTACATGTAATACATCTTTGCAGAAATTCTCATTTTTGCTGCTTTTCTAGTCTGCACAATTTCATTTTTCTTAAGTAACTTGAGTTTTTGTGATATATTGCTATCTAAACTACTTCTAAGTTACAAACTAATTAGCCTTTATGGTTGTACAAAAGTAGAGGATGCATTCATCAAATCAGTAGTTGTCGATTGTTTTTCTTTATAGAATATGATAGCTCATGTTCTATAGTCACAGTTTCTATGCAGGGCTATGAAGGGACTCAAAAGATGTCTCTGCTTTTTTAAAACTCTATAATTGCTTCTAGTAAGCAGACAAAACACATAAGGACCTTTCAGTTTATTTTGCTGCTGCCTAGTATAAACACTAGATGGTGCTGTGCTATTCAGTGACCTCTAAAAAAGATTAAACTATCTGGAGGAGTATGCATCATTTATCCAGTTTAAATTTGTAATGAATGTCGTTTATGCTTAAATATCGTGAAAAAAGTAAGATTACCAGAATTATAAAGGAAAGTACAATGCAAGCAATCCTGACAGGAGCCAGAAAGGGGTGTCCAACAAATTTATGAGTGGTAAAAATGTTACCTCTTAATGAACATCATTTAAAAAATGTTGGAATGTAAGCATGTGACTGATAACTCAGTTTAATGAATAAATATTTTTCTTGAGTACTCATGCATTTAATGTTGGTCAGCATTCCATTAAAATGTTAATATTAATATATCTTTGTTGTTTTTCCTGTTGTTTATACTGAAATAAACTGTTTTCTTTATCCAGCTTCATAGTCCACTGACAATTCAGAAGTGGGAAAAACCTATACATTGTCATTTTCTATATACTGACAGGTGTATGAGATTATAAATGCTTTCTTTGTGACAGTATGCATCCTGCTTTCTTAAAAGGAAGAAAAAGCATTTTTACTTTTAAAAGACTTTTCTTGATAAATTGGAATAAAAGCTGTTAATCCTGCTTTCACTTTTGTTAAAATATAATTGTATAACTGATTATATATTTTTTAAGTGGTACTGGGTATCGGATTCAGGACCTTGCACTTGCAAGGCAGTTTGGTGCCAAGCTAAATCCCCTTCTGTATAATTGATTATAGGCAGTCACTGTTTACTAAGCCCTCAGGCTAAAGTACAATGTTACAGTCTGAACCTATCCTTTAATTCTTACAGGACTCCTGGAAGATTTTTTTCTTTTTTTTTGGTACCAGGGATCGAACTTGGGTCCTTGCGCTTGCAAGGCAGGCGGCGGAACCATTGAGCTAGATCCCCCAGCCCCGGAAGATATTACTTGAGATATATTACTATACTTAGTTCAAAAACTGGTTCAGAGGGGTTGTTACTCACCTATAGAACAATGTTAGGAAGAATAAGATGAGTTGATTCTTCAGTGTCCATACCCTAGTGTCCTACCTTAGATGTTTGGTGGTAGTGGTGGTAGTGATTGATGCACTGGGGATTGAACTCAGGGCCTTTGCCTTGAGCTACATCCTGAGCCCTGTTGTATCTTTAGACAAGTTCTTTTTAACTTGCTAAGTGTCCCAGGCTGAGCTCAAACTCACAATCCTCTTGGCCTCTTAGAGTACTTGTATTAGAGGCATGTACTATTTATATGGTATTCTTTTGGCATCAATATTTCTGCTACTTTTCAGAAGTTATTAAGTAAAGCAAGCTAATACTCATAATGAGGAAACATTACATTATTCATTTACTTCTAAAGAAAATAAATTGTACTTGAAACAGATTTTCTATTGAGCTCTTATACCTGACAGAATTGTCAAAAATGGAATTAGAGCTTTTATCCCATCAAAAAGAGAAATGAGATAGGTTTTTTTTGTTTTGTTTTGTTTTACTGGGGTTTGAACTCAGGGCCTTGCACACGTTCGACAAGTGCTCTACTAGTGAACTGCATTCCTAGCCCTTTCTTTTTAATTTTGTTTTGAGACAAGGACTCAGTTGCCCAGGCTGGCTTTATACTTGATACCCTCCTGCCTTGGCCTATCAAGTGGCTGGATTACAGATGTGTGCCTACCAATTTAAAATTTTTTAATAAAATTAAGAGAACCATGTTAACTGAAATTTTTGTTACCAGTTGTATCTCTTTTAAATAAAATTTTTGGCACTAGAGAGAAAATGATGGGAAGTTTTAAATTTAGGGTTCCTAATTGTTTGAGAGAAATGTATAGGCTACTGTTTTAAGTATTTCAAGAGAGAAAAAGCTGAATAAGCTACAGTGCTCAATTTGAAGAAACGGGAGAGTGAAAAAGTTATAAATTAGTTGAATGCCAGTCTTAAGAGAAATTAAAGTTTTCTAATATCAAAGACTATTTTTAAACCAACTAGATATTTTTATTAGCAATGTATTGTAATTCTACTGATATCTTCTTGCCTTCTGCATCTATTATGCTGATTTTCTAATAGCTATCAAAACTGTAATTATATGGATGTAATTTTCTCAAGTTTGTAATATTTTCTATTGACATCATGAAAAATGAAAATTTCCAGATAAGAAAAAAAAGTATGAATAAATACACTTTGGATGAGTAGAGAATAAGGGTTAACATAGTATTCCGTGTACTTCAAAGCCAGGAATTCAGAACAAAGGTCTGTCTGATACTGAAATGCAAAGTCCACATCTTTTCTGTGGCTATAGAGCAGTTTATAGCTTTAGCTTATTTATTTGTAAAGAAGCACTGGGTTAAAGTTAAAAGATACTGGATGAGAAACTGGAGTTTGAGACCTTGTTCTTTGTTAGATGTTGCATTGAACATGTCTCTTCTGTTTTCTGTTGTATACAATGGGAAATTGAACATATTGGTCACGTGAAAAATAGCCATGTAGAAAAGGTGTGAAAGTATTTTGTATGCATTGAGATGGGCTATAGATAAAAAGTATACTATAGGTAGTCACTATCTTGTTTATAACTGGTATGGAAATCAAATGATAGACCAATAAAGCACCTAAAATGGACCTGACACATGGTAAGTATCAACTTTGGCTAGCATGAAATGGAGATAATAACAAAGACTTGGAACTAAGTACTCTGTTTCTGAAAGATTGTGTGATTAAACTGCTTTAGAATCTGCACAAAAATAAGGTGATTTTTAAATAAGTATGTTTTATTTTCTAGGGTCAAATCTAAATCGCTGTGGTTTCCGAGGCTCTTCATACCTGGGTATTCCATTCAATCCATCAAAGGTTAGTTCTCTTGGGATCAGTAGGAGAGGGGATGTTAGGAGGATTTTAGTGAGAAAGAAAACTAAGAAATTACTCAGAAAGAAGTACATTTCCAGATTTCTGTATGCCTAAAATACTATAAACTGAAACCTCAAGAGAAATCTATACCTCTTTCTCTGAAAGAATTTACAGTACATAAACATGCAAAAATATATATTAATTATTATGAAAACTTAATGTCTCTTCTACTACTGAACACTTGCATGTGTGTTTGTGCGAAAATTATTGATGATTTTCTGGAGAAAATAGAAATAAAGTACTGTGATACTTGCTTTCTAAGAAGCCAGTAAACTTCCATGTATTATAGGACTTTGGTTCTTCACTGAGGAATAAAAGAAAATACTCTTCTCAAGGCAATGGTTGCAGATACAGACAGTAATTAATTTTATGACATTTATGGCAACAGGGAAAACTTCCTTCAGCTTTGCAGCCAGTGGCTTTGAAATCAGCCCATGTCAATATAAAAAGCAGTGAATCCTAACAAACTGAAGAGCTTTTTTTCTTCTTCTTCAAAGGAACAGACCTAGAACTTTGGGTATTCCATTTGTGTTTAAAATCAACAATATTTTTCTATAGTAGCAAGTGGGGAAAAGCGTCATCTTTTTCATTTAAAGAGTCTCCACAAAACAGAAACTTACTCCTATGGAGTCATTCTCTAATATAATGATCATAAGCCAGTGTCTGATTCCACTGAATATATGAAGATTTATATCCACTAAAAGCTGAAGTGCTGCCAGTTTTTCTGTATTTTACTTTAATATTTTGGAATAAATAGTGATTTTTGGATCTAAGAGCTGCTTCCATTTCTTCCTTTGCCTGAATCTATAGACCAGCTTACCTATGTCAGAGTAAATATGCTTTTACCAAAATGTCTCCACAGTCATGTGCCCTTTGTGGTTAGCATGGCTTGTAAAAACAAAGGACTCATTAAGTGCTTCTTTTTGTCATACATACATTTTCTAACTTAAGCCAGTACTGAAGAAAAGTGACCTTTTTGGCTAGTCATAATGAATTGTGTATCTTGGTGTCATGACATTGTTAATGATGACCATTGCATACTAGACCATATGCAGATGTATACCAATACTAGGGGTAATAACATTACTTTTAAAGAATGGTCTCTACCACCAAGACATTTTATTTTTGTATTGGATTTTTTTTTTTTGTACTGGGGATTGAACTCGGGTCCTTGTGCTTGTGGAGTAGGCGGCAGACCCACTGAGCTAAATCCCCACCCCTGTATTGCATTTTTTGGTGTTTCTCTTTTTTTCGTAGTACAGAATTCACTGCTTTTTATATTGACGTGGGCTGGTTCCAAAGCCTCTGGCTGCAAAGTACTAGGAATTGAACTCAGGACCTTCATACTGAGCTACATCTTCAGCCCTTTGTTTGATTGGAGACAGGGTCTTACTAATTCACTAAATTGCCTGATTTGGTGTTGACCTTGGTCTGGGGTTGACTTGCCTCAGTTTCCCAGAGTACACACCTGGATGTTTGTTTGTTTTGAGGTGAGTATCTTTTTGTTTGCCCAAGCTGGCCCCAAACTCCTGGACTCAAGTGAGTCCACCTGAGTACCTGGAACCAGAGGTGCAGCCCACTACACGCAGCCCACAAGATATTTTAAAAACAGTAATTAGTGTTGAAGAAACCATTTTTACCCCTGGCTTACAGATTCTCATGAAACCCATTTTTGGTACTTGATACACCTGGACCCTGTCATCTTCTGGGAAGCTGGGTCTCACTCCATGCTGTGTGTTTACCTGAATTCTCAATAGGAGGAGGAGCTAGTGACTCCAGGTGGAATCACAGAGAGCAACAAGAAGTTGTAACTTAGTGTGGTACATAGGAGTCCAGGAGACAGACTGTGCACACATCACTACAGTGGCTTTGTTGCTTTTTATCAGAAAGCACCACATTGATTGTTGACTTATCTGATCAATTCCCAGCACTGTTAGTGGCCATACATAGACCACTTTTGGAGAAATGTTGACAGGTCTTCCAACCCACTTTCTTACTGATTTTCTTCATACATCCTATATTCTCTGTTAAATTCTTTATGGTATTTTAATATGTGCTGGAGAATTATCCTTCTGTGCTTTGCTTTTATATTTACCTGTTATGCCTTCTTCAAGTGTACCTATTTGGGCTTCTCTTCTGCTGCAAAGAAGAATCTCTATAATCCCTATGTATTATTATATCTCCTCTTTGACCATTTACAGTAGTCTCTTTTGTATTGTAATTATTTGATCAGACCTCTTTTTTGCCCTTAAGGCTAAGTTCTACATTTGTTTCATGTTTGGGTCCTCTACAGGTTTTTTTTTTTTTTAATGTATATATAGCAGTTATTTAAGTGACAAAAAATGAAATATATTAAGGAGCTCTAAGAAGTCTATTATAAATATGAGATAGAATAGCCAAGTGAATTAAAACTTGAGTGCTCAAGAAGGGACTTAGGATGAAAGATGTCTTGATGAAAGTTTATGTGGTAAATTTGTGAGACCATTTAGAGAAATATATCATTATTAAATAACTAACATCTTTTCAGACAGTTCCTTATTTAATCCTCACAATAATCCTGTGTGATGGCTACTAGTGTCTCCCTTTTCCACAGTGGAAAAATGGAGCAAGTCAGTAAGTAGTAGAGCCAGGATTTAATGCCTCTCAGTGATTGTACAAGTTAACATTTACTTATAGGAGGTGGAGGAATCTATTTTAACCGTCTGGCATTTTGAGCACTATTTTAGCATTTGAGTCAGTTATTGGTAAACTCAAATTTAAAAAGAAAGGAAACTTATGGGAAGATTAATTAAGTACACAGTATATGCTTACTTCATCAAAATAAAACTCTTAAATTGAGGAATCAATTGTGTAGCATGACGTTTTACATATTTCGAATGAAATATTTTTAAAATAATCAGCTGATTATTTGAAATTATAAAAGTATATGATTTTGTGTATTGTGGAGTATAACATTATTTAGCACAATAAACCATTTTTAGATTGAAATTTTGTCTGTGGCAATGCCAACCTCAGTGTCTTTAGATTTCCTACAAGGAGTCACATATTTTATAAAGTTTCAGATATCTTTGATAACTATTTTGTTATCTTTTATTGAAACAATTAGTAAATCAAGTTAATCCCACCTGTGCATTATGGTAATATGAGTCTCTTAGTCTGACATCCCAGCTCTGCAATTGCCAATCTTGTAGTTAATTCCTCTGCAAGAACGTAGGCTTCACAAAACGTTCTTTGAAATCAGTAACACATTTGAGGTCTATATAGCCAAAGTTATGTTATTTTATTTCTAGATAATTTTTCAGCTTGAGTATTTGAGCTCTTTGCATTTTGTGGGGTTTTTGCTGTTCTAAGAGCTAGCTTGTATTAGAGATTCAAATAAATCCAACTTTATGTGACAACAGAGCAGTAAGGTTTTCCAGTGTACTTTTTAATATGGTGATTACTAATATGGCATTTAAATTTGTGCCATAAACGAAGTTATTTTTTGTACAGGTCATTTTTGTTCTAAAGACTATGCTTTTTCTAGCTTTATAAGACTTAAAGTGGTAGATTTGGTTAATTGTGAAGTTCATAATTAGGTTTAGTCAAATAAAACTTTTCCCATAAACTTTGAGGTCTCTGAGCTGAGTTATAAAATTATTTAACCTGGTGGTGGCCCATGTCAAGATTTTGAGGCAGGAAGATTGCAAGTTTGAGGCCAGCCTGGACAATAGCAAGACCCTGTCTCAAAAAAAAAACCTTACATAGCTTAGAATTTATGCAGTCATAGTTACATGTTATTGAGACATATATAAAAATGGAAGTTTATATTTCTCCATTGGATGTCTATAAAATTCAGTGTAAGCAACATTCACGTTTCCTATTTATTAAAATCTTATATCATGGGCTGAGTGGGGATTTAGCTCAGCAGCACCACGCCTGCCTCATAAGTATAAGGTCCTGAGTTCAATCCCTGGTACAAAAAAAAAAAAGGTCTCAAACTAGTTAATGGAATTAATTTTTATTTTGATTCATTAACATACTATTCTTTTTTAATTTAGAACCCTGGAACAGCTCATCCATATGATAGTGGTCACATAGCAATGACCTATACTGGCCTTTCATGTTTAGTTATTCTTGGAGATGACTTAGGCCGAGTAAATAAAGAAGCTTGTTTAGCGGGTTTGAGAGCCCTTCAGCTGGAAGATGGAAGGTATGAGTCATTTATTGTTAATTTTTTTAAGAATAAGAATATTTTGGAGCTTACAAAAAAGAATATAGTACTATACTAAATATTTTGAAAATTATATAATCTTTATTAGAACCACTGAAAGTTTATTGTATACATAGTTAAGTGATTAGTCAAAAAAACTGTTGATTTTTTTGTGTGTATGTGAGGGAAAATAAAAGTTTTATAGTAGCAGAACTCCTTTGTTTTTATTGTTAATTTACCTTCTAGATGAAAAAAAGGCTATTTTGAAGTTAAGGTATAGTTAGTCTAAACTTTTGTTCCTTGGAATTACTACTGGAGGAGAAGGGGATAAACTTCGAATGTCATGTTTTTAAGTTTAGATAGTTTGAATAACATTTTCAAGAGATAGAAAAAAGTTATTATGCTAATATTTGATGGTTTTGTGTCATGTCTAAGGAATCTTCCAATAGTTTTAAGTTAAAAAATAGTTTTTCTTGGGAGAATGAGGTAGGAGGATCACTGAGTTTGAGGCCAGCCTTTCTACATAGTGAGGTCTAGGCCAGCCTAGTAAGATCCTGTCTCAAAAAATAATAATAAAAATCATAACAATAATTCTTAAATTTGAATATGGGGACACATGCCTATAATCCCAGAACACTGGGAGGGTAAAGCAGGAGAATCATAATTTTTTTTTTAAATAGGGGTTGAACTCAGGACCTTGTGCTTGCAAGGCAGGCGCAGCACCACTGAGCTAAATCCCCAGACCAAGGGAATCATAAATATGAGCACGGCCTGAGTTACTTAGGGTGAACTTGTCTCAAAATAAAAAATAGAAAAGTATGGATATAGCTCAGTCCAAAGACTGTGGTTTGGATGAACTTATAGTAACTTATCATTAGTATTACTTTTATTTTATTTTTTTTAAATTGAGTCTATTGGTACATTTTAAGTATACAGTACAGTTACATTCATTATTGGGATCTTGTACCTTTATGTCACAGGTCTTGGTTCTCATTGTTTTCCCCTTGTCCCTGTCTTCCCTTCATCCACTCCTCCCCTCCCCGTTTACAAACACTTTATTTCCATTTTTTCATTTTCTCATATTTTTTTCTTTTCCCTTATTACCTTTCCCCTACCCTTCCCACTTTCCCTACACCTTTAACCCTTTTCTTCCTATTTCACATTGTCAATTATATCATTAGGATCTTATGTACTATTATAGTTTTTCACACCAGAGAAACTATTCAGTATTTACACGTGTGACTTATTTCACTTAGGAGTATATCCTCAAAATGTATCCATTTTCCTATGAATGACTTTAATTTCCCATTCTTTATGGCTGAGTAGTATTCCATTTTATAGAAAAACCACATCTTCTTTATCCAATTTCCAAGTGATGAGCAAATGGGCTGTTTCCAAGTTTTAGCTCTTACAAACTGTGCCGATATAAATATAGGTGCACATATATCATTTCACAGAACTAGAAAAAAGAATCCAAAAATTCATTTGGAACCACAAGAGACCTAGAATAGCAGACGCCATCCTAGCCAACAGAGACATGGTAGCGCATATAACAATTCCCAATTTGAAACTATACTACAAAGCCACTGTGATTAAAAACAGCATGGTACTGGCAAAGAAACAGATCTGAGGATCAATGGAACAGATTGGAAGACAGAAAAACAAATCCAGTTGTACTCAACTATGTCATCTTTGACAAAGGAGCCAACCATCCTCTTTAATAAATAGCCTCTTTAATAAATGGTATTGGAAAAACTGGATCTCAACCTGCTAAAGATTAAAACTGGACCCTTATCTTTCACCATGCTCTAAATTAAATCCAAATGGACTAAAGATCTAAATATTAAAACAGAAACACTAAATTTGCTGGAAGATAAGTTAGGCAGAATTCTTGAAGATATTGGCATAGGAAAAGATTTTATGAACAAATCCTCAGTAGTGTGGGAACTAGCAGAAAGAATCAACAACTGGGATCTCATCTTATTAAAAAGCTTCTGCACTGCAAAAGAAGCCATCAGTAGAACTAAGAGACATCCTACAATGTGGGAAAAAATTTTTACCAGCTGCTCCTCAGACAAAGGACTGTTATCTAGAATATATAAAGAACTCTATCAGCCCCCCCAACATAAAGGCCAATTCAAAAATGGGCATCTGAAGTGAACAGACATTTCTCAGACAAAGAAGTAAAAGCAGCAAGTAAATATATGAAAAAATGTTCCACATCACTGATCATTCGAGAGATGCAGATGAAAACAACACTGAGATTCCACCTCACCTGACAAAGAATGGGTGCTATCAAGAAATCAGACAATAACAAATGTTGGTGGGGTTGTGGGGAGAAAGGAACCCTTCTCCATTGTTGGTGGGAGTGCAGACTGGTGCAACCACTATGGAAATCAATATGGAGATACCTCAAAGAGCTTGGACTAGAGGTTCCATTTGACCCAGCCATCCCTCTGTTGGGTATCTTTCCAAAAGAATTAAAAGAATCATATCACAGTGATATATGTGCACCTATGTTTATAGTATTATTTTTAAATTTCCAAAGTGATAAAGTAGTAGTGATGCTGAGCAAAGGACCAAAACAAACCCTACTGTGTTTTTACGTCTTTGTGCTCCATCTGAATCTGTTTTCCTGTCAGTATTTTCAAAACACTGATCTTGATGAGGGAGAAATGTTTAGATATACAGAATAAGTTGACATTTGGAAATACTATAAAACTAGGTATTTACTTCAACTAGAACATGTGACTCATGCCAGGATTGTCCTTGATTACTGCCACCTCATCTTAGTTTGCAGATAATAAATAAATATGGAACACAGATTATTACCTCTTGAAAACTAAGTATCTAACAAAACACAATATGGCTGAACAATTAATTGTTAATGGCAAATACATTTAAAAGAAATTCCACACAGGAAGACATGGACAGGAATTTCTTATTAACCAATAGATGCCATGTTTTGCGTGCTACTTTTTCTGCCATTATGTTACAACTTCCCATCTTAGGAGTAAAAAAGCTTACCCTGAGGGCAACATCTGGGAAGGAGTAGCAAGGTTATTGTGATACTACCCAGGAATCAGAACTTTGAAATAGAATGATGACTGAGAGATTGTTTTATATTATTCAAGTTAATGCTGTTACAGTTAGAATATGTTTTTTGTTGGTTTTTTGTTTTGTTTTGTTTTGTTTTTGGTACCAGGGATGGAACTCAGGTCCCTGCACTTGCAAGGCAGGCGGCAGAACCACTGAGCTAAATCCCTGTCCCGGAATATCTTTTTAATTAGTGAATTTTTTTGTAAGTAAAAACGTGAAGTAGCTGTTTTTCTAACCTTGCAGTCCAGTGTTAATAGAAAATAATATTATTGTTACTCTTTTCAGTTTTTGTGCAGTACCTGAAGGCAGTGAAAATGACATGCGATTTGTGTACTGTGCTTCCTGTATTTGCTATATGCTGAACAACTGGTCAGGCATGGATATGAAAAAAGCCATCAACTATATTAGAAGAAGTATGGTGAGTTATGTTGATAAAATTGACTAGGTCATTATTGCTGGTGCTACAATATAATGTATGCCTTATGTCCTCCACCAAGAATTTGGAAATAAGGGCAATAAGATTGCTTTCTTGGTATAGTGTATCGTGTATCAGAATACCATATAGAAATACTGACTTTTTCCAGAGATTTAGCTCAGTGATTCCACCATCTGTCTCACAAGCGCAAGGTCCTGAGTTTGATCCCCAGTACCAAAATAATAATAATAGTAATAATAATAATAATAATAGAAATAATGACTGTTTGGTCTAGAAATAATTTTAAAAGAGTAGATTGACCCATTAGCCATAAAATTTAATACTTTCATGTGATTTTTTTTAAACCTGCAGTTTAAGGATAATATTAGTAGAAATGTTATTCTTTCACACAGTTTCATCTTTTTTATTGGCAGTAGTAGGGAAAGCTTAGTCTTCACTGAAATTCTTTTCCTCTGTTTCACCTCATATACAAAATTGGACAAATAGTGCTTCTTTCCAGGTTTACTTTATAAATTACTTTATAATTTTCTAAATTAAAATATGTAAAACTGTAATTCAACCTCTTGTCAGAATTTTAGTATCTTAAAATGAAAGTATATGTTCTTAGAGGAATGGAGTTGGTTTTAACTGAGTATGTAACTGGATCAGGTTTTGTAGTCTGTATAATAGCACATATTCTTAAATGCTTGTGGGTACAGAAAGAAGTGACTCGTAAAGGAATATTAAGAAGAAATAAGATTTTTGTCAGACAGGAGAGTATTGATACCCATTTGCCATGAATAGTACAGAAATAATACTGTTTGCTCCCTGCATTATATCTGAAGGTGCACTGTGTGATTTGCTCTATTTTTGCTCGTTTGGTTAAGATGGTATATGTCAGTTTTCTTTGTTAAAGTTGGTGGAATTTTCCTTGTAATTATTTTGCATCTCATTGTGAGATATTTGGAGATTGTGTAAATGTCCTCTCATACATTTACCCATTGGTGGTGTTGGTATACATTGATGACTTTCTAGCCCTAGCATCCCTCCTACATCCCTTAACCCTTACTTGAAATTCTACTACTAGAAAAAGCTTTTTCCATTTCTTTATTTACATGTTTGTATCATGGTAGGCTCTAGATTCTTATTTTATTTAGTGGATTATAATCTCTTAATATCGTTACATATTTCGATGTATACATTGTCTCAAATTGGCCAATGAGAACCTTTTTTAGCAGGTCCATTGCCCTTTTTGGGTTTTTTTGGTATCACGAATTGAACTCAGGACCTTGCACTTGCAAGGCAAGCAGTGGAACCACTGAGCTAAATCCCTGGCCCTGCCCTTTTGATATGTTCACTTCATTGTTTAAGGACCTCCTTGCTTTCTGTCACAAGTATTTCAGGTTCATCTTTTACTTTTCCAGTCTTAGTTCTGAAATTAGTCATTTCTTACTGCTATTGAGGTATCATTAATTCCAGGCCTTCTCTCAGTAGCTAGTGTTAGGGAATGTGTGTATTTGTATATACAAATAGACGTGCCCTTACAAAAATGTACACACAGTCTGTTTCTGTATCTTTTTATCACTCCATTTATTAAAAACCCTGATACCTCAGATTTCAGTCTAATGCCATAGGTTCATTTATTTTTTCTTTTTAATATGGTTGTATTTTTTTGTAAATTACTTATTTGAAATACAGCTTATGGGTTTAATAGAATTTCCCTTTTAAGCAATGATTTTAAATCAATATCAGACCTATCTATTAGCTTCTTTACATCTCACTCTTTCTTTTCTCTTACAATGCTAGGGTTTTTTTTTATTATTATTATTTTTATTTTGATACAGGGTCTCACCAAGTCATTAAATTGCCCTGACTGGGCTCAAACTTGAGATCCTCTTCCCTCAGCCTTCTAAAGTGCTGAGATTACATTCATAGCCACCATGCTAGCTTCTCTTCCTTTCTTACTCATAGTTTTTCATAAATCACCTTTGTTCTCTGCAGATGTATCAGAGATATGAAAGATAGCTTAGTGGGATTTGGTGTTTCTTTTTCTAAAACTTAATATGAAGCTTGATATTGTGTCTTGTTTTTTTGTTTTGATTTTGGAGGATATGTAGGTAGACTGGAATTTAGGCAGGTACTATTATTTTCAAAAAATCAAAATTGCCTCATAATAGGTTTGTTTCATGTTTATAAAGTTTTATAACTATAAAATCCTCACATTTTCATTCAGCTTACCTATACTTGCAAATGGGGGAAGATTAAAGGGTCAAAGCTTTTTTTTTGGATAGAAATTAAATATGTAAGTACTGTCAGCAGTCTACTTTCAGAATGTGTCAAGTGTATGTAGTCTGTGAAGAAGACAAAGATCAAGTATTTTGAAAGTGACTGGTTCTACTTAGTGGAGAAAAGTGTATATTTTGGAAGATACAAAAGAGAAATAAAGATAAAAGAGATTTTAAAAGTTAATACAGTGGCATCTTAATATTTCAGTATTAAACTAAACAGAACTTTTCTTTTTCAGTCCTATGACAATGGGCTGGCACAGGGAGCTGGACTTGAATCCCATGGTGAGACATCTTAAATATAATGTATTACATTATTCTTTAGTTTCTTTAAATATCACAGTGTCTTCAGTATAAATTTCTGAAGTTTATTCAACCCTTAGTGTAAATAGATTATCTTGTCACTTCCTTACTTTTGCCTTTTGACACTTTTGTATCTATTTGAAGGCTCTTGGTCAGTAATCATTAAGGGATTATTCAAGCCAGAGTATTTACACAATATTTTCTAGTAATCTATTCAAGTGTTAGCCACATGAAAATATTTTGGGATTATTTCTTATGCTATTCTTAGAAAACAACAGGCCATATATATATATATGGTTTTTTTGTTGTTGTTGGTTTTTTTTTTTTTTTTTTTTTTTTGGTGCCAGGGATTGAACTCAGGTCCTTGGGCTTGCAAGGCAGGCCACCAGACTGCTGAGCTAAATCCCCGGCCCTTATTCTTTGTATAACACTAAAAGGCTAATCAGAGAGGTGCAGAGACTTAAATGTGAATCAGTAAATTCAAGAAGAGATGAAAAATTTTACTTACCTTCCTTAATGTAATTGTTCTTAATCATATTCATAAAACATATGCTACTTATGTTCGGTACAAACATTAATATAGTCTCCTCTCTCACGTTTTTCTTCACTTTCAGCAGAATCAGAAAAATGAGATAATTGTTATTAAGTTTGTCAACACATCAATTGCCTGCACTCTGTCAAGTTGAAATTTCCACCAGAAGTAAATAAGCTTTCATTCTGCTTAGAAAGAACAAGCCTAGATCTTGTAGGCTTTCTGATGAAGTTCATTTTCCTCTTAAGCAGAGCAGATTATATGTGCTCATTTGTTGTCTCCATGATTCTGCCAGTGTGATAAAATAGGAGGAATAGATCAATGTTTGGTGCTTGGCCTTGACGCCAGCTGTGTTACCTTGACTCCAGGGTTTCCTCATCCACAGATCAGAAGTAATTGTCTGTCTTTAAAATGATAAGAAGCTGGGCATGGTGGCACACGCCTATAATCCCAGCACTTGGGGGAAGCTGAGGCAGGAGGGTCGCTGTGAGTTCAAGACCAGCCTGGGCTACACAGTGAGATCCAGGTCAGTCTCAACTACATAGTGAGACCCTGTCTCAAAAAACCAAAAAAAAAAAAAATTAAATAAATAAATAAATAAATAAATAAATAAAATGATAAGAAATATGGGGGAAGGTGGTTTGTAAAGTATAAAACATGAATAAAAATACCTGTTTTTAACATTCTGTATATTCATTAGTCTTATATCTTTTGTCTCTCCCGGGACTTTGTCCTGTCAGATATCTCCTCTCAACATCTTCACTCTCTCCTTCAATTGGAATATTTGTAGAGTGTGTATCACCAAGGGATAGAAGATGGTCTTGGATTTTCTTCTGAAACCATAGTATGATTATGATGGCATGATTCTTTAATGGGCCTGAGTTAAATGAGATTGGGTATGGAGGAGCTGTTGATAGATATTGCAGGCAAGGGCCCACACTGCCTATGTGCGTAGAAGCTGATGTATTATGGAACCAGATTTTCCAAAAAAGAAAAGAAAAAAGGAGGGAGAGTGCATTTTATTGCATGGTCAACTCTCAAGAAAGTAGGAAGATTAGGGGCTGTAAACTCAGATCTGTCTCCCTGTCATTTGTTATGGGGGATTTATCAGAGGAAGAAGCTGCATATTGATTAAATAGTGAAAAGAGCAAGTTTTAGGGACTTTTGAGCAGTCATAGAACATTATGTCTATTCATAGGTGACATATTTCATTTCTGGATAAATTGTGTTCTTCCCAGGTGATTTTGAACTTATAAAGTCAAAAGATCTTGACAGAAAACTGGCTTTTACTGTGCATGTCCAGTTTTGAAAAGCTTGAAATTACCCTTGAGTAGATTCCAGAGACTTGCTGTGAAACAATTTGAGCAATTTGTTACTCAAAAAATGTATGTCCCGGTACATCTGAGCCTAGCCTTGATTTCAGCAGAGATTATGTCATTGGTTATCCCCTTGGTCAAGAGGGATATAGCTGTAGTTGTACAGAGAAAAATCTGATGGCTCCAAAACTTTCTGAGAAGGCAAAATCTTGTGGTCTCCATTACAGTACTCTGGCTGAATTAATTTTTCTTACAAATGGGCTCTAGGTTAAGCAGCAGTTGGAAAAGAATAAATAAATAAGAGGAAGGAGAAAACCCAAACCAAAAATCAGTTCATTAAAAAATAACTTAGATTGGGTAATTAGGAGGAAAAGCATACACAAAAAATTACATTATTATCAAACTGTGACAGATATTCCAAATATAACCTTTCCAGTCTAGAGATGCAAACTAAAATACAAGGAAGCTAATAAATTGCATATTAATGACCACTACAACATACAGGGGCATATAGAATAGTAAGGGATGAATAAGACTCGATCATCTTGCAGTCTAGCAGAGAAGACTTGGTAAACAGATAAGCACAATAAAAGTGATATGTTGTACTTTTCCAACTATGTTGCTAATCCTAGAGCCAATTTATCGGAAAAACTAAATGGGTATATTGTCCGTCTAGGCCATGATCATCCAATGTGTTTTGCTTTATCCCAGTGATTTTCCTGTAGTAGAACAATTTTAGGGTAAAATGTTAATGTGTCTTGAAGAGTTGGATTTTCCTTTTTTGCTAGGGATAAAACTTTTTCCTTCAAGATTCATATGAAGGTTTAGATAAATTACTTTGATTCCATGATTTTTAAAAAATACCTCTACTTCTTAATCCAGAATAAGAATGTTAAGTCTTTGACCTCAATTTCATCTAAACATTTGGTTTCCTTGAAATTACTTCATTTTTTTTTTTGTTAAGTGCAAAATAATGTACTTATTTACATAATTATTGGGGGGGTGCTTCTTTATTTGTTTGGTACTGGGGATCGAACTTTGGGCCTTGCGCTTGCGAGGCAGACTGCAGAACCACTAAGCTAAATCCCCAGCCCTATTTTTGGTTTTCTTCTCTACCTCTAGCCATAAAGATTATTGACTGTTGTGGCTTGTGTCTGGATGTCCCCTCAAAGCCTTATGCAGTCTTTTTCAGGGGTGGCTGAATCTAGAGTGTGTGATGCTGGGATTAGAGTATATGATTACTAAGCTAACACATTGCTTAGCAATCCTGCCCCATTTGTGGTAGTCTGAATAGATAAAAAGGGCAGAAAGATGCTGTTAAACTCTTCTGTTGCTTTTGCTGCCTTCTGGCTGCCATGAACTGTTTGTTCCTCCTCTGCAATGCCTGTGTACCACACCACACTGCCTTGGAGCCAGCTAATTATGGATTAAAACCTCTAGGAACTGTAAGCCAAATAAACCTCCCCACTTTAACTTTGGGTGTTGGCTATTTTGTCTCAATAAGGTGAGACAAAAAACTAATACATTGACTACTTTAAAGTATACATTTCAGAGGTCATATGAGTTGATACATATAAATATTAAGAATGCTTAGAATTGAGCTGTAAAATTTAAGGGATTGATAAGTTAACTTGTAACTGTGATACTGGCAAAATATAAATGGAACATAACATTCAGAACTAAAAGCAAGAATACCTCCTCTACCTCGCTTGAGGAAGAACTGGAGTAGATTAAGAGAGAATCCCTCTGGTCCTTCCTGCTCTGGTGTTGTCTTAATGAGGTATTTTATGTGCACCAATTCTTCGTTTAACTAGTGTATCATTTTAGGTAACAAATTTAACTATTCCTGTGAAAATCGTTCTTTTGTATGTGTTTTAATATTCTCTTACTGTTGTGTGCCTTAATTTTTTTTTCAGGTACTCTTCAACTAAGGCATAATAAACAGAATTTGACCCTTCAGGATCTGGATTCCTTCAGGGTCGAATTGTGTTCATTATTATGAGAAGCAATTCTAACACCATCCTTTAAATGTACTCTTGAAGTATTTTGAAGTATTCAGTGATTGTTGATCTATTTGATCTGTTAAGAGCAAAATAATGTACTTTTTACATAGTTATTTCGGGAGGCTTTGGGGTTTTTTGTTTGTTTGGTACTGGGGATCGAATTCTTGTCTTTTAATTGTATTCTTAATCTTATATTTTTTTCCTGGCACTGGGGACTGAAACCAGGGCATTTGCACTAGGCTACATCTCCAGCCTTTTTTGTTTTTGTTTTTTTTGGTTGGGGGTATTGAGACAATTTTCTGTCTTAAGTTGCTAAGTTGCCCGTTTTAGGCTCACACTTGCAGTCCCCCACTTGGGCCTCCCAGGGTACAGAGATTACAAGTGTATGCCAACATGCCCAGCTCTTAATCTCTTCAGATGTACTACATTTTTTCTTTTTTCTGTTTTATATCTTCCTTTAACACCCTTCTAACAAACTGCTTTTAATCTAAGTATATAGAATAGTTCTTTTGGAATTTTGTATAAACCAGATTCTTTAGGGACAGTGGGCTTAACTGTTGGCAAATAATTTTACTTTAAAGCATAGGCTATAATATGAGGTTGTTTCTGACACTCAAAGCCCCAAACTTGCTTCTGGAATAATCACTTGCTAAACCTGGTGTAACACTAAGTAAAGAGTATTTCTAGTTTGAATTGTGCCAGATTGCTTTAAAGAATCCTAACAAGTACTTTAGAGGGTACTACTTAAATGCCTCTTCTTACTTTTTGGTAGTTGGTTTTAAAAATGGCTTGTTGTCAATTAGAGACGTTGTCTTTCATGGTGCAGTAATACCTGAAGCCATACTCAGTGTATCATGAAAGAAATTCAAACTAGTGAGTCACTGACAAGAAAATACAACTGATAGCTTCTTCATAGAAGTTATTCTAATAGGTTGTGATAAATTTGTTTTACTTTTCTATTTCAGTTCACTTGGGAATTCTAAAGATTAAATAATTCTCATTGCCTGGCACACATTAAGTATGATAGCTGCTTTGAATTTTTAGAGGGAATGTCGCTTTTCCATTCTCCAAGAATTCATACAACACTTGTAACACCAAAAGGGAAGTTAGAAAATGAAATATATTAGAAATAGTCCATTTAAATTGCTGAAATTAATAAAAATCCCTAGAGAGTCTTGGTTACATTCTTTTTGCTGAGACAAAAATACTCGACACCCACGAGTTAAAGGAAGAAATGTTTATTTTGGCTAACAGTTTATGGAGGCTGCTGTCTACAGTTAGCTGGCTCCATTGCAGAATGGCACACAGAGGAGAAGCAGTCCTCTGCAGGGCCTGCCTTCTTTCTGTCCTTTATATTCCATCTAGCCTACAAGCCTACTGATTGGCACCACCCACATGCAGGGTGTGGCTTCCCTTTTCAGTAAATTCATTCAGCCATACCCAGAACTATGTTATTCCAATTAGGGGACTAATCCCAGCATCACACACCTTAGATCCTTCTGAAAAGCCCCATCTATAAGTACATGAGGTTTTGGGGGGAAATCTAGATATAAGTCGTAACATTAGGTAAAGCTATAATAAATTGAAAATATATGTGTTTTTTAAATTGTTGTTATCCACAGAGAATGCCAGTGGAAAGTATTGTTTCTTTTCTTTTATGGAAAAAATCATTACTTATTTCCCGAGTGAAATAGTCATCCCTCAATGTATGTATTGTTATTGGTTCCAGGACCCCCACAAACTCAAATGCTCAACCTCACATATAAAATGGTGCTATATTTGCACATAATCTGTGTACATCCTCCCGTATACTTTTGTTGTTGTTGTTGTTACTGGGGATCAAACTCATGTTCTTGTGCTTGCGAGGCAGGCGAATCCCTGGCCCTCTCCCATACACTTTAAGTCATCTGTAGATTACAATACCTAACAATGTAAATGCTGTGTAGTTATCATGTTGTATTGTTTAGGGAATAATGTCAAGAAAACTATCTGTTCATGAACTTAATTTTTTCTGCAATTTTGGGAAAGATGGCCATGCTTAGGTCTGTGTGAGAAAGATGGCCATGGTTGTGTTTGTCACCCAATGCAGAGTTTGCAAACAAAAACAGAATTTTGCCAAATGCTTCCATTTGTGAGCCAGATTATTTGCAAACGGAAGTATTCAGGAACCACTGTACTCCACTTTTTTCTGAATATGTTTGATCCTCATTTGATTGCATCCATAGTTGCAGAACTCAGAAATGTAAGGGACCACCTGTGCTGTCTAAAATTGGCCACACATGACTTCTGGACAGGGACTACTAGTCCTAGAATTTATTTCCAAATTTCTATTAACTATATAATTTTAAACAAATTCTTTAAGCCTGTTCCAAGTCTTTCTTATAAGTAAAATGTTTCTTCTAGCTTTAAATTATTTTTATATCTGTCCTCATCAAATTAACATTGAAGATTTCAGTGGTTAGCACTAATTTTGAAATTGCTATTTAAATTTTATTTCACTGTTTTCTAGATTTCCACATCCCCCCCAACCATTTTGTACTGTTTTAATAGGCATCTAAGTTGAAATTTATAGCATTGTGTGGTTTTGATTAATAGGAGGATCTACCTTCTGTGGCATTGCATCATTATGTCTAATGGGTAAACTAGAAGAAGTGTTTTCAGAAAAAGAATTAAACAGGATAAAGAGGTGGTGTATAATGAGACAACAGAATGGTTATCATGGAAGACCTAATAAGCCAGTGGACACCTGTTACTCTTTTTGGGTGGGAGCAACTCTAAAGGTAAGAGAAATAATAAAGTGAGGAACCTGTACTCCATGTCAGTATAAACTCTGCTGAAGGTTTGGTCTTTGTAGTGTACGTTAAATATTCTTAAGAATAGTTACGAAGTTTTTTCTGTTGTGCTAATTAAAATTTCCTTGCAAAACTCAAATGATTGAGAATTTGAGTTTTATATTTACTTATTATATTTTATGTAAAACTTGTTACATGCCTACTCCTTTGTACATATAATGTCGTAAAAATCCTGTTACTAAAACTGACTAGTAGTCCATGTCTAGCAGGGCTCTTTCTGAAAGTGATTCCAGTAAGGATTGCATGAGAAGTTATTAATCTTTTTTTTGTTTGTTTTTTGTTGTTGTTGATTTGTTTGGTTTGGTTTGGTACCAGGGACCGAACTCGGGTCCTTGCTCTTGCGAGACAAAGAGTGGCATCACTGAGCTAAATCCCTGGCCCGAGAATTTATTAATCTTAAAAAAATAACCAATAGGTCATTTCTTGAAAAATTACTTAATTTTTTCTTTATGTCTAAATCTTCAGAAGCTTATTAACTGATAATGATCACAAATTTTCTTGTCTTTAATACTTTTTTTTTTTTTTTGGTGGTATTGGGGATCAAACTCAGGACCTCGCCTCACACAAGGCAGGCGCAGTGCCACTGAGCTAAATCCCTGGCCCTTTAATACTTTTTAATATACCAACTCCATAAAGTTATTGAGCCAGTAATCCCACAAGTTCGCTCTATTTTAAAAATGTTTTTTCACCTCTAAGAACTGTCATGTAGTTTATATATTCTAAAATATAAGAAGAATTTATAAGGGGATGAAGGGAGGGCAGGAGTATGGGAAAAAATGAGAACCAAGACCTGTCATGTAAAGGTACAAGATCCCAATGATGAATGCAACTACTGTATACCTAAAATGTACCAATAAACTCAATGAGGGGGAAAGAAAAAGAATTTATATTCCCTTTCTATGTAATCTCCTTATTTTCTCACATAAACAAGACTAATACATATAGTTGAAACAAATTCAAACAAGAGAATGACTTAAAAATGATAGCAGTAGCCCTCCTATTTCTCCTTACTCCTAGTGCCATTTCTCAGACATACTGATTTTTTCTTTAATCATAGAAAACTAACATTCAAAAGTACTGAGAAAGGTATAATGAATCCCATATATACATCAACCACTCTCAGTAGTTACAATCTCAAAGCCATCCCTCCATACTCGTACTTTGCTCTTATTCATTGTGTCATTTTAAGGCAAATCCTAAATACAATTTTTGTATTATCTGGAATTCTTCAGTGTAATCTCTAAATGAAAATGACTTTTTTAGAGAATGAACTTTTAAGCAGGCGTGGTAGCTCATGCACATCTGTAATGCTAGCACTCCATGAGACTGAGGCAGGAAGATTACAAATTTAAGCCCAATCTGGGCCACTTAGTTTATGTATGAAATATATATAACCTTAGTATCATCACATCCAAAAAATTAGTAATGATTTCTTATTATTAAATATCCAGTGATGATGAATTATAAGAAGGAAATATTATCCAGTTGTCTCTCCTTTTGATCAGGGGGCTCCAAAATTATCAACATTATTTTTTCATTATAAAGTTTCTGTCTGCTTTTTACTTTTCTATCAGTTTTTTACTTTTTCTTTTATTGTTGTGAAATATACATAACACATACAGTGATATTAATTACATTCATGGTGTTATATAACCACCTCCACTATTTATATGCTTTTCATTACCCCCAACATTAGCTCTGTACCAGGTAAATATTAACTTCCCACCTGCCCCACCACCACCCCACCTACTTCCTGGTAACTAACCTGTGTACTTCTCTTTGTTAGTTTGCCTATTCTAGGTACTTCATTTAAGTGGAATCATAAAGTATTTGCCCTTCTGTATCTGCTGTATTTTACTTAGCTTGTTTTCATGATCGATCCATGTTGTAATATGTATCAAAATATCGTTCTTTTTTTTTTGCACAAGGAGCAAATTTAGAACCTCGCACTTGCCAGGCAGGCACTGTGCTGCTGAGCTAAATCCCTGGCCCTTTGCTGTTTTTGTTTTGTTTTGTTTTGTTTTAAGTCATTCCTTTTAAGGCTAAATAATATTCTGCTGCATGTATATACCACATTTTTCTAATTCCTGTATTGATGATCACTTGGGTTGTTTCCACCTATTATTGGCTATTGTGAATAATGTTGCAGTGCACATGGTATGTAGTAGATGTTCATGTTCCTGCTTTTATTTTTCGAATTTACATACCCAGGAGTGGAATTGCTGGTCATATGAGAATTTCAACTTTTTGTTTTTGTTTTTGTTTTTTTGTTTTGTTTGAGACAGGGTCTCACTATGTAGTTGAGACTAACCTGGAACTCACTATGTAGCCCAGGCTGGTCTTGAACTCACAGTGATCCTCCTACCTCAGCCTCCCAAGTGCTGAGATTACAAGCTTCCTGTCAACAGTGTATAAGGATTCCAGTTTCTTTACATTTGTACCAGTGCTTGTTTTTTTCTGGTTTGTTTGTTTTTATGGAATAGCTATGCTAGTGGGTTTGAAGGGTATCTCATTGTGCTTGTGATTTGCTTTTCCCTAATAATTAGTTATGCTTGCACATGTTTTCATGTGCTCATTGTTCATTTGTATATCTTTTTGGGGAAAATGTCTTTTCTAGTCTTTTGCTCTCTTTTTAGTCAAGTTTTGTTGTCGTTTTTAATTCTTTATTTTATTCATTTATTGTGGATATAATCCTTTATTCTGGATTTTAATGCCTTATCAGTATAAGATTTTGCAATTTTTTTCTCTCATTCTTTGAATTGCCTTTTAACTGTTCATGCTGTCTTTTGATGCACAAAAGCTTTTAGTTTTGATGCAGCCCAGTTTAATCTATTTTTTCTTTTATTGTGCTTTTGGTATCATATTTATGAAATAATTGCCAAATTATTGTCATAAATATTTTTCCCTAAATGTTTCTTCTAACAGTTCTATAGTTTAATGTTTATTACTTCCATTAGACTTAATTTTTGTATTATATGATATAAGATAAGATCCATTTTATTCTTTATATCACTAAGGGGCTAAAAATGGTTACATTCTAACAATTCCTGCTAATTTACTCACTAGCATTCATTTAAAAAGAATTTTACTTAACCTTGAAGTATAGTTTTACAGAAAAGAGCAGTTAAAATGCTTCTTTCTGTTAATTTTAATATTCAGTACAGTGAGTTGGTTCTATAGCATCGCCTCAAGTTTTCCAGTGAAATGTTGGGTTTTAGAGGGGTTTCTTTTTAGTATCATTGTGATCTTACAGATCTTAACATTTTTATGTTTTAGTCCATTACCCTTTTCAGTGATCAGATTGTTCTGCCTTTAACTTGTATTTGGTCCTTGAGTTTTACTGATATGGCCTTAGTAATACTTGGCAACTCCTAAGGGCAACCACTTCTAAACATTTTTAAAATTTTCATTTTTGTGGACATTACTTTAACTGTAAATGATATAGCAATTTCTTGACTTCACAACTGTAGACATTATTTTAGACATCTTTGTCTATTTTTAGGTATCTTTGCTTCCCAAATATGAAAAAATAAAATTTATCTTCCCTTTTTTTCTAGAAAATTGTTAGTGATTATTTTATTATTAGTTCTCAACCTTGACTCTTTTACCTTTCAAAGCTGTTAGTGTACCTTTAATTTTGTAAAATGCCACATTAGGTAACATTCATATTTTGTTTGGTGATAATCAAGTCTTATTTTTTACCTCTAGGTTAATTCTAAAATTTGAAAACCAGTAGTAAACATCTACTGACAATATAAATATTAAATATTGTTCTTCTTTTTAAGAGTAGGAAAACTTGTTGGGGAGTGAGAATGGGGAGTTAGGAATAGCTCCTGAGAGACTAGAAGAGTTCCTAATGGGTTGCCAACCAGCCCACTTCTCTGAGAAGATTTTATAGAGCAAAGTCACCAAGCAGGTACCATGTGGGTCAAAACTGTAATGGACCAATAAGAGTACAAGTATAGCTGCTTGACTAATATTGATCTAATAGTAACAAGGATATGAATGATAATCTTGGTTGATAATCTGTAGTCTTAGTGGGTGGGAGAAGATTGCCCATCCCTATTGAGATAATGGTTTATTCATACAGGAAATCTTAAAAGGTGGGTACCTATAATCTCAAGCTTCCCTCCTTAGGGAAGTATGTAAATCTGACCATGATGACTTTAATCCTCAGATTTGCCTCTAGCCACAGATGTGTTCTCATCTTTTGCATTGAATTGCTCAAAGGCCTGTCTTTGTCTGACTGCCTATAATATTTCTATGTAATTTAGCTGCCTATACTATTCCCCACTCTGAAGGGATATCCCTAACTGTGGTTTAGGGGAAAGGGGACATAATTTCCATTGAGCTACTACGAGCTGAGAAAGGTGTGCATAGGGGAGACCACAGTCAGGGACCTTCTCCAAAGAGAGCTAATCTAATGGGCCTTGGCTAGAAGCCGTGTTGCATGTGAGCAGTTGTGAACTCCCTTCACAAGGTTGATCTAACAAGTACAGCACTGAGATTATTTTTTTTTCTTTTTATTGAGTTTATTGGTACAATCTAGGTATACAGTACAATTACATTCATTATTGGGATCCTGTACCTTTACATGATAGGTCTTGATTCTCATTTTTCCCCTTGTCCCTTCCCTCCCTTCACCCCCTAGCACTGAGATTATAATTGCTCCTTTTTATGTGATGACACATGTGCTGCTTGATAGAAAATGTTCCCAACGCTCAGGATTCCAAAGAGTCTCTCTCTTTATATTCTTATTAGTTATATCAAAATAAATGAGTATTTTTTATTTGTATCATAATTTCCTTAAAGCTTTAGCTTTTTTGAGAAATCTGTTTAACAATCACTAATACCTTCCTGTGGCTCTCTTATTCATTAATACACTTTATGCCACCTTATCTTCAAAACCTTCTTGAGATCTGTTTTTTTCTCTCAACTCTTATTTCCTTCAGTATTTTTATCTTAATAGGATCTTCAGAGAGAATATAAAATATATGCCGTAAATCATTAATTTTGCTTTTTTTATATTTTAATCATACGTGTCCCAAGTTTAGCTTTTAAAGAACTGTTCTTATGTAAGTTCCTTACATAAACTTATCCCTAGCTTCTGATTAATAAGTTTTCTTCTTTTTGAAATATTTTTAGTTTCAGTTACTATCAGTTTGTAACACAAAAATTAAAAGTTTATATGTGACACTCTTAAATGACTATATTGAACAGATTGAAGAAATTGTGTTTTGAATGTGATTCAAAGAGTTTATGTTTCTTCTGGGTCCAAAGAAAATAGAAGGTTCAGAAAAGGGCAGACTTGGCACTAAGATAAAAAAGACAATGTAGCTAATTTTAAGTGTTGGCCTCCCCAAAGATTTGCTCCTGAGAGACTTTAACTAGAGAAAAACCTGTCTAAATGATATGTATCTGCAGTGTCAAGCAAAGGTCAATGTAAATATTTTATGTCAACTTCTGTTATTTTGTTTCAGCTTCTGAAAATTTTCCAATACACTAACTTTGAGAAAAATAGAAATTACATATTATCAACTCAAGATCGCCTTGTAGGAGGCTTTGCCAAATGGCCAGACAGTCACCCAGGTAATTATTTTTTTTAATGAATCCAAAATAACATTTTTTTTTTATTTCTTGAAATCTTCAAGTATCTTTATAAGTTTGAGATAGATTTAGGATATTAACCATTATAAAAAAAAAGGTTGGTTACCAAGATGTATTGGCATAGTGTGCAGTTTTCCAAATTCTTAGCAATGTTTTATTTCATTTGTGATAGTATGGCAGATAGCCTGAATGGGATCTTTACAAAATAGAGAATTATTTGGCTCATTCAGAATTGTTAGGACGAAATTGTTATGTATGACTTGAGTTAAGTGGAATAAATTGCTCTCAATCCTAAAGGAAAGGAAACCAATTATTACTCATTTCAAATCCTTTGAGCCCCGACACCAAAAAAAAAAGGTATCAAATCCTGAATATAGGTATCCCTCTTTGCCCATATTCTTGTCTAAATTTCAGCAGATGTAGGTAACTTTTTTAGATGGGTATGTGATATCTGAACTTACACCATTCGCTATCTAAAACTCAAGAACCAAATACACTCAAACAATATGAATGGCACCCAGAGTCTAGCTCTTCTCCCACTTCTAGCATTATTCTCCAGCCTAGCCATTTAAGCAATTCAAGGTATTCATTTATAACTTTGCCATGAAAATCAGTATAAGAGTGAAAATAATTCAGAGCATTGGTAGTTTTGCTAGCAAGTAATCAAAGAATTGCTGTAAATATATAAACCAGATACAAGGAATGATTGTTTTCATAGAATTATAGTAGGATTGTGGTTTTTATTTGTCCAAAACATTACCTCTTCAGTTTATCTCCTGTCATAGCACTGCTATGGTTGGAATATGTAGTTAAATCAATCAAAATATAAGAGGCTCATGAAGTCTTTTTTTTGTACCAGGAATCAAACTTGGGTCCTTGCACTTGTGAGGCATGCAGCAGCACCACTGAGTTAAATCCCAAGAAATCATATTTTTATACTTAAATTGAGTGGGAATATTTCCTCACACACATATTTACCTGTATTTTTATATAAAATTTGCTTTTGTAGAAAAAAAAAGTAGAATGCTTTCAAAGTCCTAAGCCAAAGTATGTTTTCACAAAATAATTTCTAAAGCAAAATATTAAATTTTGATTTGAATAATACATAGCTATAAATATGCTTTAAAAGTACCTCAAGAAAACTGAAAGTTATTTCAGTTTTAATATTTTCTAAAATCAGGGTCTGCTATTATTTTAATAAATAATTGAGCAATCTCTTAGAAAGTATCTATTGAGCCGGGGATTTAGCTCAGTGGCATTGCGTTTGCCTTGCAAGCACAAGGTCCTGAGTTTGATCCCTGGACCACAAAAAAAAGAGAGAGAGAGAGAGAGAGAATCTCTTGTATAGACTTATAGTGCATCACGTATTTTTTAGCAGCATTTTTCAAAAGAAAATTGTTGAAGCTTTTTTTCTAAAGAGATCAGTGGCTAACTTTAAGTATTTGTGTAAATACTTGTATGGAATACTCAATTTTCACTAGGAAGCATAGAAGGTCTTAGTGTGATAAATTGAATTAATATGAAAAGAACTATTCTCTGAGCCTTTAAGAAAATAATTTTAATAATTTTCTTTAAAATTAACTCTTGGGCACCGGGCATGGTGGCGCACGCCTGTAATCCCAGCACTAGGGAGGCTGAGGCAGGAGGATCACTGTGAGTTTGAGATCAGCCTGGACTACATAGTGAGTTCCAGGTCAGTCTCAACTACATAGTGAGACCCTGTCTGAAAAACCAAAAATCAAACAAACAAACAAAATTAACTCTTGGTTTTAATAAATCAAATAGGTTTGACAGAAATCGCCTGTCGCCTGTAATCCCAGCACTAGGGAGGCTGAGGCAGGAGGATCACTGTGAGTTTGAGATCAGCCTGGACTACATAGTGAGTTCCAGGTCAGTCTCAACTACATAGTGAGACCCTGTCTGAAAAACCAAAAATCAAACAAACAAACAAAATTAACTCTTGGTTTTAATAAATCAAATAGGTTTGACAGAAAGATTTTAATATACGTTTATGGAAGAAACATTTGAACAGTGATATTTTATTAAAAAGTAAAATATATATTTCTAAAGTACTTTAATATATCATACTTTATGCTATTTTCTATTGCATTATTTCCTGAGAAAGCTTCCAGTTTCTCAAAAGAAAGTTTAATGATACTTTGTACCCTCTGTAATTTTAGAATAACTATATAGAGTGTTATAATAGTATAGAAGACATCAAATTTATTTTGGAATCTAAAAATCAGAGAAAAGTAATCCAGAAGAAGCCTAAATGTTAACTCTTTTGGCAAAGTCTGACTTGGTAAGATGTTTTGAACTTTTAATAGCTCTTGAAGTTATAAATGCTTGCTAGTTCAAAAATAGAAAAAAATTTTAACTGCTACAAAACTATTTTTTTTTCAGTGTTCCCATAACTGCAGAATTCTTATCTCTTCAGAAGTCTATATAAGGCTTTTAGGCACCCAATGATCACATGAATTTAGTGACCACTTTAGTAGGAGAGGGTTGCCTCCTCCTGAAATATGGGAAACTGTAGTAAGGCCAATGCAGAAAAATTGTTATAACCAAATAGAAAATGAGTTTATTTTTATTGTCAAGTCAAATATTTTTAGAATGGCTAACATCTTAAGTAGGAGAACTTTCAAAATAGCCCAGCATTTCAAGGTGGTTTATTTTTGCTTCTTTTATTTCACATAATAGTTCAGGAACTATTGTAAGTAAAGCTTGGGTGTAGGAGGATGGGATATTTTGCCACTTAAATTCAGAGGTAGGTTTGTTTTAACTTACAGGAAAAAAGAATTTATGATAAAAAGTCATTTGTTTCTATATTCTGTAGTAAGAAAAAAAGGAAAATCTACTCAAGTGAGAAAACTTTTATGTTACTGCTATTCTTCCTCTCTGTCCTTGAGTGCATGTTAACAGCATCATCTCTTCAGTTGGCAAATGTTTGTTAATAAGAATTTTGTCATAATTTTAATTTTGATCATCTTTTCAAGAAAATTAGTGTTTAAGATTTAGGAAAAATAAATATTTCCAAAAAAATGTGTGAAACATTTTTTTACATTTGTTTTTGTAGTAATTGGTAGTTAAAATATTTTACAGCATATATGATTAAGAATGCCGATTTCAAGCGGAAAAAATACCTCCTTTTTCAGATGCTTTGCATGCATACTTTGGGATCTGCGGCCTGTCACTAATGGAAGAAAGTGGGATTTGTAAAGTTCATCCAGCTCTGAATGTAAGCACGCGAACTTCTGAACGCCTTCGAGATCTCCATCAGAGTTGGGAAACTAAGGACTCTAAACAAAGCTCAGGGACTGTCCATGTCTCCAAATGACTGAATTTAGATGGGTGTGGGTGTGGGTGGTAGGGATTTGTAGCATAACTGTAGCTCAAGGTTAAAAGCCATGTATAATCAAGTGTGCTCTGTTTTTTTTAAGAGGTAAAGACTTACAATCAAAGCTTGTTCTGATATCGCTTGATGTGGTCTTGAGCCTTTGTAAGAGGTTTCAAGAAAATCTTTGTTAAACTGGGCATGGTGGCGCAGGCCTGTAATCCCAGCACTAGGGAGGCTGAGGCAGGAGGATCACTGTGAGCTCGAGACCAGCCTGGGCTACATAGTAAGTTCCAGGTCAGTCTCAACTACATAGAGAGACCCTGTCTCAAAAAA
>NW_022900921.1:33562676-33577177 GCF_012274545.1 Fukomys damarensis | reverse complement strand
ATATATATATATATATGAATGTTATCTTTTTTAAAAACTCTTCAGTATAAATTGTATCTCATAAAATGAATACAAATCTTCAAACCAAGTTTACACTTCATATAGCATTGATAATCTTCAGGTGAGAACTTCAAGATCATTTCAAAATTTTGACTGCTGTTGGTAAAAATTTGCTTTAATAGATTATGTAGGATTATTCTTTGAAAACAAATGATCCTATAATTTTTTTTAAAGAAGAATAGCTTATTTTGTCTTATTCGTAAGTGTGCCAATTAAACTTGTGTGGCCTGTATAAATGAAAGTAATAACTTCATAGTAAGAATAAAAAGGCTTAACTAATATGATAATTTTTTTAGAGAGATTGTTTTAAGAAGACTATTGTGTAATTTAGGGAGAGATGATTTAATTGTATGTGATACTATGAATGAGAAAGTTTTAGGGTATATGCTTATGTAGACATTGATGGGCTGAATACCCATTGATTTTTTTTTTTTTTTAATCTCAATCTGTTGCCTTTTGTGGAGATAGGAAAAATGAGTTTTTATTATCTAAAGGGAAAGACATTTAGTGTTTTTGTTTATTTTTCTGAGATTTATGATACTATAAATTGTACTTTTATAACTTGAGTTATTTTTAGTCATTTGGATTTTTTCTTTTTAGTTTGTTGCCACCAATGTGTCAGCTGCTCTGATTTCAAACTACTGAGTTGAACATCCCTAATACAAAAATCCAAAATCTGAAAGGATCAAAATCCAGACTTTGGGGGCTGGGGATTTAGCTCAGTGTCACACCATGTCTGCCTCACAAGCGCAAGGTCCTGAGTTCAGTCCCTGGTACAAAAAAAAAAAAAAACACTTCAGACTTTGGCACTACAAGTGGAAAATTTTGACCTCATGTGACATGTCAAAATACAGGCAAACTAAATATGTTTATAAAATATCCTTCAGCTGTTTATATAAGTAATGAATGAAACATGAGTTTATTTGTATTTAGACATTGGGTCGCATCTACAAGGTATAAACAGATATTCTAAAAATTGAAAAAAATCCAAAATCTGAAATAGTCCTAAGGATTTTGAATAAGGGATACTCAACCTATAATAATTGTGTAATTATTTTTCAAATTAAGTAAAAACATTTAAATACAAAAACAGAACCACTCAAGTTAATTCAATGTTGCAGCTCCATACATAGTCGTTTATATTTTTATAATATTTCCAGATCAGTGGAAGGGAAATGCAACTCTTCAAAGAGGGTAAGAACTAGGGTTTCACTTTGTTTATTGATTTGTTGTCTTAATTCTATGAACTCTCTAATCATAAAGGAGATGATATAAAAACTCTTCACTAGTAATTACCGACTTCTCAGTAAATCACATCCATCACATAGAGGCATTCAGAGGTGTTAGTCTGGTACTGAAAGTGATAAGGAAATCTCACTAATGGAGCTGGGTTTAAGTTAGTCTTGGTAATAATTAAAGTTGAATTATTTTACAGATATCGATATAAAAATAAATTATTAATATCACTAGGTATTGTGATGTTTTAAGTTTACTTCCTAAATTAGAAAATAGCCCAAAATAATCATTCTTCCCAAGGAAAATCTTATAAGTACTTAGTAAAATGCTTGTTATTGGCATGCTTAATTTTAAACCTGAGTTTGCAAAGTTAACTGTATTTTTTAATTTTTAATTTAAAAAAATGTTAATAGGGCTAGGAGTGAAACTCAGAGATAGAGCCCTTAACTAGTAGTATGTATGAGACCCTGGGTTCAATCCCCAGCACCACCAAAAAAAATTTTTTTTAAATTAGAAGTAAATCTTCCATACATGGGGAAAAAGTATAGTTAACAACGTTATCTTTCCATGGTTAATATAGCTGTATCTCAAACTAAGTCATCTTTTAGATATTGAGAGTTAAAACAGCATATGTATAATGACTTTAGGAGTTTATAAAGCCCACATTATTTTTCCAGAGTTACAATACATGATTAAAAGATAAGACAATAATAGTAACTATGTATATGAATGACAGAAAAGAATTTGAGCTCAGAAGTAATTCATAAATATTTTCTAACTCGAGTAATTTAATAGTAGAAGAATATTAATGATAGAATTAGAATAATTGATGTACTTGGGACACAGAGTTCCTTGGAGAACTTTATGGACCAGTGAATGTTCATTTTTCAACAGAAACATTTACCAAAAAGTATTAGGCCATTATGAATTGTGGAAAAAACTACTCTTTTTTTCCAAGTTATTTAGAAGAAAAATATTTATTAATAAATTATTAGTAATGTCCCATATATATACTCTATTCTTTAGCAGTAGTGACACAGCAGGAAAAAAATTCAAAATGTGAAATAACTATTCCCTACTCTAACTTCTCCCCTTCCCACCTTGCAGTATTTTTTTTTAGAATAGGAAAAGCTGTTATTAACCTATTTATCACCTATAGTGTTTTTAGATTTGACATATAAATATGTATTTGGTTTTTGTGACATTCTTAAATAATTAAAAGTAATCTAAAGTCAGATGGTGCTGATGGTGGTACATAGTTTGATAACTGTTGGACCTGAAAGTAGTGAATAGACAGGGAAGAAGGAGGTACTTTGGAATCACACCTGGGTTTAAATCCCATGGCTACCAATTCAGCAGTGTAGTCTTGGATCCCAGTTTCCCTGTTAGGAAAATAGTAAAACAACTTACCAGGTTGATGGAAGATTGAGTGAGATGGCATAGTACCTAAACGTTTAGCATAGTACCTAAAATACAGCAAATTCCTCATTATACTTTCTGTCATAATCCTCATAAAGTTATTTTAAAGTCTCTTTTCGACCATTGAGTTCTCAACACAATTTAAATTCAGTAAGTATAATAGCAGCAGTATAGGTTTTTAATCTATGTACAAAAGTACAGAATAGGACAGCCACAAACACTGTTTGTAAAACTAGATGACAAAATATGAATCTCAAAATACAAATAAGAACATACCATGGCCCATAGAGTTTCTGCATCTGTGTGGAAGTAGGAAAAAGGCAGCTGGTTTGTAAAGCTTACAAATTGTAAAACTATATTGTCCACTCTTTCTCACTACAAAGTACACTAGGCCAATCTAAGAATAGATATGAAAGTGGGAAGTGCTCTAAAATCCCACTTTCAGTTGAGTGTTTAAGCAATACGACAAGATCTGACAAAATACTAGACCAGTCTGGGTCTTGTACTATATTCCTCTTGAAATTAATGAGACACCCAAGCACTGGGGAGAAATTGCTACAGATAGAATCCACATTGGATAAGATGGGTATAGCAGGACAAAAAGAAACAGTCAATATAAATGTTAGGAAGGAAGGCCAATAGACACATAAATGTAGACGTGTAATCATAAATCACTGTGAAAAAGAGAAGGTAGCTCTAGATCCATGAAACTAGAAAAGACATCTGAGAGTGTCTCTTCATCCTAAAAGCACAGAAAAATTCATCTTTATTTTGAAAAAACGAGTAGGATTGCAGTCAGTTCTCATTCAAAGTTAGTCTAAAAAGAAAAGTAGCTCAGCACCCCCATGGGCAGACAAAACACACTGGAGAGGCATGACCACAAGATATATGTAAAAATAATACTTAGAAAAGCAGTTACAACAACCAAAATAAAAATAAGAAACAGCAGAAGGAATGAGTCCAGATAAAAGCTAAAAGAATTAATAACTCAAAACTGTACAGCCAGTAAATTCAGATGCTGGCTCTTTGGTAGGGTTCTCATGGTGGGAGCTCAGTGAGATAGATAGACTACCAGCTGACTTCTGCATCAACAGAAGGAAGCACAACTAGAAACACTTAAGTGACAAGAGACCTAACCATAAAACGAAATTTTTTTGAATGGACTAGTTTGAGATATTTTATACAATAAATTACATTAACTTTTCAAATAAAAATTGAAATTATCAAAATGTAATGTATACAGAAAGACAAAACAAACCAATTGCCATATAAAAAATGAATATAAAAAGACCCCTTACCCAAAAAAAGCATTAGACCTACGTTGTAAATCTAGCAAATTTTTATGATTAAATAATCCTGACAGGTGTGATGGTGCATACCTGTGATCTCAGCACTTGGGAGGCTGAGGCAGAAGGATCACTGTGAGTGAGTTTGAGTCCAGCCTGAACTACATAGCAAGACCCTGTATCAAAAACAACAAAAAAAATTCTACTGTTGCTCAAAGAACTTCCAAATTCATTTTTTTGTTTGTTTGTTTGGTTTGGTTTGGTTTTTTGAGACAGGGTCTCACTATATCGTTGTGACTGCCTTGGAACTCACTATGTAGCCCAGGCTGGTGTCAAACTCACAGCCATCCTCGTGCCTCAGCCTCCCGAGTGCTGGGATTACAGTCATGCACCACCACACCCAGCCAAATTCATTTTTTTAAATGAGTTTAATAGCATTGATTGAAAAACATAACAAAGATTGTACCAAAAGAATTTATAGGCCAGTCAGAAAGTTTTAATGGTTTATTAGCAAATAATCCAGTAGCACTTTCAAAAAGTAATAAGTCCTGACTAAATTGGGTTATAGAAATGCAAGAATGATTAGATGATCTTCATATTATGAGTTTTATAGTATAATGATTATCTTTGCAAAAAAGACGTTTGATGCAATTGACTCTTGTTAAATATACTCAAGAAGAAAGTTAACTCATTAACATTGTACCTCTGCCTAAAGACCAGCATCTTAGTATTGAAACGTTAAGAGACCTTTCAACTAAGTCAGGAACAACATAGGCCTACTGTGTCCTCTGCTATTTAACATTGTGTTGAAAATTGTAGCCAAGGAAATCAGACAAAACAGAGACAGGAATTAAGAAAAGTAAAACTATCTGCAAATGTGACTGTATATCTAGAAAACCTAGAGGAATTTGTTGAAAAACTATAAAAGAACTTAGTAGAGTATCAGTTGAATACAAAGTTGATGCAAATCAGTAGCCATTCCCAAATAACAGTACATATTCTGATTCCGTTTAGATGAAATACAGTACTGCATAGGCAGAGTTCGTGTATGCTGTCAGAAATCACCCTCTTTTGTTCACCTCCTCCCTTCCCAAAGGCAAGTGCTATTATGTCTTAATTCATCATTGATTGGTTTTGCCTGTTTTTGAACTTTACATAAGTGTATATTGTATACATTATTTTTTAACCTAGCTTCTTTGGCTCTGGAAAACAATATAAGGGGACTCTGGTGCTGGTAATGTTCTGTTTCATGATTCAGGTGCTGGTTACTTAGGTGCATTCATTTTATGAATATCAAGCTGTACACTTATGATTTGTGTACTCTTCTATAATTACATACACTTCAATAAAAATATTTAGTAAAAATTAAAAGGCTTTCTATATGTATACAAACCTAAAGTAGTTAAAGGATACACTTCAAGAGAAGACCCCTTTGTGATTGTAAAAAAATAAAGTATAAACTTACTAAGACATGTCTAAAGTTTATATGAGATGATGTTTTTTTAAAAGAATAAAACTCTTCAAAGAAAAATAGGCTTAAACAAATGAAAATATATACTCTATTCAAAACATGATTTTCTCCTTAGGTCAGTTTGTAAATTTAATGCCATCCCAATAAATATGTTTGTCTTCATTTGAGAGAAAGAATATCCATGAAAACAAATGAATGAGAAGGGACGAGCCGTGCCAGACATTAAAACATAATTTTAATTCTTCTTTCACATCAGCTGTTAGAATTTAAAATGTACACTTTGTCCCAACAATTTCATATTACATATGCAAGTAGGCAATGCTAAAGTTTCAAGGATCTTATAATAGTTTTATAAAAAACAGTGATTACAATTACATTTATAACTGCAGTTCTATGCATTATTAAGGTATGGACAAAAAGACATTGGTAAATTGCTGAATGAATTAAAAGTTTGGTGTCAGTATATAATAGGCAGTCCAGTGGAGCAGAAAAATTGCAGCAGTAGTCTCAGGTGGCATATTAAAGTACAAAAAAAGCAGCAGCTCAAATCAGTGCAAAAATGAACTTTTCACTTAGTACTATTAGGATGACACTGCTTATTCAGATATTTACAAATTTTTAAACATGTCTAATAACTTCATTTTTAATTCTTTGGCTTTTATGCTGAATATTTTATAATTTACAGAAAGAAAGCAATACTCCTATCCCTACCCCCAGCCTGTACATTGTGATCTAGAGGTGACCATTATTGTATAAAATACATATATGTGTATGTATATATATATATATATATATTGCTATTTGTGCATTGCATTGCTCATCCCAGTACCTTGTATATACTTAAAGAAGTACACACATATATGCACATATGCATACTACATGAAAATCTGAGATATACTATGTATTCTGTAAGGTAATGTTTCTGCATTCAACAGTATATTAGGAATGCCTTTTTGTGTCTATACTATTTAACAGTTATTAAAACAAGAGTAACACACTACATAAGTGTATCCTCGGTGCCTTTTCACAATTACAAGTATTTTGCTATAAGAGCCTCAAAAAATGTGTCATTGCCTATTTGTGTTTGTGCAAAATTTATAAAGAGGAATTGTTGGGTCAAAAATGCACATAGCTTCTGATAAACTGTTTTTTAAGAAAGTCGTACTAGAGCATCTTCGTACTGAGATTTTAGGTATTATAATAAAGTAGATTCTTGGTAGTAAAACACCATTTGCAACATTGGTGGCATTGGAAAAGACTAGTGGCTAGTTCCTCAGTGTTCATTGTACAACTTCTAAATATGAGCCACAAATACATAGTGACTCAGGATCTTTGTGTGTATACGTATGTGTACACATACATACATTATAACAGTGTTGCAGTTCAAATGCACGTTTTCTGTCTCTAAGACAGGGTTCTTCATTTCATGCTACACCATTTCTTTGACGGAGGTATTTATTCCCTCATCCTCTTGCCTCTTTTCACATTTTTCCTCATGTTTGTTTCTATTAACTTTTCACTAAAGCCCTAACTACAGGAATAGTTGGTTGCCATTAAGAGTATGCAGGATTTCCTGAACTGATTGATAATATAGTGCCATCATATCAGATGCTTCATTGCAGAGCCTGGTGAGAGGTATGTTTGCAAATTCTAGTGGGTGTATAAATATTTCAAAATATCTTTTTAAAAAAATTGTACACGGGAGCTGTGGACATAATTGAATCTTGTGCTTAGCATGCAAAGGCCCTGGGTTTGAACCCCTGCCCCCCACACATACAAATGTATGTGGGAACATGAACAGTGCATAAGATTCACTAGAGAAACTGAAGTGAAAGTAAAAGAAATTATAAGCTTAAGCTCAGCACACATTTCTTTGTCTTAAATCCTACTTGAGGAAGTCAGGAGTTTGGTAGAGCTTTATGAAGTCTCTAAGGAGTGAAAGAAAATAATGACTAAAATAATTATTTGATAAAGTATATAGGAGTTAGCTTCCTAGAATTTTTGGGAATACATTTTAGATATACATAGTGATCTCATTTGTCATCGGGAATTTGTACCTGTACATGATATGTCTCGCTTCTTTTTTTCCCATTCCCCTCCCCTCCCTTCAACCCCTCTTCCCTTCACTATTTACAAAACCATTGTTTCCATTTTATTCCTTCTATTTTTTTTCTTGTCCCTCCTTTTCCTTCTCACCCCTCCCTTTTTCCCTTCTCAGTTGAATATTTTCTTCCCATTTCTCAATATCTATTATATATTTTGGTCCTTATTTTTACTTTTCATTTCTCATGCCAGAGAAATAAAGTGGTATTTAAACATGTGTGTCTGATTTATTTCACTTAAGAGTGTGGACTCAAGGTGCATCCATTTAGCTGGAAATGTCTCAAGCTTATCCTACTTTATAGCAGAGTGTACCCAATTATATACAAAAAAAAATCTTTATTCATCAGTTGATGGACATTTAGGCTATTTCTAAGATTTAACTATTGCAAACTGATGCTATAAATATGCTCTAAGTATATATTGCTATGGTATGATACTTTTAATTTTTTCAAGAAGATATTAAGGAAGGGAATAGTTGGGTCAAGTAGAACCTTTACTTTCGTTTTTGAGGAATCTCCACACTGATTTCCACAATGGTTGCATAGTCTACACTTCCACTAACAATGGAGGATTCCTTTTTCCCTAGGGCCCTGCCAACATTTGTTATTGGTTGACTTTTTGACAATAAACATTCTTTCTCGAGTGAGGTGAAAACTCAGCATTATTTTAATTTGTATCTCTCAACTAATGATTTTGGACATTTTTTCATATATTTATTTGCCATTTGTACTTTTTCATCTGAGAAGTGTCTGTTCATTTCAGATGCCCATTTTTTTGTTTGTTTGTTTTCTGGTACCAGGGATCAAACTCAGGACCTTGTGCTTACCAGGCAGGCTCTGTGCCACTGAGCTACATCTCCATCCCTCAGATGCCCATTTTTGGATTGGGTCTTTAAATTTGTGTGGTTTTGATTTTTTAGTTATTTATATATTCTAGATATTAGTTTCTTGTCTGAGGAGCAGCTGACAAAAATATTTTCCCACACTGGCTTGTCTCTTCACTCTGTTGGTGGGCTTTTTTGTTGGTTTTGTTTTGTTTTCTGTGCAAAAGCTGGAAGATAAGATCCCAGGTGATTCTTTGTGATATTTCCTGTGTAATTGGGCTTTTGTTCATAAAGTCTTTGCCTACATGAGAATCAAGCAAAAAGTCCAGAAGAATGACTTAAAACATTTTGAGTGTGGTCAGAAAGGAAGCTCCAATAAAGCTGTGGACTGTAAAGATAGAACTGTAGAGATCTTGATGCTGAGAAGAAATAAAAGGGAAAAGATGGTCTGAGGGCATCGTGGGAAGCAGCAGGACTCTACCTTTTCCAGCCTCAGAGTTGCAAAGGTGAAAGAATTTGCTTTGAGAAGAGAGCCCCGGAGCACCATGTTCCAGAACAGTGGCAGCCTAGGGATGTTGTTCTTCAGGACTGGGTTTGGAGTGCTCAGTGATCCAGGCACTTGACCGCCTACTGCCAAAAGAGAAGGAAGCCTGGCTACTGCTCTACCTGGCAGCAGACCTTGGCCTCATTTACGTGGTGCTTGTTTTAAGTGCCTGCACAATGCAAGAGTTGTGTCAGGAAGGCTTCCACCCAGATTTCAGAAGGCCTCGGAGGCCAGGCAGTGGCCCCTGAAAGGGCAATGTGTGAAGCCGTATAAAGCCAGAGGTGCAGTGCGGACCCCAGAAGTTTGGAGAAACCAGAAAGAGCATCTGAGGAAAACTGCAAGGAGGGAGCAGAGCCAGCTCAAGAGAAAAGCCACGGGAGCTACAACCATCTACAGTGCCATGAGGGCAGAGCCACCCAAGCCATTTGGCATTTACAGTTTGCCACAGATTGCCAGGGATGCTGGAAGTGGAACTGTGGGATTTAATATTTGCCCTGCTGTAGTTTGGTCTTTCTTTTTCCCCATTCTTTTGTATCCATGAGAAACCAGAAAGAGCATCTGAGGAAAACTGCAAGGAGGGAGCAGAGCCAGCTCAAGAGAAAAGCCACGGGAGCTACAACCATCTACAGTGCCATGAGGGCAGAGCCACCCAAGCCATTTGGCATTTACAGTTTGCCACAGATTGCCAGGGATGCTGGAAGTGGAACTGTGGGATTTAATATTTGCCCTGCTGTAGTTTGGTCTTTCTTTTTCCCCATTCTTTTGTATCCATGAGAAACCAGAAAGAGCATCTGAGGAAAACTGCAAGGAGGGAGCAGAGCCAGCTCAAGAGAAAAGCCACGGGAGCTACAACCATCTACAGTGCCATGAGGGCAGAGCCACCCAAGCCATTTGGCATTTACAGTTTGCCACAGATTGCCAGGGATGCTGGAAGTGGAACTGTGGGATTTAATATTTGCCCTGCTGTAGTTTGGTCTTTCTTTTTCCCCATTCTTTTGTATCCATTTTTGGAATGAAAATGTCTGTCTTGTTCCATTGAATGTTCATTTGTGTAAGGGCTTACAGCCAACAGTTTGTCTTAAATCTCAGAGAAGATTTTTGAACTTGGACTTTGACAGCTCTTAGAGATGGACTAAATGTTTTTGTATATAAGGGGATAAACATAAGTCTTTGGGGGGCCAGGGTGGAATGCTGTGGCTTGTGTTTAGATGTTCCCCCAAAGCCTTGCTTTTCGGAGGTGGCTGAATCTAGAGTGTATGATTGATTCATGGTAGTGATAGGCCTAAGGGCACTAGGTAGCATTAAGGGTGTGAGCGCTCCCTACACTAAGTTCTCTGAAAAGGAAAAAATGGGCAGAAAGATGCTGTTAAGGTCTCTTGTTACTTTTGCCATTTTCTGACCCTCTACCACCCTGCCTTGGAGCTGTCAGATTATGAACTAAAGCGTCTATAAACTGTGAGCTAAATAAAATAAGTCTTTCCCCTTTTAAATTTGGGTGTCTGGTATTTTGTCTCTGCAATGAGAGAAAAGTAATGAAGAGTTAATAAGCATTCTTTTTTTCATTTAAATTTGAGCAATTGCATACTATATTAGAATATCCACAAATGACAGTTTGTTGCACAATATCTTTTTCCCCATTCAGTATTTTACAAAGTCACTATGTTCTGTTGCTTACTCAAATTTGAGAACTGATTTCTGACTGAAAAACAGCTTGAGTAGGAGAAACAGTGAGATCCCTATAATATTTGCAAATTTATATTTTAAAAAGACAGGGATTTTACTCAATAGTAAACTCAAGAATTCAGTAATGTGAATTTTGTTTTTACTCCCCCACCCAAAATACTAATTCAATCTTAGCTGTGGTAGTAGGGTTGTAATTTTAATGAATGCTCAGATGTATGCTCAGAAAATACAACATTTATTTTCTCAAATATATTCAGTCTTCATTTCCCCATATTTTGGTGTTAATGAGGGATGCGGGAGGCTGGAGAGAAGGGCTTTTTCAATTTGTCAACTAACAGTCCCAGTCTCTTCTGATTCCCAGTGTCTTGTCCTGCTTCTTGCTGTCTGGTGTGTGTGTGTGTGCGTGTATATGTGACTTTTGGTGAGGGACAGAGAGCTTCTGCTGCAGGTTGCTGCTCTGGTCTGAGTCTTGTGTGTCTACTGAGGTCTTAGGGTGCCCTTTAGAAGTGAGTTGCTAGCTATTTGCTTCTGATTTCATGGTCTTAACACTATGTCTTTTTCAATCCCATGCCTTTGTGTGTGTGTGTGTGTGTGTGTGTGTGTGTGTGCGCGCGCGCGCATGCATATTATACAGGGCAGTGAGTTTAATTTTGCCACAGTCATATGTGCATGTAACATACTTAGATTATTTACCTCCCCTTCACCCCTCCTATCACTTTCCTCTTCTCTGTTAATCTCTCTACTAATTTCAGGTATGCTATTCCTCCTCCCCCAGATTCCTCATATGAAAGAAAACATGTTATTTAACTTTTTTCTTTTGGGACCAGGGATCGAACTCAGTCCCTTGCACTTGCAAGGCAAGTGGCAGAACCACTGAGCCAAATCCCCAAACCCAATATTTAACTTTCTAAGTCTGGCTTATTTCACTTCTTACAAATAGCATGATTTTGTTCTTCATGGCTCAGTAATACTCCATTATGTATATACTGCTTTTTTCTTTGATTACTGAGGATGGAACCCAAACCCAGGGCCTTTGTAATGAACTACATCCCCCAACATTTTAGTTTTTCAGTTTTGAGACATGATCTCATTAAGTTGCCCTGGCTGTGCTCAAATATGTGGTCCTCCTGCCTGCGTCTCCCAGAGTGTTGGAATAACAGATTAGCTCCACCGTACCTGGCACCATGTTTTCTTCATTTATCTGTCAATGGACACCCACGCTGTACCATAGCTTAGCTATTGTTAATTGTGCTGCAACAATCCCATGACCCTTCAGTCCAAATAATGTTAGCAACTCCATCTTATATCCTCCACCTCTCTGAGGTAGGTAGAACTCCTGCAGGTTTTTTATGGCTGAAGTACTTTTGATTTTAGCTATCTCACCTCTATATTTGATGCTACTGAGCTACCCTGGATAGTAAGGAAATCAAAACTCTGCTTCTCTTAGGCATAGATCTTCTAGGGCATGCCTGAAGAAGGCACGGGCCACCCCAAACACCACAGGTGCAAATCAGATTAGAAAGTTGTTATTTTGTTTCTGTAGGCTGACAAATAAATTTTCAGTTACAGCAATCATACCAAATAACTGTGAATAATGCAAATCTAAAACTAACTCACTTCCCGTCTTAGGCTGTATTGAACAGTTGCTGCTGTTGGGCTGAAGCAGAGTTAGAGATAAAGATTTCTCCCAAGTTTGCTAGCTGTCCAGCCTTAGCTTCCTGCAGTCACTAGAGATATCCATAGAATAAATGTCTGTGTTCCCTTCTTAGGGTTGTTTAGGAAGTTGTGGTTCTTTCATGCCAGCTCAGTCTCCTGTTTTTGCCCACCTGAATGTACCTTCTCCATTGGTACATTTTAGTCTGTCCAGCCTGAGTCAGATGGTCCTTGCTCATATGTGCCTGGCCTCCTATTCCCCCTAACTTTACTTTTTCAATTGCATCAAGAGAACCTGAGGCTGGAAAGCCAGCTATAGATACAGAAACCTTGGCCTCACCACAACCAGCCCTCTTCCTACCCCTTGAGAAGCTCCCTTACACTTGTGAAGGAATCATAGTCCCTTTGTTCAAACTCCAAATCACCCCATCTCCATTAAAGAACTCTTCTTATCCCACTTTGAACCTTTGGGTTCCTGGAACCACAGTCCAAAAAGCCAGAAAAGAAGACCATGCAGGCTTTGGAAGTAGGCTGGGGCACTGTCTTAGTTATTTCCTTCATTGGTGGGACAGAATACCTGACATCCACAAGTTAAAGGAGGAAGGGTTTATTTTTGGTTTACAGTTTATAGAAGTTTCAGTCCATAGCCATGTGACTCCAAGGCAGGTCGGCTTGAGGGAAAAAGACCTCACAGCATAGCAAACTGGAAGCAAAGAGCAATCAAGGGATTAGGGAAGGAGTCATATACCCTTTCAGAACACAGCCCCAAGTGACCTACCTTCTCCACCCTGTGTCACATTCAGCTATAAACTCATCAGTGGATTAATGTACCAATCCCCTGATGACTGTCATGCCCACATGATCCAGTCACCTCCCCAAAACCCCATCTATGGGTGCATTAGGCTTTGGGGGAACATCTAGATGTAAACCATAACATTCTGCCCTGACCCCCAAAGACTGATAGCCCATCCTTTTAATAAGCAAAATGCATTTACTCCATTGATAGGAGTTTCCAAAGTCCTAATTGTTTTAGGATAGCCGAAAATTTCCAAATTCAGAGACTTCTGAGATTTAAAGCAAATTCTTAGCTATGGACCCCTTTTAAAATGAAGAGAAAGCTGCACATGCCGACATACAAGGTCACAGGATAAACATACCCATTCCAAAAGGGAGAAATAGAATAGAAGGTATGGGACCAAAGCATGACTGAAACCCAGCAGGGCAAACATTAAGTCCAGTGATTCCATGTCCAGCACCCAGGTCAAACTGTGGTGAGATGTGAACTCTAAAAGGCTTGAGTGGTCCTGCTGTATGGTACTGCCAGTGGTTGTAGCTCTCATGGCTTCTCTTTTGGACTGGCTTTGTTCATACCTCTGCCTTGTGGCTTTCCTCTGATAGTCCACATTGCTGGCTTTTCCAGCATCATGGTGTCTCCACTGCACTTTAGACTTCACTCTAACAGCTTCACACACTGCTTGGCCTCCCAGACCTCCTGAAATCTGAGTGGAAGCCTTCCTGACCTCACAACTCTTGCATTCTTTATGCGTGTAAAACCAGCACCTTGTGCATAAGGCCAAGGTTTGCTGCCAGCTGGAGCAGTAGGTAGGCTTTCTTCTCTCATGCTTTTAGGGGGTCTCCTGAATACCTGGATGGCTGAGTGCTATAAACTGAATCCTGAGGAGTAAATTCCCTGCACAACAGCCAATCTGGAGCATGGTGTGCTGGGGCTTTCTTCTTAAAAGTCTTGTTTTTGCAATTCCGAGGCTATGAACTGGTGGGGACTTACTGCTTCCTCATGTTCTCTCATGGCATCTTTCCTATTCTGTTGTAAAGTATTTGGCTTCTTTTTTTGTTTGTTTTCCATTGAAAATTATTTCTCAAACTCACCACATTGACCTCTTTTGAAGAACAATGTAAATAACAGTATTTGCACATCTTAAATGTGGCATACAACAAAAGTTAGAAGGCAATAAACTTTTGAAGCCACAAGAAAATAAATCAGTACTTTAACCCAACATTTGGTAATGATAAAACAGTTTGGTAGTTTCAGCTTTACAACTTGGCTTCTTTTTAATGCTAACCTTTTCAGCAACCAAACTCACCTGTGCTCCATGTTTACAGGCCTCAACTTTACAGAAGCTTCCTTTCTGGTGAAACTCAAAACCTTTTAAATTATTCAGCTGTGCTTTTACTTCTTCTTCTTTTTTTTTTTTTTTTTTTTTT
>NW_022900921.1:33554207-33562537 GCF_012274545.1 Fukomys damarensis | reverse complement strand
TTTTTTTTTTTTTTTTTTTTTTTTTTTTTGTACCAGGGATGGAATTTGGGACCTTGCACTTGCAAAGCAGGGGGCAGAACCACTGCACTAAATCCCTGGCCCTGTGCTTTTACTCTTGATTCTCAAGGTCGAGCTGGCTAAAAGCCCCCTATAATAGCCATGACATCACCTCAGCATTACACTGCCTTGAAATTTCTTCTGCCATATTAATCTCAGTCTAAGTCTGCCAACCTTAATCACAGTCTCCTGAAATATCTCAGTATAGGAGCAAAATGCAGACAAATTTTCTGCCAGAGCATAACACGCCTTTCCTGGAGTCCAACTGCCAATAGAGTTCTTGTTCCCAACTGAAACCTTCTGAGCCTGATGTTTACCAGCTGCATTTCTGTCAGCATTCTGATCTTCTGAACTCTGACCAGAATCTCCCATCAAGCTTGGCTTTATTCTAGGGCTGCTTTTCCAGCCTGGGTCTCCAAAACTTTGAAAATTCCTCCCACAAGCCAGTTCCAAAGACTTCAGGTAATATCACAGCTACAACCCTGTTCTCGGAACCAAAAACCTTAGTTACTTTTTTGTTTTTGAGACACAATACCTGACACCCACAAATTAAAGAAAGAAAAGTTTATTTTTGGCTCACAGCTTTTAGAAGTTCCATTACATACATAGTTGGCTGGTTCTAAGGCAGGGCCACGTGGCAGACAGGAAGCAAAGAGGGATCAAAGGAGGAAGGCGGGAGATACATCCTTCCAGGCCATTCGCCCAGGGACCCACCTACTGCAAAGACGCTTTACCACCCAGCATCACATTTAGCTATAAACTCATGAATTAACTCCACTGAAGAGTATCATACCCCGTGGTCTAGTCACCTTTCCAAAGGCCCACCTGTGAGTACATGAGGCTTCAAGGGGACAGCTAGATATAAGCCAGAATAGCCAGGAAATTCTAAAATCTTTGGTACCTGGGCCATGCCCTAAAAAAGTGGCCGTCCTGATTCTTCATCAGGTGGGGGGAAGTGTCAGAATGGGATCCTCTGAAGTGCAATGCCCCCCTCTTACCTCTAAGGGCAGTAGTGACGGCCAGCACCTTCTTTCTATGTACCTTCATTCATGCTTGTCTATCTAGGCCTTGCTGCTTCTACACACCTCCTTTCTTCTGCCCATCTTTCATCATTTCTGCATTTTCTCAAGGCTGAGAATAATGGAATTTCCATCCTCCATCTGTGGTAGAGACTTAACCTTTCATTATTACCCAAGTTCAGTGTACTACTTCCTTGGATTTTGTACAAGACTCCCTCATATTTCTGTTACCTCGCAGGCCCCTGAAAGCATGTAGATTTTTATAACAGATAATACAATCTTGAATTTTTTTTCTAAACATCTATTTACATAGTAAAAGGTATGCTTCATTAGAATGGCCCAAAAAGCCTATAAAACATGGATTCCAAGGCCTCACCTCTAAAGCTTTTCTCTTCATTCAAAGTCTAAGATGGAAACAGGCTCTTTTTCTTTGTAAACTCTATTGGCCCACTGTGCTGAGAAACCAGGTTTAGAACTCACGATATTAAATAATTCATAAGGTTTCTTCTGGCATGGAAGAAAGTACATGGTCTTACAGCAACTTCAATAAGTGTTCTCTGTCTCATAAAGCAATGGTTTGAGCAGTGTCTTTAGGAGGCAGTGGTGTTTCCAGCAAATACTCTTCCCAGGAGCTTGATCAGTTGTAGGAAGACTGAAGACTTTATAAAAGAAAAAGGAAAATTAGCAGCTCTTGACTTTCTACCTCAGGCATAGCCACTATAGGTGGTATCCAACACCATGCTTTTTGTTGTTGTTGTTGTTCTTTTTGTTTGTTTGTTTGTTTGTTTTGGTGCAGGATCGAGGAGGCAGGTGGCCGAACCATTGAGCTAAATCCCGGACCTAACACCATGTTTTTGCTGGAAACACTTACAAGATGGTGTTGGTTTAATGTTTATCATTATATTGAAAACATTTTGTCCCTGTGTTTCTCATACATGAAAGCTAAAATTTAAGGATTCTAAGCCTATTTGATGTATGTACACAAATGTGTTTCAGTAAGCACTATTTTTAAGTCTTTTTGAACAAGGCTCTGCTACACACTTGGTGGAAAGGAAATGAAGTACAGAATGATAGAGCCCTAGCTCAAATGATTTCAGCTCTCATTTGTACAGCAGTCATTGCCAATATAACTTTATAGAGTCTAAATGAGTTTAGAGAGCTTGCTCCAGTTTATTAAAACGAGGTTTTATATAAGTCATAGGGGATTGCAGATGAGGTTGTAACTGTTGAATGTTTAATACTCGTAGTATTTATGGAAGACAATAATGCCTCTTCTGTACTTATAAATATATAATAGCATAATGGAAGCTCTCCGTTGTGTTACTAGTCTGTATAGCACATATCTAGGATGTGCTTTTCTTCCAGTTCTATGATATTATAGTGTGGGATGTGGGGAGAAGATGGAGTGAGGGCCATCAACAAAGATATTTGACCATATTCAAAGCAAATGTCATTCCCCCCAATTCCTTTTTATTTTGTAAACCTGCATATCTAGTATCAAGTGTTTCACTATTACCTGCAGAAAAGGTAAACATTATCAACAGGAGAAATAATTGGAGAAAAATCTGGGAAATTTCTTATTTCAAAATTGATTTCCTTACCAACAGATTCTAAGCAGTTAAGCAACCTGGATTTAATCTTCAGGAGACCTAATCTCTTCCCTTTACACACACAGTACAAGAGTGTTAATACTAGATGACCCAGGAGGGAAGAGATCATTACCCAAACCCGCAGAGTTAAAGGCAAAATTTAGTCATAACATCAGAAAAAAAATTAAATAGATAAAAGGGGTACTGTTGCCAAGAAAATTCCCTCCCAACCCCAACTCCAACTCCCTCCCTTCCCCAGTTCTCCTCCCCAAAGTCAGTGAGTACTACATTACCACTTCCCTTTCTAGAAATTCACTTGCAGACATAATCATATGGTGTGGATACATTTATACATACTGTTATGGCTGCTATCTAGATGTCCCAAAGACTCATGAATTCGTTTGTGAGGATTTTCAGAGGTAGCTGGATATAGAGTTATGTGACACTGGAATTGATTCATGGTGCCCTGGTAGGATTAAGGGCATTAGAATAAAGGGTGTGAGGGGCCGGGGATTTAGCTTAGTGGTTCTGCCACCTGCCTTACAGGCACAAGGTCCCAAGTTTGATTCCTGGTGCCAAAAATAAATATTTTTTTTAAAAAATTGAATAAAGGGTGTGAGTGCTACTCACCCTAAGAAGCCTGGATAAGATAAAAGGGACAGAAAGACTCTATTAAGGTCCCTTGTTGTTTCTTCTATCTTCTGCATATCGTGAACTGTTTCTCCTCTGCGATGCCCCTCTGCCAAGCCACCCTGCCTCGAAGCCAACCGATTATGAACTGAAATCTCTACAAACTGTGAGCTAAATAAACCTTTCCTCCTTTAACTTTGTGTGTCCAGTATTTTATCTCATCAAGGAGAGAAAAGTAGCTATGACACACACTTAGATACAATGAAAACCTAAAAACCAGTTGACTGCAGAAACTCAAATTTTTATTCATTTCATGCAGTCTGACATTTTACTGTTATTCCAGAAATCTGTTACTGTTTATTAGGAAAAATGGCCAGATCATCCTTCTCATATTTTGAGAAGTGACAACAGAATAACTTATAAATCCATAAAACAATAATTAATAATTTGAAAGGCCATAAAACAATATTTTTATTTTTTAAATCTGTAATAATTGCTGATACTGAATAACAGATTCTTTTCCTTTAAGCCTGAGAGAGCTGGGCTGCTTCCAAAACCAGCACAGGTTGAGATGAACCAAGTCCCATTGCAGAGGTGAACTAGAGCCAAGATTTCAGTGTCTTAAGTGCTCATTGCTGAGATGGCTTGGGCCGAGCTGACAATAAATGTCGGTCACTTGGGTAACTGTGACTGTTTGAGAAGTCCACCAAAAGGTCAGATTGTGTTTCTTACAGTACAGACTGGGTCATTTGTACCAGTCCTGCTTCCCTACCTCATTCACATCATTGGCCCTATCTGTAAGGCACCCGCAGTCAATCTGGGAGGCAGCCTGGGGGCAGATTCTACCATCCTGAGTCTCTAGTTTGCTCACTGGGCTAAAGGTTTCATATCTTAGCATATGGGTAATGCATTCCAGATACTGGAATTTGTAATTATTTGCCATAAACAGCGTGGTCTGCTTACCATACTTGCAGCAGAGGTAGCAGCAGCACCTTGTACTTTTTAAAACAGGCTGACTCTCGGGCCCCATCTTAGACCTATCAAACCAGCATCCACATTTTTATAAGTGATGAGTAAGAACATTTGAGTTTACAGAGTATTGGTCTGCAGGGTAATGTCTTCTGTAGCATGCTGTACACGATCTTGGAGTCCAAGCCCTGTCCGCCTTTCTAGCTCATCTCTGATCACTCTCTCTGCCCAGCTTTCTCACAGTGAAACGCTATATTGTCCCTGAAGGTATTGTGCCCTAGCATCATTCTTTGCACAGGTAGTTCTGAGTCTAGATTAATCCCCTTTTCTCACCCTTCTGAACTCTTACACTTCAATTCTCAAGTTAAAATTAAAGCTTCATCTCCCTCAGAAGATTAGTCTTGAGACTAAGCCCATTTTTTAGTCTTACTTCCACACTGTTGCTCCCTAGTTCTGGTTATTTGCCTACTACAGTACTTAATCATATTATACTGTAATTCTGTACTTACTGTCTACATTCTCAAGCACACTGGAAGCTTTTGGTGTCATATCTTGGTTTATTCATTGTAAAATTTCTGGGTAGTAAACAGCTCATGGTAGGTAAATAATTCATACTTACTGGGTAAATCAGTCAGGGATTCTTACGAACCATTTCTGCCATAAAACTATTTCCTCCTTTAAAAATAGTGCATATGGTAGACCCTAAAACTGGCCTGACATATGAACAACTTGAGTTATGCCCAGGATTTAGTTTTAACTTATGACCAAAGTCTTGATGTGTGACCCAAATGCTGGCCACCTAGTGCTTCCAGATGGCCTCAGATACAGATTTAACCCTTAAAGAGTTCTGAAAGGAAAATAGGACACATATGTAAATACCAAATAGTTTCTCTGGTATGAAAAACTAAAAGTGTAAATAAGGATTAAAATGTATAATTGTTAACGTGAAATAGGAAGAAAAGATCTAAAGGTGTAGGGGAAGTGGGAGGTGTAGGGTAAAGGAAAGAAGGAAAAAAAAGTAAGAAAAGGAAAAACTGGAAACAAAGTCTTTGTAAATAGAGAAGAGTAGAGGAGGTGAAGGGAGGTCAAGGGAATAGGGAAAAATAAGAATGAAGATACATTATGTAAAGATTCCAGTGATGACTGTAACTGTATTGTATACCTATATGTACCAATAAATGGGGGGGAGAGCTCTGAAAGGAACATTACAACATCCTTTCCTGTGTGGGATTAATTCAGAAATCCTGAGTCAGTGTCTCTTTAAGGACACTAAGATCTGCCTGTATGCAGGAGAGAGACATTGAGGCTGTTTAGGGGAGCCTGAGCCTTTAATTGACCAATGTGAGTAACAACCAGCCCTTGAAAATGAATTGAGTTCATAAGTCAAGGATCCACTGAATATTTATAAATCCTTTCAAAACAATTCTGTATCACTCTCATTTGTAGCCAGTTTCATAAAATGCAGGATAGACAGGTTCTCCCTATGTAATTCAGGCTGTCTTTGAACTTACTGTGTAGCCCAGGCTGGCCTTGAAGTTGCAAGGATCCTCCTGTCTCTGCCTCCCAAGTGCTGGGATTATAGGCTTGCACCTCCACACTGGGCTAAACCCATTTTTTATCCCTTACATCAAATCTAAAATTTCTAGTTAATCTATGTCCACTTTTAAAATCATATTATCTTTTCCTTCCTCAAGCATTATAAACATACCTCCACACACTATCTTTTTATTAGTGCATTTTAGTTATACAGGGTAGTGGGTTTCATTGTGGTGTTTTCATATATGCACAGAACATATTTTGATCATATCCATCTCTCTCTTGTCTCCTCGTTTCATGTTGTCTCTTCCCCCACTAGAGGTCACATATGAGAGAAAACTCTACCTTTTCAATCTTTTCCTACCTGTGAGGTCCATCCCGTCAATGTTGAGAAGGCAGTGTTATAAAATGACCAGTTTCCTCCTGATGACTTAGCAGTTATTGGTGTTTTTAGCAGCCTGTGAGGCCATGCTACATGCTGAATAAATCCAAGAAGATAGTTTCTTTTCTGTGCTTATGGAAGTTATTATGAAGGGAAGGGCATCAACTGTCGGAATGTGGTGTGCATGCATCTTTGAGAGACACTGGCATGAGAGGAAGGTAGGGGTGTTGGCAAGCAGAGGGAGAAGAGGGCCCAACCAATGACTGTTCTCTACTCAGAAAGTGACATGCGAAGGGCACACGTAATTCAAACTACTTAGAAGAAGATTAGAAAGAGCCAGGGACAGTAGTGCATTCTTGTAATTCCAGTTTACAATGCAAAGCTGAGGCAGGAAGAATTCAAGGCCAGTGTAGGTGACAGCAAGATTCCATCTCAAAAGAAAGAAATAAAAAAAAAAGCACAGACAACTGATTTGGAGCCTCTAGATTGGGAAATTGCTTTTGTAATACAGTGACCTATTAAAGAAGGGAAAAAATCTCTCATGTTGGCAAAATGTGCATTGTACAGTGTCTCTGAGGCCTGAAGGCATAAAGAGAATGTGCATTGTTAAATCTCACAGGGAGAAAAGGAGCCTGGGGAGCACCTGCCAGATCTGATTCACACCTAAAGAAAAAGCGCCTTTCTCTTACTGTCAAAGGGTGTAAGAAATCTCCACTAATCTCCACTGTTCCAATTCACTAATAAGTCCTAACTGCATAAACAGAAAATCCAGGGCTGGACCTACTCTCCTAGGAATGCCAACATATTTTACAGCCCAGAAAGTCCTGCACAAACCTTCTCCATTCATGCCTCAGAGACACAGGAGGAAGCCAATCTACTTGGATTGCGATTTTACTACTGGGTATATCATCAAAGCCCTTTCATGTTCTCACAAAAACTGGACCAATGAATGTAAGATTCATGCCCTGACAAGAAAACTGGCATTTAGTGTAGTGCCCCTGCTGGTACCAAGTAAGCATTCAAGAGAGCTCTTGAAGCTGTGACAAATCAGACACAACACAGCCCTGCAGAGCTAAGCACGTTTTCCCAAGTCAGGCTTTACCTGCGCGCCAGGTTTAGATTTTCCCTGAGGTTCTCTAACCACCTCCCATCTGGTGTGACTTTCACACTCACTCCTTTAACACCCTTCACACACCTGCCTTGGCATAGTGCTTCTTATGTCTGCAAATCTATCTGTCTCTCCCCAACTACACTGTGTGGTCCTTAAGCAGGGAACTGACCCTTTTCTGTTTTAGATTCCCAGTGCTTACAATGTGTGGTAGATGCCAGTTAACATTTGTTGAATTCAATGTATCTGAATTCACCTGAGCGGTCTTCTTGCCCAGGCTCTAATGGCACTGGGAGAGGCAAACATTAAGGGCTCCACACCCACCCAGCTGTGCCCCATTCTGATGGCCTTGAGTGACCAATCATTATGCAAGTTCTCACTACTGTGTAGCACAGGAGTCATAAAAGCTGCCACCTGGATCAGTAGAAACAATAAAAACCAATGTGTATGTGTCTATAAAGTACTCAAAACCCTCTAGGGAAGAGAAGAGGGTATTTAAGGATTGTATAAAGAAGCCACTGTGTTAGTCAGCTGGGTAAAACCTCACAAGTAGGACAGGACTGTACCACATGGCCCATGCTTTTGTTTTTAAGTAACATTTTACTTTAGAACAATTTTAGATACATGGAAAAATTCCAGATAGTTCTAAATAGTCTGTATCCAGTTTCCTTATTTCTGACTTCTTATATTATTATGGTATATAGTCACAATTAATAAACCAGCTATCACGATTAACATATTCATAATATTCAGATTTTCTTAGGTTTCACCAGGTATCCTTTTTCCGTTCCAGGACCCCATCCAGGATACTATGTTACACTTAGTTATCATCTTTCCGCTTGGCAGTGACCACTTCTGAGACCTTTCTTGTTCCTGATGACTCTGACTGTTTTGGGGAATACTGGTCAGGTATTTTGTAGAATACTTCTCATTTAGGATTTGTCTGATGTTTTGCTCATGCTTGGGTTGGGATTATTGATTTGGAGGAAGAAGACAACAGAAGTGAAAGGTCATTTTTCTATCTTTTTTTTTTTTTTTTT
>NW_022900921.1:33540360-33554136 GCF_012274545.1 Fukomys damarensis | reverse complement strand
TATTTTTTTTTTTTTTTTTTTTTTTTTTTGGTACTGGGGATCAAATGCAGGTCTTTGGGTTTGCAAGGCAGGCAGCAGAACCACTGAGCTAAATCCCTGGCCCTATCTTTTTGTTTTTTCAAATCCTGTGTCAATTTCTCCCATCTCCCCACTCCGTCCCTCTACAAGCTGTTGTTATACTGACAGTGGCTGTTAGGGTCAAGGAAAGAAGTCATGATTCTAAATACGTACTTTGGGAAGTCATACTTACCCAGTTGATAGTCACTGGCAGCAATGGAATCCTAAAAAAAAAAAAAAAATCATACCTTGAAGTGCTGACGATAGCCTGGCAGGCCCGAGGTTCTCCAGACTTTCAATAGTGAGTTGAGAAGGAAGAAAGGCCCAAACGGAGCAGCAAGCCTGCAGCATGGAAGAAAGAACAATCCAGGGAGCTAATGGAAGATAATCCATGTGAGTAGTGAAAGTCTGGAATGTTGAGTAACACTACTACAAACATGATGATAAGCAAACGGACCTGGGCAGAGAACATACCTAGGCCCCACTGAGTGGCTGTGGCTTGAAAAGTTAGGCAGAAAATTGAGTTATGAATACAGGACAGAGAAAACAGGTGATTTCAAAGAGCCTGTGCTCTCTCCTGACTCCTGCCGCTTCTTCATCTGATGATTTGGGGTCAGTCACTGCACTGTTTGATCTTCAGGGTGAAAACCTCTGAACAGTGGATATAATGTACCTGCCTTGTAGAGTTTTATGGCGATTAAATGGGATGATATGGGTCTGCACTCAATAATAATGATATGGTGGTGCCTCAGCCATGGCGAGAGCTCGATATGTATTAGCTGTTGTCATCATGTTTTTATTAAAATAGGAGGGGAGCTAATCTAGCAAGCATACTAAAGTTAAAAACCTAAGGGTCAGAAGGCTTATCAATAAGCTAAGTGGAAAAAAGCTCAGATTTCTTGAAAAAAAAATCAGGAGACTTCATTTGAAAAAACAAAAATTATAGCCCCCATACCACTGCTGACAGGTGGGGTCAGTCACTGTGTAAAAAGGCAGATGCTTAGAGTTTGTCTGCGGGGAACGTGGCTGAGTTAGATCTCTTCATATTTTCACAATTTAAATGTGCAGTCATATTCAGAAGGCAACTAACCAGAGTTAAGTATGCAGCACTAAGAGTGTAAAATAGATCCAGGCCAGCTTGGCCCTTAGTGCAACAGCAAACTTGGACTCTGGCTGTTGAGCTGGCCAGCAAGTCACCTGCCAAGACAAGGAAGCTTCAACAGCTACTTTCATTTCAGAGCTCTGGTAAGGATTAGAGCAACTTGGGTCTGTGAAAATGCTTTGTAATCTGAACTTTTAGTTGAGCAATATTATATGTTCTGTTAAGCTCTCTACCAGGTCTCTGACTCTGAAGGCGGTGGTAAGGAGCCATTGTAGTGATTTTCCTCTTCATGCACCCTCTGCATGTATACTCCAAGCATTATATGGTACAAGTGAGCGACCAAAGCAGAGCGGATTCATGGAGCCCTCAGTCTTTGCTGGTTACAGTTCTGGGCCCCTTCTATGTATCAACTCGTTTAGTTCTTATAATAACTCTGAGTCAATAGCACTGTTGTACTTATTTCAAAAATTAGTAGATTGAGGTACAGAAAAGCCAAATTAATTGTTCAAAGTCAAATGACTATCATGTGGCTGTATCATTTGGGGCTAAATTAGGTTTTATGTGACAGAAAAAATAACGTAGTATAATTGTCTCTTGGGCGCAAGAAGGTGGGAGGTAGAAAATGAAAGAGTTGGAGCCACAGTTTCACCATCCTGCATTCAGGGCTCATATGTCTTTCTTCCCTAGTCTTAGTACATTATCATCTTCAGGTTCTCCTCAGTAGTCCAAGACTGCAGTGGGTGTGCAGATATCACTGCTGTGTTTCAGTTAGAAGGGAAGGAAACTGAAGGCGGTGGGGCTTTCCCATAAGCCTGACAACTCTGTTGACACAATATATCTATAAAGAAGGCTAGAAATGCATTTTGCTTTTTTTAAAAAAAATGGACACATTTTTCAAGGATCTGTAACAAAGAAGGAGGACCCATGCACCATAAAATACAGTTTCTCAGGCTATAACTGTGCTGTTGTTGGCAGTTGGAGAGAAAGCTGTATTGCTATTTTTATTGGAAAATACAAACATTGGTGGGGTATGCAATTAAAGAATTAGAACTTACTATGGTTTGCAGGTTTCACTTATTCGCAGTTTCTTTGTAATTGTAACAATGTAGGATGTAAATAGGTTTGTTTTTTTATTAACTTTTAACCATCAAAATTAAAAGAAGTAGTATGTTGGGGAAATAATTTTCCTTATTTTTATTCTGAAATTTTGATCTGAAGGTTCTTTCCCCCTCAGACATTATTTTCGGATTTCTCTTTCAGAGTAAATAGCCAATACTAAATCTTTCATTTGTCTTTTAAGGGGAAAAAAAGGAAAACAATATGTGAGTTAAACAATAAAGAGCTAAACATTTAAGGAGTTTTTAAAGAGATCTCACTAATATCACTTTGTTGTCTAGGTTGCTCTCAAACTCACAAGCTCATGTGATGTTCTCTCCTCAGCTTCCCAAACAGTTGGGAAGCTTAATTTCTTGAGTTACACTATATAGTATACCCTAAAAATTCTCAGTTACGTTCCTAGAGCATCTGCAAATTGTGAAAAACCTCAAATTTCAGATATGGTCAGAAAGATACCTATTTTTATAGTATGAACCCCGAATAGGCTGTGTCTCCCACAGTTATGTAATTTAACAATAAAATACTGTATTAATGAAACCTTACAAGGTTCAGGATGTTTGGGCAGCATCTTAGGAACTTAGGGCTTGAAGAACAACACCAAGAACACTGGAGATAGCCACCTACGGTGCAGCACACTGTTAGGACGCAGGAATGCTGGTGTATCTGGGAGTTGGGTTACAGGGAAGGAGCCAGTCAGCAGCGGGGAGAACGGATAATGCTCCTGGACTGGCTACTTGCAGATGTCCCTAAAAAAAATTGTAGAGAATATTTTCCCTTTCCATGAAATTGCGGGGGTTTCTGCAAACAATTATTTGTCAGATTCTAAGGAAAAATCCAGGAATAAGTGAGGCCTCGAACTCTGAACAGAGACTTTGTGGGCATTTACTTTATTCAATTATAGTTAAGACCTTTTTATATCTCAGTTTCTCCAGTTTTACAGTAGATGTATTCATAGATTTACTAGTTCCTTTATTCACTGAATAAATATTTTTATGGGACTTAACCGTTTGGTAATTTGTACTTAATATCGTTTTTGTTTCATTGTTAACAAAATAATGGGGTAATGTGTAATAGATGATTAAAAGTTTGCTACTCCAAGTACTTTTACAGTTAAGTAGAAATTATTTCTTGGTAGCTGGGTATGGTGGTATTGAGCTATCATCTCAGCTACTGGGGAAGCTGGTGCAAGAGGCCAGTCTCAACTTTGTAGTGACACCCTTCTAAAGACAAAGTATTTTGGGGCCAGGGATTTAGTTCCGTGGTGCTGCCGCCTGCCTCACAAGTGCAAAGTCCTGAGTTTGATCCCCAGTACCAAAAAAGTAAGTATTTTTTGTGCAGGTAAGCTGAATTTGAATTGATAGTATGTTGAATAAAGAAATTTAACTTTTTGGAACTATCTGAGATACAAATAATTCACTTAAGTAATATTACACAGAGCAAAATACATTTTATATGATAAATCTTTACATATTAGAAAATAGCCTGGGTACAGTGTACAGTGGTACACTTATGAGCCTAGCAGTTTGGAGGCTGAGAGACAGGAGGATCATGGCAAGTTGGATGGAGCCAGATTGGGCTACACAACCAGGCTGAACTACGTAGTGAGACTCTGTTTCAAGAAAAGAAAGAAAGAAGATAAACAGTAGCAATTTTCCCATTTAAGAGCAAACAACATACTATGAAATGCCTTTCTGAAACACAAAGCTCTCCCCTAGCAAGCTGATGCAACACTAAAATATATGTATTTGCCAAAAATATTCTTCTCATTGATATTAATGTACACAATTGTTTTTCTAAGAAAATATTTATAAATATTGCTCTTTTATTGCTCTTTTGTTTCTAGAAATGTGCTAGGAAAAAAAAAAAAACCATAGTAGAAGAATCACTTACAATGGAAAATACAATAAAAATGTCTCCTCTGATGGAATTTAGGACTGTGTATGTCACAGTAAATGAAGAGTTATTACTGAACAATTAGAGCCTGAGGCTGTGGCTGGATGTTTTGGATTCTTCTCAGCTTGTTATTAATTCTGATTACTTTCTGACACAAGACAAGCCAACAGATGACTGAATTTACTTTTCATCTGCAGATGCTGGATGCTGTCCTGCCCTAAATGAGACCCGGAAAGATGTTGTTGGCATTGGGAAAGGGCTGCATTATGGCTTGAGTCCTTAAAATACACTACTGTCCTATCAGATAAATATCACACACACACACACACACACACACACACACACACACACTCCAAAAAAACCTCCATTTCAAATGAGAAAAAAAAAGTGCAAATAAGATGGGAGGGAGAGGGGAAGAAAAGGAAAGATGTGTTATGTACTATGTATGTGGACCAGCTCCACACAAGGAATGTAAATGTGCTGCACACAGTTACAAAAAAAAGGAATCCAGAGATGGATGGAGGGGGGAGAAAGGGGATGAAAAAAAGAATTAAAATATATTATGTGCAGGTACCAATTCCCCACAAGGAATGTGAACATTGTAATTATGTACTGCAAACATGTACTAATAAGAAAAGAATCAAATGACGCCCTTCGTTGTGGCCTGTACTCTTAATTCCAGCATTCAGAAGGCCGAGGCTGGAGAACTGTGAGTTTAAGGCCAACTTGGGCTCTGGTGAGACTGTCTCAACAACAGCAGCAGCAACAGAAGCAAATAAAGCCGAGTACACAAAGCAAAAAGATCAGCAAGACGTAGAAAGAGTGTTGTGTGGAAAGGGAATAAATATAGTGGTTATATTTTAAAAAGCAGAAAACAGGTTAATAAATAATTCTCAACATGCTTTCCATTTTGTGTTCTTGGTGTTACTCAGAAAAAGATTTTTTTAATGTGCGATAGCTCTTTACCTTGCTGAGGCTGACCAGTTTGTAGTTTGGGAACAGTTGAAAATGTGCCTGGCCAAAATTTTGTCCTTCCTGTTCCTCAAAGACAATGTTATTTTTATAGTATGATGCTGATGGAACCGCTTTCTTAGCACTTTTTTCTACTCTGAATTTCTTCCCAGATACTTCCCTCCTCTATAATGGAACAGCAGTGCTCAAGCCCTACCAAATATTCAGTTTAATCAATAAATCAGTGGCCTGGGTTGATGTTGTAAACATTCTTAATTCCCATTTAATGGAGAAAAGTGCTTTGCCCTTTGTTGGAAACACCTGGCACAATGGAGGAAATTTTTAAAATATATCTTCATGGAAAAATAGAAAAACAATCATGCTTCCTCATTTTCCCCAAAGCCAATGATCTTCATAATAAATAATCAGTAGCTAATATTTTAGTAATTAATACTTCTTAATATACCCCATCTCCTCACTCACTGCCCACCAAATGCAATACTAGATCTGAATCTGAGATCTGTAAATTATCCCTCTTCCTCTCCCTAGCTTCTCTCTAACACCCACAAAACAACCAACCTTTTAAAGCAAAGAAAAGGAGGGAGGCTAATAGAGTCAGCCCATCTATCTTATTCCCAGCACTAATAAGTGATTTCTTTATTTCTGGCTTGTAGCCCTCAAAGCAATAACACCAAGATATTTCCAAATGAAAAAAAGAAAACACTGATTCTTAGCTGTGAGGCTGAAGGAGTAGAATAAAGTGGACCTGTGCCCCAGAAGATGACTGAGGTTCTGTTGGTTCTTCAGCTTTGAAAAGAGCCAACTTTCATGGTGGTAACTCAGCCAGGCTTGATGAGAGAAGCAGATCAAAGAAACTAAAAATGGAATACATGCTTTAATTATTTATGATGATGCTGGAGCTGTATTGATCAGAGGCAGCTTTTTCTCTTAACCCTACCTTCCCTATCCCCATAGAAGCTGTCATCACCTGAGGAAGTAAGCCCCAGTGTGAGAGGGCAATGTGAGTAGAGTGCTGATCAGGTCCTTAGTTAAAAGAAGGCTGTTTATCCAATACAGGTCTACCATATCTAGTGACAAACCAGTGATGTCTTTGCATATCTTATTTCCTAGGAAAGAAATGGTGTATCATTTCACCCTGAACTCTGAAGGAAAAAAGTTCCCGCCCTGCCCACCACGATCGCATTACTACAGCAAGAAAAAGCTCAGTATAAAATTGAAGTTTCAAATTACAGTATGTATTAAAAGGGCATATTTTCAGTATCTTATTTACCTTATCAATTGCTGAATCACCACTGCCAGACACACAGTAGGTAATTAGTCATATGTAATGGGCAATTGTAATGACTAAGTACTGTTGTCATCTTGGCCTTTAGGTACAAAGGCCAAGTGCTCTGTGGCAAGTCATTGGAGGCCACTGGCTCCCCGATAGCCTGAGATAGCTGTCTTGAACAAAGACAGAGGAATAGCTTATCATTCCTTGAGGCTGAGGATGAATTTAGAATAGTAATGATTATTTCTAACAGTTGCTTAATTGACTATCCTGGAAAATTTTTAAATGTTGTCATATTTTGTCAGAAAATACATGTGTCTGATGACTAACAATATCCATGTAAAGGCTATGTACTCAAAAAAAGATCCTCCAAAGTTTGTAAGAATAATGCTTAAGACCAAGGGCCTGGCATTTAGCTCAGTGGTACTGTGCCTGACTCGCAAATGTAGAACCCTGAGTTCAATCCCCAGTACCAGGAAAAAAAACAAACAAAACTGTAAGACCATACCTGAAGAATATAGCTGTAAAAGATGACCAGAATAAACATACATGTTATGTTATGGGATGAAAAGATAGCACATGTCTGTCTTTTACAAGTTAATCTGCAAATTTTTAAAAAATCACTTTAAAATGGCAAGTATTACCCGGGAAACTTTCAAGTTACTTCTAAAATTAATTCAAAAAGGGCTGGGGATTTAGCTCAGTGGTTCGGTGGCCTGCCTTGCAAGTGCAAGGACCCGAGTTCAATCCGGTACCAAAATGGAAACTTTCAAGTTACTTCTAAAATTAATTCAAAAAGGGCTGGGGATTTAGCTCAGTGGTTCGGTGGCCTGCCTTGCAAGTGCAAGGACCCGAGTTCAATCCCTGGTACCAAAAGAAAAAAAAAAAAGGAAAGATTGGCTAAATTGCCAAAGCCATAAAATTAATTCAAAAGTGAAGTGCACAAAAATACCCAAGAGAATTTCTAAAACAAGAGAAATGTTCTAACCTATACAAAAATGAAGTCAAACAATTAGAACGATCCATATAGAAAGAGACAAATAGATCAATAAAATAGAAAAATCTAGAGACGCATTAGATTTTACATAATATTTATTGATTGAATATAAAGCTGACATTTCACATCAATGCTGAAATGGTGGACCAATCAAATGGGGGTCAAGAAAAATCTGTGCGCATCAAAAGATCAAATACCTGACACCTGCAATGTAAGGAGAAGTTATTTTGACTCATGGTTCAGCTGGCTCCAAAGCAGAAATGTATGGAAGAGGGGTACAGTAGAGGAAAACTGCTCCCATCATGGCAACCAGGAAGCTGAGAGATAAGGAAGCAGTCCAGTCCAGCTCCCAGTGACCCACCTCCAACCAGGCCCCTCCTGCTAAGAGCGAGTCAGCTATGGTGCAACCACAAAGTGATCACCTTCCAACAGCTCCATTTCTGAACCCTTGAGGCTTTTGTGACATCTAGATCTAAGCCATAACAGAGAAGGACTGGGAGAAAATGGGACAAACGTATATGACAGATGAAGCACACACTTACGAATCGATAAAGAGGGCCGGGGATTTAGCTCAGAGGTTCTGCTGCCTGCCTCGCAATTCCAAGTTCCCGAGTTTGATCCCTGTTCCAAAAATCTTCCTGTAAATCAAGAAAAAAAAAGTAGAAAAATGGGCAAGGGATATAGACAATTTATAAATGAGGGAAAGAAAATACCAATGAACAAAAACAAAAAAATCCACACCCACGATAGTGATAAGAGAAAAACAAAATAAGACACCATCAGTTGTCAGAGTATCAGAAATTGATGGAATTGATAATGCATTGTTTTTTTTTTTTTTTGCAAGAGTGAAGAAAATAAATACATTAAAAAACTTTTGGTTTTGGAAACTGAAACAACTATTTTGAAGGCCAATTTGGCAAAACTGGTTACAGTGTTACAAGATCAGTAATTCTACTTTTCAGTAGCTATTCAGAGAAGCACCCTCTAAGGAGAACTATGTCAGTATGTTAACTAAAGCATAGTTTATAATGGTAAAAATTGAAATGTTTTCAACAATCAGCAGTGTTGTAACATATGTCAGAACATCATATTTTATAGCTAAATAATATCCGCTATAGGTTTCTACAGACTACATTTTGTTTATCTATTCATCTGTTAACAGGTACTGGTATGTCCAGCAGTACCGGTTGTTGTACTGTGAAAACGTAACAAATACCGGTATACAAGTATCTGTTTAGTCTCTTTTTTGTTGTTGTTTTGGCTATATACTTGGGAGTAGAACTGCAAAGCAATATAGTAACTCTATTATGTTTAACTTTTTTGAAGAATCGCTAAACTGTTTTCTACCGTGGCTGCATCCCTTCCAGTTCTCATCAGAGGTAAATGAGGGCTTTAGCCTTCCCACATGGTCACCAGTATTTGTTCTTCACCTTGTTTATAGCCATCTTAGTAGTTACGAAGTTGTAAATCATGTAGTTTTGATTTTCATTTCCCTAATGACTAATGATGTTGAATATCTTTTCATGTGCTTATTTAGCTGCCCACTTTTATAAATAATGTTTATTGGTGAATAGCTACATGGTTTTACTTATCTATTTTCTTTGGTCAGCTTTAATAACAGAGATGCATAGTGACACAAATTGTATAACTAAAAACCTAACATATCTCAAGATTTAAAAAAAAAGTTTAGACCATAAAAGCTATCAGTTATTTAAAAACTTTGAAATCATTCAAAGGAGAGTCTTTGTTTAAAATAGAATTGGATTAGAAATCACAAAAATATGAGAAATCAAAAATATTTTGAAATTTGGAATAATTTGGAAATTAAACAATACATTTGTAAATAATGAGCCAAAGAAAACGTCATAAGGTAAAATTAGAAAATATTTCTAACTTAATTACAACAAAAATATAACATAAAAATATTTATGGACATAACCATGCATTGGTTTGAAAAAGGAGAGTTTCCCCACAGTTTGGAAATAAGGCAAAGATGTCTTATCTTTGCCATATTCACTCAGTATTGTACTGGAGACTCTAACCAGAGCAATCAGGCAAGAAAAGTCTATTGAAGGCACACAAATTAGAAAGGAAATAAGTGAATTTCCTTTCAGATGTTATAAGAATCTATAAACATGTTATAATGAAAGTATTGAATTCTAATCATCGCAAGATACAACTTTATATGCAAAACTCAGCTGCATTAGCAAGTGATGGGTTGCCAGTTAGTTGCACTGGCAATGGACAACCCATACAGTGAAATCAAGAAATAAATTTCTATTCACAATAATATTAAAAGTAACAAAATACAGAGATAAATAAATGTAGTGCAGCAGCTAAATAGTAAATGCTGTAGAACATTGCATTAAAAACATTAAAGAGGGGCTGGGGATTTAGCTCAGTGGTGCCACTGCCTGCCTCATAAGTGCGAGGTCCTGGGTTCAATTCCCAGGACCAAAAATAAAAACAAATGAAAAATAAAAAAGAATGGAAGGAAAACAATAGAAACAAAGTTTAAAAAAAAAAAAAAAAACATTAAAGAGCCAGGGATTTAGCTCAGTGGTTCTGCTGCCTGCCTCACAAGCACAAGGACCTGAGTTTGATCCCTGGTACAAAAAAAAAAAAAATTAAAGAAAATTTCTATGGGCAGATGTTACAGTGTTTTAAAACCAGATTATGAGATGGTTGCCCAACCCTGTAATTTCATAAAAACCACAAAAAATGTACACTTATGGCGAGTTTTATGGGATAGGTTATATTTCAGTAAAGCTATTAAAGCATAAAGAAGAGATTCTTTTGAAATAATCTTTCTGAATACGGGTATTGGAATCCATTTGTATCAGTCAGATTTTATGTTGATACTTTTGAAATAAAAACTGAAGTAGTGTGAGTTTATGGAAGCTGAGATCTTTTTAGAATCCTTCAGTCTCTTTTAAAAGCTAACATTGATCATTGATTTTTTTTTAACCTCAAATACAATTATTTTTATGTTCATTGTTTTAAAAAACTTGGACTGTGGATTTTGTTAGTGTTATTTGTTAAAACTAGTATGTCCTATGTTGATTACCATTAGAAAAAGAAAATCGGTATTATGGATCAAAATGAAGTCAAAAGCTGTACATCTCTATAGATTATTTCACTATTTGGTATGGGAGGAAACAGTTATAATGAATAATTTTCTTCATTTGATGGAAGTTGACAAGTCAGATTTTCCACAGAAAGAGACCCTTTACCATTGTTGGTCTTGTCAGTGTGGAAAATTCACACATCACACAACCCTGCATTTAACATCTTTCTCTTAGTTGGGAAAGTTCCCTGTGAAGTAGCATCTGTCATATTAATTCAATTATTTTTTGACAAATGTGAAATTGACTTTTGGGAAACAAGTTTGATACTAATCTATATGATTTTAATTTTGTTTTGTTCTTAGAAGAACAATAAATAGGGCCAAGGATCTAGCTCAGTGGTTCCGCTTGCTTGCCTCATCTCTGATATCCTACATAAAAGAAGAAAAGTAAATGAAGCAGCTTTTATTTGGTTCCTACTGACAGTCTGACCCTAGGTCTTGGAAGTCCATGAAGAGAATTTCAGGAGAAATTTTGTGACTTTGTGTGCCTGTCACCTTTGAAAGGTCTAATGCTCTATAGCATTTTTCACATACTGATGACTAGAGATCAAGAGATGGGCTGATGGACTGGGGGGTATAGCTTAATCTAAATGCCCTGGGTTCAACCCCTAGTACTGGAAAAAACGTAAAAGTAGGAAATACCAACCAGGTATCTAAGTAAATCCTGAAGCTCCAAACCCACGTTCTCACTCCTGGATATGAGTGTCACCGACCATTCTCTAACACTGCAGCAGCTGACTCTGAAGCTCCGTATTCCCCACTCTCTTGGGTAGTAATCCAGTCAAATGATGAGGATACTTTGTTGAAAGATTTCCTAGGAACAAGTAATCAGGTGGACAGCCCTTTGTTTTTATTATTATTACTATTATGAAACAACTTATTTGTAAATTTTAAACTTTTGCTGTTTAAAAAATAAGGGAAAAGAAAAAATATGAGAAAATGAAAAAATGGAAATAAATTGTTTGTAAATGGGGAGGGGAGGAGGGGGTGAAGGGAGGGCAGGGACAAGGGGAAAAAATGAGAACCAAGACCTGTCATGTAGTGGTACAAGACCCCAATAAAGAATGTAACTGTACTGTATACCTAAAATGTACCAGTAAACTCAATTTTTTAAAAATGGATTGTGCATTTTAATAAATTAACAACACGTTGGAAAAGTCCTAACACAAAATACCAAAGGACACGAACAGATAATTGATGGAGAGAATATATGCTGAAGCACATATGAAAAAACTGTAATTAAACTATTGTCCAAAGTGAATGAAAATCTTTAATGAGTAGTTTAACACATATACACATAACCCATCACATTTACTCATCAAAATAATGCACACTGCTAAGGAAGGTGTTGGAAATAGGCACTTTCAAACAATGATTATAGGATGGCAGTGAATTTGAATGGAAACTGGGCATCAGAGCACTTCCAGAACCTTCATCCTGTGGACAGCCCTTTGTAAGAGTAACTTCTTCAGGAAGGAGAGTTGCAGGTAGTGCTGTCAGATGGCAAAGAGATCCTCAGATCAGAGATCTTGGCGTAGTAGCAGGAAGAGTTTAGAGACCATGCAGTCAAATCATTTGTTTTACAGAATGGAAAATGGAAACTCAGCTAAACAGACTTAACCCAAGGGGCAGCAGAAACTAAGTTCCCTCCCCATTATCTATCTGTCTTCCATTCTTCGTCACTAACAAGTCTGTGGTTTTGCTTAGGGTGGCAATATTCCCAGAATAAAATGATCACCTTGCCAGCTTTCCTTGCAGCTACAGGTGGACATATGACCTAATTCCCGGGAGATATAAACTAAGGTCAGTGGATGGGGCTGTGGGGAAAGTTTTTAAAAGGGAAGTGGCTTGGTTTTTGTGCCCTTTTTTCGTTCCCTTTCTCCCTACTGCTTGTAATTCAGCCATGCCAAAATCCACTCTGGGTGGGAAAAACTTTTAGGGGATTCTTTCTGATAATCCCTCAAATATTGATAATACTGGAAAGGAATGTATCCATAGATGTCATGGACCTTATTGGAATTCTATTGGACTTCCTTAAGGAAGCAAAGAACAGACATGAGGCGCCACAGAAACTTGATAAGGACAAAAAATGTCGAAGCTTTATATACAAGAAGCATTGCTATTGTGTCTTACCTCCTTCAGAGCCCTATTTAAGAAAATCCAGCATAATAACTGTTGCTGTTTGTCTAAAAGGGTATTGACTCATAGGAGGCAGCAACACTAACGAAGAAACAAAGTGCTGGGGCAGTTCAGAAGTAACAGTACTGGAGCTTTATGAAAGGGTGTGCAGAGAAAAATATTTTTTTTCTTGGTACGCGGAATCGAACTCAAGACCTTGCACTTTGAAGGCAGATGCGGTGCCAATGAGCTATATCCTCAGCCCAAAGAAACATTTTCAATGTGTCTGTTTGGGGATCTGGGCCAGAGAGGAGACATTAGAAAACGACTTCAAAGGAGAGGCAAACAAACAAAAACTCCTGTGGCTCACTGAGCCTGGGAAAACTCCTAGGTGTGTGTGAAATAGGTCATTCATTTCCACATTTCACACTATCCTCCTATGCTAAACCCAGGACAAATTCTGCCAAACAGCTTATGAAAAGAAGTTTCACTCCGTAGTAAATCCTGCTCAAGTCTAAACTAATTATCATTGGCATTTTTTTTTCTTTCAATTAAAACTCAAGCCTTCAACACTTTTCTCCTTTTCAAGAAAGGTAAGAGCCTGCCTAGAGCTGAGTAAAAGACCAGGGCTGACCTTAGCCTTTTCAAGGGAAGCCAAGATTGGCAGGTATGGCCTAAGAGGCATTTCAGCTGCAGCCTCTTAGGGAAGCTATTATAAATAGAAGTATAAAACGTGAGACGCTGCATGGTTTCCCTCAATCAAGGAAATAAATAATTAGAAACGCGAGGGTGTGGTAACTAAAGGTGAGAGTGTCGTGGAACCTTGCTGGCATACATGCGTTTTTTTAAAGGGAAAGTTGAGCATCAAGAGGGTATGTAGATACTATCGACCTTAATACACTGGGCGTTTAAAATACAATCCTTCTATTTGTTTTCATCTCAGGAACCCGGGCTCGGTCTTTGTCACCTATTGGATTTCAGGAAGGCTGACTTGAGAGCGGCGTGGCTGTTTCCTGGGCCTCCGCCCCCAGCGCAGGCGGCGGGTCCTTTGTTGTGTGTGCAGCGCTCTCTCTCTCCGCCTCGCACCCCGCGGTCCTCTCGCCCGGAGCCCGGCAGCCCGCGCC
>NW_022900921.1:33532262-33539694 GCF_012274545.1 Fukomys damarensis | reverse complement strand
CGCCTCGCCCGCCCAGGGCCCGGAGGGCGCAGGGCGGCGGACCGATGGGGCCTGGCCCAGTGCACCCAGCCTGGACGTGTCGGGTCTCCTGTCGGGCCCCTACCCCTGCCCGGACTCGACGCACCTCGAGCAGCTTTCTTTTGCTGGGGAGGAGAGGGGTAGACGCTGGAGATTTGTCAGCCGGGCACCTGTCCCCGAGCCTTTGGGGACCGGAGGGCATCGTTGCCCCGGGCGGCCTGGGCGGAGAGGCTGGCAGCAGCTGGGCGCGTGCTGCTTCCGAGAAACTGCAGAGAGCTCCTGATGGTTTGTGAGCCTGGAGCGTCGGGAAACACCGAGGCTCCGCCGGGCGCGAGGAGAAGGTGGTAAACCGCGTCTGTGTTTGTCCTCTGCTCCTGGAGCTTTGAAAAAGAGGAGGACACGCAGTCATCAGAAAGGACAAGAAAGATCCTGCAGCCCTGGTGGATTCCAGTCTCACACCCACCCATTTCAGCGCAGCAGAGTATGGAGCTATTTGGCTTCAGACCAGACAGTCCTGTGGCTGCCAGCCCACAGGGTCCCCAAGCTACCCAACAAATTCTCCCGTCCCGCAACCACTGTAAACATTCATCTGAAGTAGAATAAAAATACTTATGACATTTCTAAAATGGGACCTGTACCTTGGCCGCCCCTACTGTTTACAGCGTGGGCATGAAGTCCAAATGGGAGCTACAGAGTCCTTTCCTCCTGAAGGTGGCTTCATCCTGAACCTCGGGGGTCTGCTGCTATTCGTGAGGACACTGCCCAGTACATCCAAGCTCTTCGTGGTTCCAAGCAGATGCCTCTTGACCATCTCTGGGTCTAGAGTGCGAGCTGCAGCAGCATGCTGCTTTCTTTGAAGATGGGCGCCGAAGAGACATTCAGAAGAAAGAGTTGTCATCCATCAACTCGCTCTCGAGAGCACGACAAACAGCAGGACAAACAGCAGGGCCCAGCGGCTGAAGTCGAAGGAGAGCCAAGCTCTACAGGGAGTAGGTGGTGATGGTGATGGTGGTGGTGGTATGTGCTTTTCATTGATTTCAAAATAATCTGCCCACTCCTGATGGGATGGAGATCAGCAGGTGAGCTTGGCTATACTTTAATTTGCCTCCAAACCTAGAAATTCGGCTGGAACAGTTCTGGGGTGGAACTTCCCAGGTGACCATGAAGCAGACGGATGAACTTCCCATAAACACACTACAGGGATGTAGGTGGTGAATCCTCCAAACGTCTTCAAGTCAAACAAAAACTTCAGAACCATACCATGTTCCTCACAGTATGCTCACTGTCATAGAAAACAAAAACAAAATCAGCCTTTGGCCTCTTGAATGTATTCCTCTGCCTCTTTCTCTTGACTAGTCAAGACGTTTTCTAGGCTTCAGCAGGGGCCAGCAACTGGCCCGAGCATGTTCCCTGACTTCCACAGCTGGGAAGGTCTAAGTGTCCCTTGGAAATAAATCCCTGAGGCCAGAACACAGGCTGTCCCAGGAAAGAACGTAGGGCAGCACCTCTCCCTATTTTTACGAATAGCCTCCTAACCCTTTCTACTCAAGTTCATTCCCTACCTCTCCTCTCCACGACTCCATTTTAAACTCTTGTTTTGTTTGCAGGTATGCTGGCTTTGAGCACGTAAAATTGGCCAAGAATAGCAGACCTTTGAAATTTCCTTGGTTTATTTTCCTCTGAGGAGTAAGGTTGCGCATTGTAGTTGAGGTTTGTGATGTAATGAATAATGTGAAACTGGTCTAATGAGAGTAGAGATAGAGCAGAGACCTGTAGTGTTCCAGCCCCTCCTTTCCCTACCAGAGATGGTACCATGGGTCTGCTGTCACCATAGTTTTTCACTTTTCCTCCAGATGTTATTTCATCCTTGTAAGACTCTTCAAGTCTCTACATAAGCTGCTTTATAATTTTTGGCTTTAAATTTTTGCAGAAGTAGTCTAAGAGTATTTGCTTCTTGCACAATATTCAAACATTTTAAGTTATACAGAGGAAGCAGTATCATTTTCACTTCCAGTCAATGCACCTGCTCTCTCTCTCTTGGCAGCAAGTTCTGTGTCTCTTTCAGATGCCATTGGAGTGTTCACGGTGGTACACCCTTAGGCTGTGCATCTATTTCCAATTAAATTAGCTTACTGTGCTCTCTGATGTGGGTAACCTACCTCTTTGGGTAACCTAAAACCCACTAGCCAAACTTGATCAGCTTATCTTACTCTACCTTAATGCTTGCTTTAATATTTAAAGTTCATAGTGATCTCAACATTGTGGGCTTTCTGCTCATCAAAGAATACTGTATAAACACACAATAGTTAACATTCTCAAGAGGTTTAACAATCAATATAAATGTATTTCCTTGTATTTTGCTAGTCATTGAAACTTTCACTATTACTGAAAGCCATATTTGTTTCTTTTCCAACTCTTGGCTCTGGATGAAAGAGATTTTCAAATCTGTGGTCAATATCTAGCATTACTCAAGGCAATATTTTCAAACTATTTTGGTTTCTTGAAAGATTTGCCTCATTGATTTTTATCTTCCTAAACCTCTTTACTTAAGACTAACATGCACTCCTTTAGAATAATAAAGATTTGATGGCAAGAAACAAAATTTAAGTTTAATATGCCTCTTTATATTTCCAGTATTTGTCATATTTCTATTTTTGTATAAATACTCAGAAAGTACTTTTTGTTACTTGTAGTTTAATATTTACTCTCCAGGTACATTCAAGGAGTACAATAGTATGAACAAAATAAAAGGGGCTTTGGAAAGCTTACATTTAACTTTGATAAACAGGCCATGATACTATTAATAGATGCATTTTTAACTTTGAATATATTTGAAGCACAAAAAATTCAAGAAATTTTACAAACACAAAATTGACTCTAAAACAAGAAGACACTTATACTCTGAAAGAATTAAGTTTAGAAAAAATCCTCAAATCAAGCCTAACAACTAGGACCAAAAGAAAAATACCACCAAATGGTCTATTTCAAAAGACTGAATAGAGATAGTTTGTTCACACAGCTGAAATCTAAGTGGGATTGATTCTGGTAAGATTGTACCTGCCGCAAAGTGTTCATTAAAATATTTTTATATCTTGGATTTCAGTGAAATATGTGTTCTGTGGGGGGCAGGAAGATTTAGACTTTTGCAAAATTAATAAGTATAAATTTTCTTTTTTGCTACATTGTACTAAAAATAGCTTGAAAAAAAAGCATTTCCTCTTTCTACAAGAATAAATCAGGTTGGGCATGATGGTGCATGCCTGTAACCCAATACTTAGGAGGATGAGGCAGGAGGTTTGATTTGAGTTCAGGTCTAGTCTGAACTACATTGCAAGACCCCCCTTGTCGGGCGTGGTAGCACACGCCTGTAATCCTAGCACTCGGGAGGCAGATGCAGGAAGATTGCTGTGAGTTCGAGACCAGCCTGGGCTACATAGTGAGTTCCAGGTCGGTCTCAACTATATAGTGAGGTCCTGTCTCAAACCAAACAAACAAACAAAAAACAAAAACAACAAAAAAGACCCCATCTGAAAACAAGAACAAACAATAACAAAAAAATGAGTCAGATATTTTATGAACATGTAAATTACATGTTTTACAACTACCTGTGGCCAGAAATAAGGATCCTAGTTCTTATCGTGGCTGTTTGGTATTTAGCCATATAATCCTGAGCATATTATATAGAATCTTCAGGTGAAAGTTAAGAATAGTGGCAGGTGTTACATATGCCCTCTGAAGAGAATTATATCTATTTTACATGTTACTGCAAGAATTAAATGAAGTCATGATTTTACAGTTATTGACACATAATAAGCCCTTAATAAATAAAAGTTATTACCATTAGCGATTATGACAACAGGATTAGCTCTTGAGAAATGTTATATCGAGCTGTTTGATCATTAAATGAAGGTAAGATTTCCAGATAAAATACTGAATGTGAAGTTAAATTTGAATTTCAGATAAAAACCAAACAATTTTAGTACAAGTATTCCTTGTGCAATATTTGGAACATATACTACATATATTCATTATGTATCGGAAATTCACATTTAACTGGGTGTGCTTTGTTTTTATTTGCTAATGCTAGCAACCCTAATCATGTGTGAGAAAGATATAATAAGGAGTGAGGTGTGGTAAAAGGGGACCTTCTAGAAAACCTCAAAATATTTCTGGTGTTGTTCACTTGTAGTGGACCAGAAGATCACTTTGTCCTCCATTTAGGCTCCCACTACACTCCTACCCTTAATGGGGGAAAACATCTGCCAGATCAGCTTGTATTTCTTTCATCTTCCCAATTTCAAATTGTTCTGGTGCTGTGTTTAGTAAATGAATGCTTACTGAAAATTATCTTAAGCAAATAAAATCATAAATAGTTGGAGAGATAAGACTTACAAAACGTCAAACATCATCATATGGAACGAGACTATGTAATTGTGTTAAACTGAGCAGTGGGACACTAGTGCTGAGGGAGTAGAGGATAAGGAGAGATAATCAGTGAAAACTAGACTAATGAAGGGGGCTGTAGGACTACAGTTTGAGATGAAGAGGTTTTGGCCAGGCAGTGGAAATCTGAACTTCCTGGCTCTCTGGACACCTCTCCCCTGACTTTGTTCCCATTGAAACACTTTATAACTCCTAAGCTTGGCCTGTCAGACACTTTGGTCAATTATTAATAGGCAGTGTCTTTAACTGTCCCCTCACCTCTAACTTCCTCATACCCAACAGTATGGATAGTCTGAGTGCCGGTGTACTGTAAAATCCTGGGATTTACTTCATTTTTATCTTCCTTATTTCCTAGGAGCTCTTAAATTCAGAAGTTCACTTGATTTTAATATCCAAGGTTGCTGAATGACGAGGGGTTCCCAACAACAAGCGTTCTCAAACGCTTTTGAAATATGTGGTCATGTCACTGTTTTACTTCTGTTCAAGACATACTGTAAGAATGATACCTTGCCTGTGTAGTCTTAGACTGAACAGTTAAGGGCCAGTAATACCTCATAGTACTGATTGAAATATGCAGCATGGTTATCAGTATCTGACCTAGCTTGGAATTTCATCTCTTTTTGGGTAATGAAGTCAGTATGGGAGGAGACCAGGCCAGTTTAGGGAGTAGTGTACATCCTAGGTTACAAATTTCTGTTTAAAATATTAAATAATGAACATGTAGTGAGCTTCTGTTTTACCAAAACTTGATTTGTGTGTTTGAAGAGTGCCAGTTGTTGCCCTTCTGGAATTCCTGAAGTAGACGGATGTGGGAAAGCTCATGCCTGTGGGAAAGGAAGAATGATTAAGTGGGCTGGGGGATGTAGCTCAGTGGTAGAGTGCTTGCCTAAGACACACGAGGCCCTAGGTTTGATCTCCAAGACTGAAAAAGCAAACAAATCAATAGAAGAGAAATTAAATAACAGCAGCAAGTGAAAGATTCCACAATGAAGGCAAATGTTGAAAGTCTGAAGACTCAGGGGGGTGGATAACAGGAATGGATGAGGCTTCCTTGTTTTGAATTTTGATCCCAATTTTAAAAATGAATGGTAAAAAAAAAGGTGTTATGAAACTCCAAACTAGGTAAGTGCCAAGGGATAACACATGCAATGCAAAATGGGAGAATAATGGAGGTTTTGGTTTTTGGGGGAGGGGCACTGCTGAGGATTGAGCCTCACACATACTAGGGCAGGTGCCCTACCAGTGACCTCTATCCCCAGCCCAGTACAGTATTTTTTTTTTTAAGTAAACACCCTGCACTGGGGATGTAGCTCAGTGTTAAGAGCTCTTAACTAGCACAAAAATAAAAACTATTTAAGAAGTACCCACTATTTCATGCCATATGTGCTTAAGACTTTAAAAGCTTCCCAACACCCATGGAAACTATAATATTCAAGTCTTTTTGTACCTGACCAGATTGAGTGTGTTTTTTCCACTCTTCCTATAACCTGTTCCCCAACACACACACACACACACACACACACACACACACACACACACACACACTGACATACAACTCACACACAAGCACACACACATCCATCTCTCTTTACGTTCCCATTCCACACTGCTTATTCTGCCACTTATGCAAACGGAGCCACCAAGACAACATTACAAATACAGCCAGTCATCTGTAGATATCTGTATTTCCCTCCAATAAACTTTCAGGTCAGGCTTGCAAAGTGGAGCTGGAAGTGGATAGGAGAATTAGTTGTGAGGATGAGAAAGAGCAGAATCTAAGAAGAAAAGTATGATTTGAAGGCTGGCCAAAAGAAGACAGGGAAAACAAAAGAAGGATTTAAGAAAAACCCACACAAGAATTCAACTGAATGACTGGGAAGGGTCTTAGTACTCTTGGTAAGTGGGAGAGCTGGGTGTGTATGTGATCAGAGAGAGAAATTGAAAGCACTGCCAGTGAAAGAGTGGAAGAGAGATGACCAGGGACCAGTAAAGTGCTAGTTTAAAATGGTTGTTTTTTGTATCTGCTGTCATTTTACCACTGTACTGTATTACTCTCCCCTTTTTGCTTTTAAAGGCTTATGGGTTAAGTAGAAAGGGTTTTTATGTAAATGCTTTTTTTGTTTGTTTTTGTTTTTTTGTTTTTGGTAGTAGGGATCAAACTTGGGTCCTTGCACTTGCGAGGGCAGATGGCAGAATCATTGAGCTAAATCCTGGCTAGATAAAATGTTTAAAAGGTAAAAACATGCACATATCAAAACATGCAAACAACACAATGTCATTGGGAAGGAAGCCCTGAATTCCTGGCTACCATCTCTTTTCTTTTTCTCTTTTTCTTTTTTCTGGTACTGGGGATTAAACACTAGGCAAGTGTTCTACCAGCCAGATCTCTTACTTCTCTACAATACTGTTAGCGATTTTTTTCTCTATCCAGAGACTTACATTTTTAATTTGTCTTTATAAGTATACAAGAGTTGATAAAATGTCTTTATGAGATATTTCCAAAAATATTATGAATGCAGCTGCTGTGTGACATCCAACCACAAAGCAGGCTCCTAAAAATATTACAGCACATCCTCATCTACCTGTCTCACTGAACCCGGACCCATGTGACTTCTGGCTCTTCCGTAAAGTCCAAATGGCCATGAAAGGTAAATGCTTTGAGTTGATTCATGACAAGCAAGCTACAACAGAGCAATGAAAGACACTTATGCAAGAGGACTTCCAGAATTGTTTCAGAAAGTGGCAAGAACAATGGATGTGTTCAAAGTAAAGGGGAATATTTAGAGGGGTTGATGGCAATGTCTTTTACTATAATAATTTTTAAAAAATTTAACAGCCGGGCGTGGTGGTGCATGCCTGTAATCCCAGCACTTGGGAGGCTGAGGCAGGAGGATCGCTGTTGAGTTTGAGACCAGCCTGAGCTACATAGTGAGTTCCAGGTCAGTCTTACTACATAGTGAGACCCTGCCTC